>NC_089721.1:1200000-1567500 GCF_031753505.1 Anomalospiza imberbis | reverse complement strand
GCTCCTCGTCCTCCTCGAAGCGCGGCCGCTTCTGGTGCAGGTCGGGCGGGGCAGCCAGGAGGTGCGGGCTCAGCAGCCCACCGCCCACCACCGCCGCCGCCTTCACCGAGCCCAGCGGGTGGCAGGCGGCGGGGGCGGCGGCGGCGGGGGCCGGCGGGGCGGGCGGCAGGGCGCGCTTGCGGCTGCCGCCGTTGAACATGGCCTTGACATCCTCCCAGGCGAAGACCAGCTCATCCTGGGGGCTCTTGTCGGTCAGCTTCAGGTGGCGGCGCCAGGAGTTGAAGTTGGCGGCGTCGGGCTGGGTGTACTTGGCGTCGGGGGTGCGGTGGGAGTGGAAGATGAACTTGTTGGGCGAGAAGTACATGCTGCAGTAGCTGCACTTGATGCACTTGGCCCGGGAGCTGTTGTAGCGGGCCGGGATGAAGCTCCCGCGGCATCCCCAGGCGCACTCGTGCGATACGTCGAAAGCGAAGTTATCCGGCAATTTGGGGGGCCGGTTCTCCCCCAAGAAGGACTTGCAGAGCCGCTCTGCCTCCCTCTTGGTGATCATGCCGCAGCGGCGGGAGGAGATGGGCATGGCCCCGGCCCGCCGCAGGATCTCCAGCTGCACCGGCGTGCACTGCACGCAGGTGATGCCCAGGGCCACCCGCCGGTTGTGGATCTCGTTGTAGCTGAAGTTTTTGAGGAGGGTGTTGGAGATTTGCGCCAGGCACAGCCGCTCCTGCCCGTCGATGACCAGGGAGACGATCGGGATGCCGTAGAGGATCACCTGCCCCACCTGGTTGGGCTTCATGGCGGCGTGGCCGGCCCTCGGCTGGTTCATGGGGTCCGGCGGGTACGCGCTGGACGGCGACGGCAGCAAGATGTCGGTGGGGCCGGGCAGCGGGCTGGTCGCCATCGTCTCAGCGCCGGGGGGGCTGCTCTGCTCTAGCTGCAGGAGGGGAGGGGGACAGAGACACAGCGCCGTCAGCCGAGCGCTCACAGGGAGGGGGGGTCCCCGCCGCACGCACCCCGTCCTCCCCCCGCTCCTTGCTCTGCCGGCATGGGGAGGCACTACCCTCCCCGTGGGTTTGGGGTAGGTTTGCTCAGCGACCCCGACTCCCCCAAACCTCCTCTGTCCTCGCCGGGAGCTGTCCACCCCCGCGCATCCCTGGTCTCCGACGTGCGCCTCCCACCGCAGGTGTGGAGATGGCGGTACACGAGCGAACCGTCCCCGTTTGGAAGAATCCCCGACCCACGGGCGCTTCGACCCCAAACACGCAGCAAAGACCAGTGTCCGTCTCCTCGTCCTGGAAACTCGCCGCCACCCGGGAGGGCTCCACGCAGAGCCTCCGAGGGGACAAGGCAACCGAGGAAGGGTCCCCTCTCCTCACGCCCCGGGATGGGGGAAAGCACGGAAGAGGAACGAAAAAAAAACCCCAAAGTTTCGGTCCTCCCCGCGGCTCCCCGGGCATCCTCCCCGCCCGGCGCCCGTTACCTCCGCGGCCGCGCTCCGGCCGTGCCGCCGCCGGACCTTCCTCCTCCTCCTCCTCCTCCTTCAGCAGCCGCCGGGAGGGAGGGAGGGAAGCGCATCCCCGCGCCCGCCGCCGCGGAGCCGCGCGGCCGGACAGAGCCCCCCGCCCCCGGTGCGGCGGCCGCCGTGGGCGCTCTGACGTCAGCGGCCCGGGGGGGCGGACGGGGCCGGACCCACCGCACGCCCCCCCGGACGGTGGGTGGTGAGCGGGGCTGGGGGCGGCTCCCGCATCCCTCTCGTCCTCCCTCTCTCCCTCCCCGCAACCGGGAGGGGATGCGGGCGCCCCGTCGGGGCCCGGCCTCCCGCCGCCGCGCCCCCCCCCCGAGCGCTTCCCCGCTCCGCGCGCGCGGTTTCCCGGCGAGAGGCCGGAACGGTGGAAGGTGGAATGCGCTTTGGATTTTTTTTTTTTTTTTTTTTAGTGCCTTTTTTCGCCTTCCTCTCTTCCCTCCGCCCCTTCACGGTCAGAGACAAATCGCTTCCAAGAAACTGAATATTCTCCTTTTGTACCTCGCGTCTTTTCAGAAACGGTGTTTTTTAAGGGATCGGGAGAAATTACAGGGTAGGGGAGGAGAAAGAGAGAAAAAGTTGATTTCTCGCCACAGCCGTGTCCTCACGAGCACGAACAGCTTCTGTATCCTCACTGCCATTCCCAAATACACCGGAGTCATTCACCAGAACCACTTTCACAAGCACCTGGACCCAGATTCTCGCTCTCACAAAAACCAATACGGCGCAAATATGTTCTGCTTGGGGTTTTTTAACTTTTGCCCCTTTTCTCTAATTGGTTTATGCCCCTAGCTAAGGAAAAAAAAAAAACAAAAAAAAAAAAAACACCCCAAAAACAACAACAACAACAACAAAAAAAAAAACTACCTCAGCAAATAGACAGCAGAACGGTTGCGGTTTCTGCTTTTTTTTTTTTTTTTCCTTTTTTTTTTTTTTTTTCAGCGAATATAGTGAACTGAAAATGTAATTTTTTTTTACACGAATCAACGAATCACCTCCAAAGATTATGGGTCCCAACTGCCTCTCTGCGTAGCGCTGCGAGAGGACGGGGAGACTCTGCTGCGACTCCCCCAGCACAAGGCAGAGGGCCAATACCGCTCAACGCCGCTGCTTTCCAGGGAGGAAAACTGCAGAAAAACGGCTGAACCCCGGGAAAATTAAAAGCTTATTCCTAGCCAAAACGGGGAGACAACTGAACCGTCAAGTGTTTCCTAATACCCTTCTGATTTATTTTTCTTTTACAAAAATATTTGTATCTCTCTTTTTCTCTCCGTGCACATGACCAGCACTTTGTATTTCTGCACATTTACCTATGAAAACTTGGCGATTTTTTGTTTGTTTGCTTGTCTGTTTTTTTTTTTTTTTTCCTCGGGCATCACAGATCCAGACAGAAATCTCTACATCGACCTTTCCCAGGACATCCTCACTAAAGCTCGCACCTTCTCTCCTCTATCCGGGTATTGCTCGGGTCCTCGATAATAATAATAATTATTATTAATAATAATAATTAATAATAACAACAACATCACACCTCTTCTTATTACTTCTGTCACTTTTTATTAAACCTTGCTCTTCCCCGTGTCGCAAGTGTCACAGGGAGACTTCCCCTTTTCCCTCCCTCCGACTTTTTCCCGATCCTTTTCTGCACGGAGCCTGCTGCTTTCGTGTGAGCAATGGCTATAAGCCTCACATTGGTGACATTTTAATCAATGCTTCCTAGCCAGACTGACATGAATTTTACACTTCAAAACTCTCCTCCGTCAGCTAATTGATTCAAATTGTTTTATTGGTTAAACCTGTGTCACACATTGTATGATCTATTACCACGCCTCGGAGAAAATCTCCCCTCCTGTCTCCGCTCCCAGCTCGGCACCAGGAGGGCCGGGGGATTTTAGGGAGAAGCCGCTTGATCCTGCGGATGCTCAGTGCCTGCATCCCCGCAGCGGCCGCCGGGCAGACCGCTCCCCTCTCCCGTGGTCACTCGGCGGCTTTTCCCCGGCCATTCCCGGGAGAGCCGGCGATGGGCAACTTCGCCCCAGGCTCTGAGCCCGGCGTTGGAAGAGGACGAGAAGCGGTTGCAGGAGGCGAAAGGGATGAGAGGGTTCCGCAGAACACCTTCAGCGAAGGGAGAGGCGGAAAACTCAGGCTCGGGACAGGGTCGTCGCTAGCCAGCGACTACATTCTATTTTGTGGTGACTAAACGAAAAGTAAAACTAAACCACCTTTTTTTTTTTTTTTTTTTTTTCCTGTTTTATTTTTCCTTTTTGTCAGCTGCTTGTTTCTGTTGACCCTCCTGGATTCTATTGTAAAAACTGAGCGTCTTCTTCCATTCCCTTTAAAGGGAAAACTCAAACCTGCGGGTCGGGATGTCTTAGTTCCCGGAGGGAGGTGCAAGGGCCACCGAATTTGGGGCAGAGACTGACCCACACCAGCACGGTGGAGAAGCGGGGCAAGAATACACCGTTCTCTACTTTTTTTTTACTTAAGCCTATTGGGAAATCTCATGGGGTAGCAGGACCTCAGTATGGGCATGGCGGGGGTGCCGTGGCAGAGAAAGGCTGGCCCACACAGTGGCCGGGAGGATCCCGCAGGTGTCCCCAGGCGGGCGAGGCCCGGCGGGGCTGCTCGGCCGCCGCCAACCCCAGTGGGGTCTCTGCGGGTCGGATGGAGCCCACGCTGACCACGACGAGGGGCGGAAGGGAATTCCTGCTGGAGGTGGGGTGTCCACACTCCCTCTAACGGGTAGGTACAGATCTGGGGGGTCCTGTCCTGATGTCGACTCCAATTTCTCCCGTTCGTTTCGCTGTTTGCTGTTGCCATTTGGCTCGGAGTCATCTCTCAACAGAGGAGTGGAAAAGGTGGAGAAACTTCTCACGGAAGCCTGGAAGGGCTAAGCAGGAGTCCTGACTCCTTTTCCCTCTTCCCTTCTCTATCGCGATTCTGCCTCGGAGCGGCCGAGCGGGAGGCGACAGCAGCTCGTTCTCCTGCCGCGGATCGCTTCGTGAGGAAACGAGCAGCGGGGAAAAGCGGCCAAGTTTAAACCTCCTCAGACCACCCTCATGGCCTTTTTTTACTTCCATAGCGCTTAAATATTATAGCAGAGAGGCCAAGAGAAGCGAGATAACCTTGGTGCGTTTAAAAAAACCACAAAGAAAACCACCCCCAACGCGAATGCAATTCCCTCCTCCCCTCCTCCCACCTCTCCACATCCCATTGAAACTTCCAGCCGTGTAAGTAGCGGGCACGCAAAGGTATTGTTATAAAACCTCTTTTCCTAACAAAATTTAGACAGCAAAGTTTTTTCTTTTTTTTTTTTTCTTTTTTTTTTTTTAATACTTTTGTGTAGATTTCGCTTGCACTGCTTGGTCTAGAGTGAAGCTCTTCTCTAAGTAGCATTTTTTTTTTTTAATCGCACTTTATTATATTAAGCAGAAAGGGCATTTGGAATAGAGGTGGTCCCATCTGGAAAACCCCGGAGCTCATTTAGATCACATCACTTCGGGCTTTTGTCTCTGCTCTTGAATAACCCAGCTAGACACAACAAAAGGGTAGAGATCTCTACGTGGAGTTTTTTCAGTGGCAAAAGGACGCCTCGGAAAGATGCTTTTATATTCGTAATAACGAGGGGGGAAACGACTCAACGGGATCTTCTCTTGGCTCTCGAAAGACACCGGGAGAGTTCAGGGATGGGCCATTTTTTAGACAGTTTTTAACCCCACCGGTAGCTGAAAACCAGCACGCCGGCTGAAGGGAAGGAACCGAGAACGGCACCTTTTGTCTGATGGAGGTCCCTTAAATTCTCAGTTTAATGTGTTCGGAGCGATCCAAACCCGAGATGGTCCTCGCCGAAGGTACGTGCAGACCTTAGCCAGGAGGCGCGATAACCCCGCCGGGGGAAGGCTGCCCGCCAGCCCCCCAGCATCACTCACCCGATAGAAACAGCACCTCAAAAAAAAAAAAAAAAAAAAAAAAAGCTATTTATCATTTTATCCTGCGGGAAGGGACTGGCAGCCCGGGAGGAGATGGGGGCTCCCAAACCCTCCATTCAGCTTCTAAAAACACGAGGGTGATTATTTCTGCTCTGCCTGAGGTGGGGTGGCAGGGAGGAAAAGAGCTGCAAGTTTAGGTGTGCGTGAATTAACACCCCAGGGAGTGGTGGACTGGGGAGGAGAGGGGAATAAAGATCCCAAACGAAAAAAAGCCACCTCAGCTATTGATTTTTTTTTTTCCCAAACGCATAAATTAAAGAGCTCTGAACATCTTTGCATCAGAAACGTGCCTGCCCCGAAGTATTTAAACGAGCGACAAATTTCCACGGTGGAAAAGCAGGGCCCCAGTCGGGCTGTGATGGGGAGCAGCGATCCCAAACTTCCGAGAGAAACGTGACGAAGAGTCATCACGTCAGTAAATAATTCAATTTTGCGTCTTTCAGAACCCAGTAACCTTGGGTGTCTTAGAAAGCATATTGTACAAACAGGCAATTAAGATGAGCACAGAGACTTTCAGAGGAGATATAATGAACCAGCTTTAATTACTATCTTGAAATTAAAAATGTAATATACAGATTTAAATTTATTTTCACCTAAATTGTGTATAAAATTATATGGCGTTCCCCACCCCCACCCTTTTCCCAGGCTAAGAAACGAATTGCCACCAAGCTTGCCACTAAAAAGTCTGAAGTACTTTCCAAACCCTGCTCCCCAACACGCAGTAATAATGATACATTTATCATTACTGATGACCGCCCACTGGTTTATTATTGCTTTGTTGCAACTATTACAATCAAGAGATTTCTTTATTTACTGTTAACATTCACTTAAAGCTGAATGTTAATGACTCTTCTGAATTCACTGAAGACTTTTCCATTATATTTCAGGAGTAGTTACGGTTTGGGTTTCAGAAACGGCAGAAAGGAGGAGAGATGCTGGGGTGGTGGTTTGCTCCTGGTTTTTATTATTTTTTTCCCTCCTTCTTAAAAGGCTGTTTAAGAGGATTTATCTAAGTCGGATTTTCAACAAAGAGTTGCAAAAGCCTTGGCGTAATGTACGTACTTGACTGTAGCTAATTATGAGTGTATTTTATTACAGGAGATTCATTCATTATTGATAAATGTTTGCAGTAACTTCCTGCTATGTAGAGTTGTATTTTACAAGGAATAAACAACCTATGGGGATTGGGAGTGTTTGGCTTTTACGCTTCTGCACTCTTTGACAGTTCCCATTACCCACTTCGGGGTCTGGCTTGTCACCTTCCCTCTTTCTACACCCAAAAGCAACTTCTTCCCTCTTCCCTTACCACCGCATTCCTCTCGTTCCCTTACCCCTTGCCATGATTTCAGGATTATCATTAAAAAGTAGTGATTTGTATAGTACAGGATTTTACTATAGGCACTCTTCCCTAAAGCCAGGTCCATGTGCATGTCTCCAAAGGGTTGTACAGACCGGGATGAGCTCCTGTTTCGGGCCAAGCCGATGGGCAGGAGCTGTGCAACAAGCAGGCAACACACAGGGAGGGCTTGGAGGGCGGGGAAAAGGTTTTCCCCGAGGGGTCCCCGCTTCGGCTCCAAAACTCGGACCCCCAAAGGCTTGAAGTTGCAGCCAGTAAAAAAATACGAATTAATAATAATTTTAAAGATCTGTTTTTTCCCCGCGGCTTTTAAACATCGGAGCCGCTGCTTAAGCGGAGGAGACGCCTCTCACAGGCTGGCGGTCGCCTCTCATCCCACCTCTCCCTCAAAATCAGCCCCTTCCCAGGCAACGAGAGTCGTTCCAGGGGGAAAAAGCTGAACTATCTGGGGCAGAGGCGCAGCGCTGCGCACACCCCCACATCCCCCCCACACCATCCCGGTGCCGGCAGGACGCGCAGCGCTGCGCGGGCGCCGAGAGCTCCGTGCGCTCCCCTCCCCAGAGGGCCGGGAGGACCCCGCTTTTGATTTGGGGAGCAGCCAGCCCCGATCGTCCTTTCCGATCTCCACGCCTGGCCCAAAGTTCACGCTTTGTAAGGAAAATTAAAAACCATGTATTTGTGAAGGTGCACATACGTGTAAGAGACACGGGAATGAGGAGCCGCGCATCCGGAAGGGATGAGCGGCGCGGCTACAAACCGTCGCCCCTTCCCTCCGCGGCAGCCCAAACTTGCGGGGGGCTCCTCTCTCCCATCAGCGCTCTCCCAGCCAGATCCCACCAGGCAGCGAACAGCCGCCTTCCACTCCCCTCCACGCCACGGCCAGCACGACCCTGCGACCTATCGCGACAGCGAGCGACAGCGCTACTTGCTCCGGGAAGGGATGGTTACACCCACATCAAAAGGTTCCCACTCGCCCCAGCCCCACGCTTACCTGGACACCCAGGCTCCATGGGCTCTCCGAGGGTGCGGCCGACGCGGGGCCGCTCTCGCTCCGCGGCAGCTCCGCGGCGCGTAAGTTTGGCTCCCGCGTCTGCCGCGGCGGCTGTGCCGCGGGTGGGTCGGGTCTCGGACGCCTTCTAGCAGCCAGGCAGCGCCTTGCAAGCGGTGCGGGGAAGCCGCCCCCTTCCCCGGCCCCCTCCCCTCGCTGAGGGGAGAACCGCGGCCGCCCCCGCCCCGCCGCTACGCCGGGGCAGGTCCGCCCCGACGGCTGCGGAGGATGGGAGGAGGGCACCCCCCACATTCTCCCCGCCTAGAGGGGGGGCAAGAGGGACCCTGTTGCAGGGGCGGACTCTGCTTCCCCAAGCTCCCCCCACCCCAAACTTCCCCTCTTCCCCCAAAATTTCCTTTTGCCTCTTCCTTGCTTTACCGGCAAATCAGGAACGCGGGCGAGCCCCGCCGCCGCCCCAAATAGTGAGTGCTTTGAGGGACAGCGGGAAGCAGCGGGAAGGGTGTCCCCACAAGCACAAGCCCCTGAGGGAAATTAAGGGACGTGGGGGGGGGGGGGGTGGGGGGGGCACTGCCACCTCCTCCAAGCCCTCGCACTCCCGCAGAGGCCCCGTCCCCAGTAAAACGCTTCCCGCAGATCACTCGACGTGCAGAACAAGGCGGCTGCTTAAAAACACAAAGCCGGAGCCCTAATGAGTTCAATTACAATGTGGTAAACACATTGCCTCTACGCTTTAATTAAGCCGGCTGTCCAATTTTAACTCATTAGTAATTCATTAAGAGAACAGCCTTTAGCTGGCTGCGAGGAGTTCCGAAGCTTGTGCGGTTATGCGCCGTGTACATCACAACGCATTTGAGGATGGGAGAGTGGCGTGTGTCCGTCCTCCCTCAGAAAACGGGACTCCTGGACCCCAAAGGGTGATCACTTGTTGTCCCAGCTGCTGTGGGACACCCTAGTAGGGAAGGGGACCCGAAGGTGCCGGGTTGAGGAGGAGGAAAGGAGTACTGAGGTTACCCGGGACCCCCATCCTTCCCTCGGGAGAAACCGGACCGATTTAGGGGCAGGCAGAGGGACACACTTGGGATTTCGGAGTCCCCGCGCCCCGTCTTAAAAATAAAACAAAACAAAACAACAAACCAAAAAAACCCCACAAACACGGAGAAAGTGTGTGAAACGTATCTGGGCCCAGAAACAGGTCAAATTTGCCCGAAAAGCAAATTTGGTTTGATGAGCGAACCCAGGGGTCTGCAGAGCCGGGTCTTGCCTCTCCGCCCCGCGGGGCAGGAGGGGAGCCTGGGAACGGGGCCGCTGCGAGGTGCCGGGAATGGGCGTGGGAGATATTCCAAAAATATCTGCGTTGAAGCTCCCCGTGGCCCGCCGGGGCTCACCCCGCTCCGCGGCACCCTGCGCGTCTCTCCGCGCCTCTCCGCTCGATGTGGCGGCTGCTGCGGGGGGCACCGCAGCAAAACGGGCTGGGGCAGCCCGCGTTTCCTTTCGCTTTTCTTCCGAGGAGCGGCGAGCCGCAGCGTCCCGCATGTCCCGAGAATGACGGTGGCGGTGCAGGGATTTAGGGTTTCCCACTGCAGCTGCTGCCCCATTAAGGATTCAGGCATTTTCCCTTCAAATTGCAGTGCTTGGGGCGGCTTTGAGGCGGTCCGGGCTGGACATCCCCAAACCTTCCCCAAATTCTATCCCACTAGAATCGCTGCTTTTTAAGTGTTTTTATCATCATTATACTTACCATTTTAGCACAGCTCCAGCAGGCTGGAGGTTGCATTTATTTTTACTGGATCTACTGAAAGTTTATTTTCCTTTCTTCCTTTATTTTTAGCTATCTTTGACATTTGAAATCTGAATATGCAAAAGTATTTAGCAGACAGGAGGAGGTTTGGTCTCATCCCCCTGCACTACTGCCAGGTGCTTCAGAGAAACACACACAAGACTACAAAAAAGTATTTCAGGAGTAAGTTTGGGTGAGTTGTTTATTGTTTGGTGTTTCATTTGTTTATTTGTTTGCTTGATCACATACATTAATCTGATCCCAGACAGATTCAGAAGTCTTTATTTTTTCTTTCCTCTCTCCTTGGCTGGGCTCCTTGCAACGTCCCCTGCCTGGCATGGACACTTGTCACCTCTGCTGTCCCCCCTGTCCAAGCTCACCTTCAACTCAGCTACCAAATAGTAAAAGAGGGGCTTCAAACTCCAGGTGTGAGTTGTAAACGACTAAATCCCTACTGAAGAAGCCTTTAGGCAGACATCTCAAGAAGAAACCCTTAATAAGAGTCGTCTCCTTTGGGGAGTAGATTGGGAGCAGTTATCTCTTTAAAGCAGTTTTTCCTTTTTCACATCGCGGGCCCTCTCTGCCATAGTCTTGATTTTCATTTGGCTCCAGGCTTGCCAAAGCTGATTCTCTGGAATTAAGAGATTTGAATATTGTTCCTCTTGATGTCAAAGAATTTTTTTTCCCACCAAGAAGGACTATCATACATGCAGGATCAAGCCCCAGTGGGGCAAGTCTGAGGGCACCCTACCCAGGGCTCAAAAGCAGAGATATTTAACCTGTTGCTGTGTTGCCTTTGTCACCTTCTTTTCATTATCAGATCTTTAAAAAAATTGCCCTGAAAGCTAAAATAATATTGCTTATCTATTTCCAGAAACGTCTTCCACTCCTTTGTCTTTCCTAGCAAAGCACTGGCTTCTGGACACCCAGGGGACAATCTTCCTCCAGAGCCTCCTGGTATAAATCTAAAAATAATCTTGAAGTCAGTGGGCTACAATTCATTTTATTACCCCAGTGTTAATCTAGAATAGGTACATAAAAACTGTTAGGACAATTAATCTGAATTAATTTCCAAAGTGAATTAAATTAAATTGAATGAAGACCACCTGAATTCTGAATAAGAACAACCTTCACAGGGGTTTCACGCAGTTTAATTAATCCACTTTTAAATTCTCACCTTCAGCTAATTTGGGTTATTTTCCTGAGTGTCCCCACGTAGGCAAAATCTTAGAGGTAAACGTTACTCAGGGGAATTCCTCTGGATTTACCCAAATGTAATTTAGAACAGAAATTTATCCTCTAATACTCTTTGACCACAGCACAGAAATTATGCAGAAATGAGAGATATATAAATTGTTCTGCTGCATGGAGCTCAGCTTTATGAAGGAAACCTTTCCCAAAAGTTTTTCGGTTTTTTAATTGTTTTTCTCTCTTCTGTCTCCCTGTACCTCTGTGTGTATAAACTCAGGTATGTGTGCATGCAGACGTGCACATTACGGACGTGTGCTCTATTTGACTTTGCTCTATTTGTTTAATCCATTAAAGCTTCTCCTCTGTGCACCTGGGACTTCCCATTGAAGTTAAACTGGGAGCTGAAAAAACAGCAGGATCGGCTGGCTGGAAGAGAGCTCAGCACTGCACCTTCGCAGCTGAAATAGGACGGCAAACCCGGAACCCACAGCCACTCAGGGTCCAGCAATCTAGGACAAATTCACAAAAGCAAGGTTGTCTTTCAAGGAGCAAAGCCTCTTCTACTGGCTGAGGAGGTGCCATCATCTTTACAAGGGTTGTGGGTACAAGTGATGTTGCTGCAATCTTTATCACGACACTGCAATATTGCTGAGGTGATGGTCCTCCACTTTCAGGGGTGCCTGGGGAATTGAGAAGAGCAGCTGGATCCCAAAAAGCCACTTCAAACAGCTGACTTGTTATTTCAGCATGTAAGGTAACTATAACCAGGTGCCTGCTTTTGTAAAACAGCTATTTTAAAAATCAAGGGAATTACTTTTTTCCTTCTGAAATCAGTGGCTGTAGGACTCAAGGGTTAAAGCTCCCTAAATTGCATTTCATGGCCAACACGATAGAGCCAGAGAATGGTTTGGTTTGAAAAGGACCTGAAAGACCATCTATTTGTAACCCCTCTGAGATGGGCAGGGACACCACGAGTGGCTCCCTGGTGCCTCTCAGGTGAGATTCCCCAGGTCAGAGCAGTCTTCCCCCAGCAGATACTTATGCCAAACATCCCAGATTGTCACAATTAGAGAATCTCTGAAATAACTCCTCAAATAACCATATCAATGGGGTAAGGTATAGCGGTGTGATCATGCCAGAGCACATCCAGAAACCTGGAATTTTACTCCTTAGCACAATGAATTACAGTGTGACCTTGCAGAGAGCCATTTATAGCCCACATTTTAAAGATAAGCTCTCAAATAAGAGTGCCCTGTGAGTAATCTGGTGTGCTGCTCATCTGTCCAGACTGGGCATTTCTGAAAATCAATCTCCTTTGGATTGGGATTTCTCAGTTGACATTCCTAAGTTGGAAAAATACGATCTCTTCTTCAAGCCTCAATTTATGCACCTGGAAAGGATGTGTGTGTGTGTGTGTGAATGTGTTTAGGGAACAGCATTCATCTACCAGCATCTCAGAGAGGTTGTATAAAATGCAGCTGAGCTAAAAACTCAAATGTACTCTAGCCCTCCTTCTCACTTTTTCATAAAACAGTTGAAAATAAATAAATAACCACATACCATAGCTAAAAGCATCTCTGAAAAGCCGCAAAGATTCTTAAGATTTTAGAAACTAGGGAGTAACTTCATAGTTTG
The DNA here is from genome assembly GCF_031753505.1 of Anomalospiza imberbis. Lineage (NCBI taxonomy): Eukaryota > Metazoa > Chordata > Aves > Passeriformes > Viduidae > Anomalospiza > Anomalospiza imberbis. Next base: position 1,555,023 of record NC_089721.1, on the reverse strand, counting down.
ATTCAGATATTCCCAGACTCATTAGGACAGGAGATTTTTGCCAGTCTTTCCCCCTTGCCATTCAAATTTTAATTTCATGCACCATAAGATCAATCCACCTTCTGACACATTCCTTTCATAAATTTGGATACATTTTGGAAAAATTCAAGGCCACGTTGAACGAGGCTTTGAGCAACCTCGTCTAGCAGGAGGTGTCCCTGACCATGGCAGGGAGTTGAAATAAGATGATCTTTAATGTCTCTTTCAACCCAGACTATTCTATGATGCAAAGGAAAATGCTCCTACCAATTTGTCAAATTTAAAAAACGTTGCAAGAACCCAATGGAGTCAACCTTTACAACGGACACAGGAGATTTTCAAAACAGGCAGCAGCAAATTTTACTGCACATACACCTAACACAAAAGGTGAGGATATGGCCTCAAGTATTTACAGGGGATTAAATGTTTAGATGGGATGTTAGGGAAAATTCCTTCATGGAAAGGGCTGTCCAGTGCCACAGGCTGCCCAGGGCAGTGGTGGAGTCCCCATCCCTGGACGGATTGGCCCTTGGGGACAGGGATTAATGGTGAGCTTGGCAGTGCTGAGGGAATGGATGGACTTGATGAACTTAAGACATCTTTTACAACACAAATGATTCTGTGATTCTCCTGCCTGATGCTCCCACCACCCCCTGCTGGGGTTGGGACCACTCAGTGAATCACCTCTACGCCTGCCTTGCCAAATCTTTTGTTGCTGCCATCCCCATAATTATAATTTAGACATTTCCAGAGCCCAGGACTTCACTGGTGTAATAGAATTTTCAAGGGCTAGTGAATTTTCACCAGTGGCAGAAACAGTTTCATTCCCTTTCCTTGTGTCCTGCCTACTTTTCCAGCTCCCTCTTTATGGTTCATCTTTTTTTTTTTTTTAAATCTGTGATAACTCCTCTGTCTGAAGGGTCACCTTTCATCCTCAAATAGTGAAATGCTGCTCAGAAAACAAAATTTTCTACCTCCACGAGAGGGGTGTTCTTCATCACAACAGAAAAAATATTGAGAAGAGGCTTAAAAATATCTTCAGCTGATTTTGACATCAGGAAAAAAAATTATAAGGATTTGTCCCTAGCATAAACTTGTAAGTTCCTATATTAGGTACCTTAAAAAAGGACTTTTATTTCACAGCAATCCTAACACACTTTGATGAGCTGATGTTTAGAAATCAAGCAAGCACAAAACTAATTTCCAAGCAGCACCATTCTAGATTAGTTTGGCCCAGAAATTAAAGTCTTTCCTATCTGCTTTCGCTCATGATTGTTAACTAATTGGTAGGTAATAAACATAGACACCAGTTTTGCAGGAGTAGAAACATGAGGATATCATGGACTAGCTTTCCTGGCCTTATGTTATTAAGTCACAGTCCAATTTTCAGGAAAAACAAACCTGCAGAGAAGAGATGAGAGGTGTTTTTGAAGAGGTGCCTAAGAGCCATCTGCAGCCCAGCTGCTTTTTGTGGAGCACCATGCTCTTGCTCTCCTTTGGGGCCTTGCTGGTTTATTTCTCTCACAGTTCTAGCCCCAAGATGACAAGTTGAAGTCCTTGGTCAGACTTGGGGTGCACACCAGACCTGCAGGACAGCTCGATTAAATTCCTGTCTTTGCTATCACCTGCTACTCGTAGCTGTGTGTGAGCTGTGCTTGGGGTTTTGTCTCTCTTTATGAATTCATAGAATCACAGAATGTTTTGGGTTGGATGGGACCTTCATAATCATCCAGTCCCACCCCCTACCACGGGCAGGGACACCTTCCACTGTCCCAAGCTGCTCCAAGCCCCGTCCAGCCTGGCCCTGGACACTGCCAGGGATGCAGGGGCAGCCACAGCTGCTCTGGGCACCCTGTGCCAGGGCCTCAGCACCCTCACAGCCAGCAATTCCTTCCCAATGCCCAATCTAAACCTACTTCCTTTCAGTTTAAAATTATTCCTACTTGTCCTTCCAACTTCTTCCCACGATAAACATAAGTGCCCATAATTTATCACTGTAGGGTTTAAGGAGGCATCTCTGGTGCTGGATTAGGTAACCAGACCTGCCCAATAATAAATTTGGGGGATATGTAGTAACCCATAGGACAAATCCTCAAGAGAATATTTAGAAATATGGTAACAATTTTGGAGGATCAGTGTCTTAATTCCACCCCACTGCAGTCACACTAAGTGCACTGACAAGAAGGTAACCAATTAATAGTGATTATAAATAAGCAGAAAGTGCAATAAAAGTTACTGGAGCCCTGGGATGCAGGGAGAATAGAGGTGCAGGGACCACACACTGTGCTTTTACCCCATGAATTCCTGTCTCAGGAAATAAACTCCAGATACCACATGACACCCTTTCTCACCAAACCCACCATTCCCAAGCTCTCTGGTCCCCACTCTGCCACATCCCATTTCTGCCGCAGGTAAGGCAGACACCTGTCCCCCTCAGGACAGGTGAGTGCCAGTCCCACGGGGACACTCTCCTGGACACCCCCTCGGTTGAGGGGGTGTCAGTTTCCCAAACCTCATTAACTGAAGCAACACTATAAATGTTTGGCTGAGTTTTAGGAAGGGAGGAGTTAGAGCATCTACTTTGCCTATTTATATTTGCTGCTGCCAAAGGAACTGAAAGGCCATTAGCAGCCCTGCTGGTCTTTCAGCATTGGAACTAAACACCTTTAGCCCCAGAGGGCTTCACAGCAGCAGGAAAAACCTCACGCTTGTAAGGTCTCCAGCCCTTTATTACTTTTTTCCATCATGATTACCTTGGCTCCAGAAAGTTTTAATACCGTTCAAAATCCAATCCAGTTTTATTGACATCTCTAGTTTTGCCAAACAGTTAAACTGAAGCAGACGACATGAATTTCAGTCAATCAATATTCATTTAGAACTGGACACCCATATGTAAGCATACTCTCTCCTTGGCAATGAGTAGGGAGGCTAAACAATCAATCCACACTTGTATTTAAACTCGGCAACTGCATTTTCAAAAACCCCCACATAAGGCAAAATTGAATGGTTGAATAAGGCAACATGTGATTTCTGTTATGTTATTATTAATAATTAATAATTCACTTAATAACACAGTGGGAGCCTAATCCAAAACCCACGGATGTCAATAGATTTCTTTCCAGTGCACTCAGTAGCACAAAGCAGACACAAAAGCTCAGGTTTTTAACAGCATTTAAGAACCTACATCCTGTGCTGGACTCAGACACCTTCTGCTTCACGGCCACTGGGCTCAGAACAGAGCAGGGAAGTGGTGGTGATACGGTACACTGAATAATGGAGTGTGGTGGATGTACGGTGAGTAAGAGAGAGCAGATCAAGAGCTGTCCAGGTACATGTAGCAGGGCTAGATTTAAATTTTGGCCTGACAGCACTGGTTGAATATGCCCACCTTTTCTGTTATGGGTATACACCATGTAAGACTGACATTTATTATGTTGTACTTCAATATAACAAGCAGATTGCATCCATTATTGACAGGCTGAGAGAGCTGGGGCTGTTCACCTGCACAAGAGAAGGCTCCAGGGAGAGCTCAGAGCCCCTGCCAGGGCCTCAAGGGGCTCCAGGAGAGCTGCAGAGGGACTGGGGACAAGGCATGCAGGGACAGCACACAGGCAATGGCTTCCCAGGGCCAGAGGGCAGGGACAAATGGGATATTGGGCAAGAATTTCTGGCTGGGAGGGTGGGGAGGACATGGCACAGGGTGCCCAGAGCAGCTGTGGCTGCCCCTGGATCCCTGGCAGTGCCCAAGGACAGGGCCTGGAGCTGCCTGGGATAGTGGAAGGTGTTCCTGCCCATGACAGGGGTTGGAACCAGACAGTCTTGAAGGTCCCTTATAGCCCAAACCGTTTTGTGATCCTATGATTAACAGCTGTCATACATTATCTGCATCCCTGCTTTAGGCTCGGGCTGTGTGCAGAGTCTGATGTGTAAAAGATAAGAGGATCCAGGAAACAGCAAGCTGTTAAGTTTACTTAAAATTTTCCCTGGCCTTTTCCTGGCTGCCATCAACATCTTTAGGGCAGCTTCTGAGAAGTGCTGTGCCAGCCAGACACCCAGGCCTTGGACATCTGGACCTTAAAGCAAATATTACGGTTTTTGTTATTACCACTTTTGCCTCCCTAATTAACCAGTTGGGCACTTGCCAGCTCTTTCTCTCTGCATTGCACGGATTGTTTCCATTGGGTTTAGGCAGACAGTCTTACTTTAAGATCCCTATTGATCAGCTGCCATTCTCACATGGTTAAAGCACTCCTCTTGGGGAACTCTCCAGTGTTTTAAGTGCACACAGTTACTCTCATGACTGGCTTGTAAACAGGTTTTAATGGGGCTATTAGTGTAAAAGGACAGGAAACTTTCAAAAACAGCCTTTTAAATATTCATGAAGATGTTTAATCTGGTGCTTAATCACCACTGTTTGCATATCAGAAAAGAGGGGGGGCAGCAGTGCCTCACTGTTAACTTCAACAGGACATTAATAAACGCTCTTAGACCCATGGTTAATGCCCAAATGGCAGCCAAACTCTTAAGAAAGCATTCCCCACCTTCTGCAGAAGAGCTTCACAAAACTGGTGTCCAGGGAGAGTGTTAGCTCCCGGGAGAGAAGGTTCAGGGCCAGGCTCTGCTCTTGCCCATGCTGAGCAAGGCATAACCCATACCTTCTGCACTGGCCATGTCCCACTGGACCACAGGGCCATCAGAGTGGACTTTTCTGCCTTAGTGGAGGGTTCAGAGCCCCAGGGGATCTCCCAAAAGCAGCTGTGCTCAGGTGGCATGTGCTGTGTCCTGTGTCTGTCCCTCACTGGGGCCGGAGGGGCCCTCCAGGAGAGGCCAGTATCTCCCCACTCCCAACAGTGGGTTCATTCACTCATGTTTTCCTTCCAGCAAAGCTCTGGCTCTGGCTTTCAGCTGGTTTATGCTGACTGAATTGGTGCAAGGGCACGGAAGACTCCCTTTTTAACTGGTTTAAGCAGTGATTTTATCTCTGTCCCATTTTATGTGCCCCATTCTCTGTAAACCCTACTGACCCTTCCTGGCCATTCATGTGGTCATGCCTACTCACTCTCTGCTCCGAACCACCCCAGGAGCCTCACGACTTGGGTAAAGGCAGAGTGAGCTAATAACAGAATTTCAGCTTCTGTGTTGCTTTGGGTGTGGATTTTAGCCACTTCTTTGGCAATTTTTGTAATACACGTTTTATTTTCATTTAAAAAGTAAAGGCGGAAAGGATAGTATTTCCCCAGTGGGAGAGACTTCATGCAATTTTAAAAACGTGCATTATTTAATCCAGCAGGCATTAAGATGCCTTGAGCTGTTAACACCTGTTGTGGAAATCCATAATACACAGGCTTAAAAAACCAACAACCCTGAGAGACCCATAAAGGTTCCTGCAGAGCTGTCGTCGCCTCTTGTGTCAATTGAGTACTTAAGGGCCCTGAAATCTGTGGCTGAACTGAGCACGTGCTTTCTCTTCAGCTCAAAAAAAAAAAAAAAAAAAAATTCCTTAGGATAATTTCATTGAAGAAGGGAAAAAAAAAAAAAAAAGAACAATGAATATGAAACACCAGTGAACTGCATTTCTTACACAAACCTCTCATGCATTTTTCATACATTTCCCCACCCAGGCGCCTAAATGCTCCAGTTTATAGTCTATGTTACTACCTTGTAAAACTCCATGTAAAACTTCAGTCAACATATTTTTTTTTAGTGCTTTGACACACTGTCATTTAATATATGTCAAACCCAGGTAGCCTGACCTCAGCTGAGGAGGTCACCACTGTCTCCCACAGAAGTAAATAAAAAAAAAAAAATTTATATTCTCAATAGGAAATGCAAGGGTAAAGCAAAACTCCCTGGGGAAAGTGTGGAAGAAACTCTAAGTGTGATTTCACATTAGCGACACCTGTGCTCACTTCATCTTCATAATCAGCAGAAGCCATTTGTGCTGTGAAGTCCTGGCTGTGCTGGAGCCAGTGGAAATTTTCCCTTTTAAAGAACAGGACCCCTCTGAAGGGAGCACTCTAACGGGACCACCTGAAATTTAGATAGCTGCCTTCAACAAGGAGCTGAGTGTCTGGTGCCATTTGAGCCTCTCCAGGGTGTGCTTCTTGGCCTGTCACATACCTTGTTGACCTATGTCAGACTGTTGATCCCACAGGGAGGCTTCTCCCATCCTGGGGTGTCTGGGAAGTCCTGGGTGACAGGAAAAAGGGAAAAATAGAGCCATCTTTAAAAAAGGGAGAAATTAGCACCCTGGGAATTACCACCCTCTCAACCTGACCTCTGTGCCTGGGGAAATCATGGAACAGAAGCTGTGCTAAGGGACATGGAGGATAGGGAGGTGATTTGAGGCAGCAGGGATGTATCAAGGAAAAATCCTGTCTGACTCAATGCAGGGGCTTTTTTTTTTTTGATGAAGTAATATGTCAGTGGACCAGGGAAGAGCTACAGATGTCATTTATTTGGACCTCTGTAAAGCCTTTGACACAACATCCTTCCCTCCAAATTGGAGAGTGATGGATTCCATGGTAGAGCTATTACATGGATTAGGAACTGGTAGGATGGTTGGATCCAGAGGGTTGTGGTCAATGGCTCAGGGTCCCAGGTGGTCCCTCAGGGGGATAAGATATTATTGAATATCTTCATTAATGGCACAGACACAGGGATCCAGGGCACCTCAGCAGATTTGCAGATGGCACCAAGCTGAGAGGTGCAGCTGGCACACCTGGAGGATGGGATGGCATCCAGAGGGACCTGGACAGGCTGGAGAAGGGGCCCAGGGGAATCTCAAGAGGTTTAACAAGGCCAAGTGCTGGAGCTGCACCTGGGCCAGGGCAGCCCCAGGAATCAACCCAGGCTGGGGATGAGCAGAGGCAGCAGCCCCGGGAGAAGGAGCTGGGGGTGCTGTGGGTGAGAGCTGGACCTGCCCCAGCCTGAACCCCCCTGCCCTGGGCTGATCCCCAGCGTGGGCAGCAGGGCAGGGGAAGGGATTCTGCCCCTCTGGCCCTGGGCTCAGCTGAGACCCCACCTGCAGAGCTGCCCCAGCCCTGGCTCCAACAGCACAAGGACGTGGAGCTGCTGGAGCCAGCCCAGAGGAGGCCACGGAGCTGCTTTGAGGGGTGGAGAACGTCTTCTATTAGGCAAGGCTTGAAGAACTGGGGTTGTTCATCCTGGAGAAGAGAAGCTTTGGAGTCATGTAATTGCAGCCTTCCAGCACCTGAAGGGAACTTACAGGAAAGATGGGAAAGGACTGTTTACAGGAGCCTGGAGTGCAAGGACCAGTGAGACTGGCTTCAAGCTGAAAGAGAGTAGATTTAGATCAGATATTAGGAAAAAAGTCTCCCCTGTGAGGGTGGGAAGGCCCTGGCACAGGGTGCCTGGAGCAGCTGTGGCTGCCCCATCCCTGGAAGTGTCCGGGGCTAGGTTGGACGGGGCTTGGAACAGCCTGGGACAGTGGAAGGTGTCCCTGCCCATGGCAGGGTGTTGGACAAATTGACCTTCAAAAGTCCCCTTCTAACCCAAACCATTCCATGATTCTGTGATTTTATGGTTCTGTGATTCTTTCTAGGTATCCTGGGGCTGGAGGCACACAGGTGTCTGCAGGTGCACTGGTGTCCCAGCTCCCAGCAGAGCCTGGAGACTGAGCTGGATCAAGCAACTGATCTGTGAGATAAAACATGAATATCTATTGACATGTGAGGTGTCCAGGGCTTTCTGGAGTATCACATATGAGAGGACTGTGAGGGGACAGTGTCCTTCTGGGGCAAGACCTACGGCCAGCTGAGATGCCAGGGTCCCCTCAGGGGTGGCTGGATTTAGTGGTGTGATTCACAGGGATGTTCTGTGCAGGACCAGGGGCTGGTGGGTCCCTTCCAGTGCAGGACATTCCATGAATCCATTGTTCTGTGACCTGTTTTAAGGCAGCTGGGTTGAGTCCTGTGTGTTTGCACCCCACCCCTCCACGGCTGATTCTGCACAGCCTCAGCTACAGGAGATAGGTCCCACCTTGCTGCGGGGTAAGACAAATCCTACAGCTGCAGGAGAGTTTTATCACAGGGATAATTAGAAACTTTCCTACCTGCCTTTATTAACTAAATAATTTTATAATTAGTTTGCAGCACTCAAGCCATTTCAGCAGCAGGCATAGAAATCTCTGAGGAAGGCAGGGAATACCAAGATTGTTTATTCATGGATCCTAGGAAATTTTTCACCATGGCTGTCTCCTGTGGTGGACTCCTTGGGGACAAGTGAGGATCTCAGCAATTTTATGAAACTTACTTAACACTCTAGTGATGTGCAGAGGACAGGTGACATCATCCTGAAGAAAGTCAAAGGCAAAGCTGTCATCAATATGGGGGAAGCCATGGTGAGGCTCAGACTGGGAACTCATGCTGGTTGTGGTTATATGCCAGGCACACAATCTGGGAACACTTCTCCAGTTAAAGTTTACCTCTGTTTCTCTGTTGGAATCAGAGGATTTTTTTACACCAGAACACAGATCAGGTTTTTCAATTTATTTTTGATTTCTAAATGTCTCTGTCTTAGCAAGGCACAGATTAAGTCCCACTTGGCTTTTGCCTGAGTTTTACAGCTTGGCACTGAGATGATGATGCCTTTCTTGAAAGGACCTCATGGCATTTACAGAATAAGGCTTTTGGTTTGACAACACCATTATACAGGACCTTATCTTCAAGTATAGCTACTCAGATTTATTCAGGCAGAAAATTCTGAGGTTGGAAACATAGCTGTTAATTCTGTTTTGTAAACCATATGTAATGTATTTTTTAAATAACATCAGTTGTAGAAGAAAATTTTAATTTGTCTTAAAATACTTCTCTCTCCCAGACTTTGATAAATTTCAATGAATTGCTTTGGGAAATATTTCAGTAATAAATGTAGGAAAAGTACAATAACTTAATCTATTCTGTAAAGCTGTGGAATTGAAAAAAGGTGATTTTTAAAATATTTTTTACAAAAACTGATACTTTCCCCAAAAATTGTAAAGGAAAAACAAGAACACATGGAGTAACCCTACTCAGCCAGAGTGGTGACTCCTTATGATCATTTCTGAGATCTATCCTGAAACTACATACTGCAAAAGAGAATTTTCAAAAATATAACAACGGAAAGAGAATTCTCATAGTTGTTTTTCTGGCATAGAACCATAGATTGGCTTGAATTAGAAGGGACCTTAAAGATCATCTCATTCAACTCCCCTGCCATGGGGAGGGACACCTTCCACTATCCCAGGTTGCTCCAAGCCCTCTCCTACCTGGGCTTGGCAACCACTCCTCAGGGATTTTCTCTGCAGTTGGGTGCTTCAGGCCAAAGAAATTTCTTTGGCTTCTGTGGTCGTTTCTGGCAGATAATTGTGGGGTTGAAATGAAATCTTTCTTGGTCAGCCTTGTTTCCTCCAGCCCACATGCTTCAGGGTAAGCCCATGAGTTGCTGCCCTAGCTCTTCCTCATTAAATGAGATCAGCAGATCATCATGAAGTCTGCACAAGAAATGACAACACTCGGTAAATTTTGACAGGAAAAAAAAATATAACCCAAGTGAGAGGACGATCTCATGGCCATCCTTGCACCCCACAGTGGCAAAGGGCACCACCGGACAGAATGAACCCAAGAAGAGAACACTTCTGGAGGCATCCCTAAATAGATGTTTATTTTTAACCCTCACACCCAAGCCTGGAAGATCCTATTCTTTCTGCAGGAGCCCTGTATTAGTGCTCCAGCTGAGGAACATGCATTAGCAACTCTTAGTCTCTTGTACTGAGCATTAAGTCTCATCTTTGGAGTCAGATTAATGGAGATTAGTGGTACCACTTATGAGTTTAAACATCATTCTGACCCAAATTGGTTGTGCAAGCCCAACGTATAACGTTGCACATGCAAGGCTCTTACTGTCCAGAAAGTGATTTCATTAATTGTTTCAGGGAAGAAAGCTTGTGTTACTTTCTGCTCTAATCCTGAGGTACTGCCCCCCACGCTTTCCACATCCACTGTCAAACACATCTGGTTATCCATCTACACAAGGATCCATTTAATAATCAAAGATCATTTTGTTATAGCTGCAGTTGGCCCGTCTGCTTGCCTTCCCTGAGCGATTTCATCCACGCCTCTGATCTGTTGGATATCTGCTCCAGTTTCCACAGGGAGTGACACAGGACTTGAGGAAACCCGACAAAAAATAAACAGGCACAGCACTGCAGAAACTGCTGCACTGTATTAAAACAAATGGTTTTAATTATTTAAAATTAGATGCCTTGGCAGAAGCCATGCAGAAACTAAAAACAGAGGAAGCAAAAATATTCTTGTTTAAGACTACAGAAATGGAATTGATCCTAATAAGTCAAGTTTATTTTTGTGAAATAATTAAAGAAAACCTCTTGCATTTCTCTGGCTGTGTGACCAAAGCCAATTTGGAAACACACTGAATTTTTCAAGAAATCATTCACTTAGTTGGATTTCATCCTGGTGTTATAAAAAAAATTACAAAGGAATAAAAGAGAAGCACTTTCCCAGTGTTGCTTTTAGCATTTCCCATGGGACTGTCTACTGATGTCAGCTGTTTTTTGGATGGAGCGTTAAGAACAAACTCTCATTTCCCTGTTCACAGGCTTGGCAGCCCTTGGCTGGCTCACAGTCTTTGTTCTGCCTCAAGGGTCTGCACAAACACGTGAGACCAAGGTCCAATTTATGCCTGTGTTTCAATGAAGTGGTTGTCCTGATGTGTGTGACCAGATTCTCCATCCAGCCAAGGGAGGGACAGAGGCGTCTTCGCAGGAGATTGAGCACCCAAGGCAGGCAGACACTTTCTGCCTTGGTTGGCTTTCAAGAGCACCTCCACTTGGCAGAAGAGGAATTTATGTGGTCATTTTAAGAAGCCTCCCCCTTCCCTAAATAATGAAGACGGAGGTATCTGAGTTAGGCAGGCTAAATCACAGGAGTGACACGTCTCGTGGCTCCGCTGAGGAGCAGCAAGTGTCAGGGTGCTGTGGTTTACTGTCTCCTCCCCGTGACTGGCCAGGTGCGTGCTCCCCTCTAAATTAACCCAAGTCCAGGAGACAAATTCCCACCTCTCTCAAGAACTGCTCAGGCAGCACTTTTAATAACTCATGTCCATCTCTCCCATCACATACTGGAGACACTGCACCTCCAGCACAAGGAGCAAGGAGGGAGCTACCTATTAACCACCACCCCTTCCTTCAGCACCCAGGGGTCTCCCCTGGGGTTTCTCATCCAAACACTGACCCACCCTGACCCTGTTTAGCTGTTGAGATCTGACAAGATCACAGCCTGGGGTGGTATGGCTGAATTTACATGTGCTTAACAAATTGCCTGTTCACTCAATTACATTTTATTTAATCATCTGTAATCATATAAATTATGCCTGATGGTAGTAAATGTTCGTGTCAGTTCCTAATTACAGATTGATTAATTGACTGTGGTGATTTGTATTACTTATATAAGAATATATGAAGATGATGATAAATTATTATTAGTATGCAGCATTTCATATGAAACATAGGAGAAACTTTCCTTTCTTTGATACTTACATTACACTTTCAGTGTATCAAAAATGTTTCGCATTATTACATGCCCCAAAAAGGGACACTTTCACTACATTAAAAAAAAACAACAACAAAAAAACAAACAAACAAAAAAAAACCCAAAACAAAACAAAAAAAAGAAACAAAGCAAGGAGAAACATGGTGTGGTGAATTCCATCTGTCAAGAACTTGCCTGTTGCTTTCTACTCACTTCAGTATTGATCTGGACTGCACATCAAGTCAGGTTTTAGCATGAAATTCAAGAAAGTGAGGTAAAAAATTGTGCTGATGTCATCTGGGGACAAGCCCTCTTGCTGTAGGGCCGCCACACTACTGATTTGACAATTGCTCTGAGTTTGGAGGGCAGATGATTTAAGCCTAGATTTGTTATTAAGAAGGAATACTACATGCTGAAGAATGTATGCTTTCCCAGAAAAATATTCAAGCAAATAAGGGTGGCTCCAAGCCCCATCCAACCTGGCCGTGGACACTTCCAGGGATCCAGGGGCAGCCCCAGCTGCTCTGGGCACCCTGTGCCAGGGCCTGCCCACCCTCCCAGCCAGCAATTCCTGGTTCCCAATATCCCATCTGTGCCTGCCCTCTGGCAGTGGCAGCCACTGCCTGTGTGCTGTCCCTGCATGCCTTGTCCCCAGTCCCTCTGCAGCTCTCCTGGAGCCCCTTGAGGCCCTGGCAGGGGCTCTGAGCTCTCCCTGGAGCCTTCTCTTGTGCAGCTGCACAGCCCCAGCTGTGCCAGGCTGGCTCCAGAGCAGAGGGGCTCCAGCCCTGGCAGCAGCTCCGTGGCCTCCTCTGGATTCACTCCAACATGTCCAGGTCTTTCCATGACAATATTAATCATGACTGCTGTCAGCACTCATTCCCAGGAAAACCCAGGAAGACCTGTGCTGGTCTGCCAGCACAGGTACTGTGCTACTGTGTGCTGCTCTGTTTCTCTCAATCCATTTCCCAAGGTCACCTGGCTCCTCCCACACAGCACAGCAGTCATCCCCAAACTGATGGTTCTTTGTGTTTTCAGAAAACATAATTAGAAAATGTCAACCTTATGTACCAAGGTCACTCACAGGCATCTTAAATGTGACTACTGGAAAAAACAATCCTCGAGGAGCCCCACTAACAAACTATCCCCAGTCCAGTACTACTTCTATCACTAGAGACTCCTATTTCCCCTACAGGTAAACACCTCACAATCTTCTTTCTAAGCCCCCATTTCTCCAGCTCCACTAATCCAGCTAATCCCTCTCTGAAGCAAGGATAAGTGACAGCTTTTTCATTCCCTTATCTAAAAGTTAGGTCTCTTATCAAAGGAATATGCTAAACACAAGTGACACTTTCTGTCTTTGGAAAACCCCAGTTATATTTAAGATCACAGCTCTGTATCTGTAGCCATTCTTCCCTCCAAATTTTGTTGCAGTTTTGTCACCTTGTTGAGGTTAAAGCACTTAATAAACTGAAAAATTAAAGGTTTAATTTATTTTCTACCTCTTTGTATCTGGCTGGAGATTGTACAGTGCCTTCACCTAGACTGAATTAAGCTCTCCATCATTTTCTTACATCTCAAAAGTGGTCATTTTCAGTTTTTTCGGACTTCTTCCTCAGTGTCCAGCCTGCCTGTGCTTCCCTGCCCAGATGCACCTCCCTCCCTCAACACTGAACCTAAGTGTATGGTTGGGTGTTGAGAAATAAAACCAGGGTGTGTCTGACAGTTGTTGGACAAGAAGTTTTTCTTTAAAAATGTTTCCACTCCCCTGCATCTTCCCATGGACACTGACTTGCAATGTTCTTTGCCTGTTTTGCCAGATTAGGTGTCTATCCTTAGATCCACAGGGTGGCACAGGGTGGGCAACCACATTATGACCATTAGCCCCTTCAAGGAACCCTTCCCTGAGCTGATGCTGTGATGATTTGTGAGACATCAACTCTCGGGAGTGACATCCAGATAACTGTTCTTTCACAGTCTGCTTCTGAGAGGAGAGTCTGGGCTAGCCACCAAGGACAAGAACTGGAGCCCATCTCAAAACCCTCATTCCTGAGACACAAATAACTCCATCTGATTCTTGTTCTCATTAAGGAGAAAATGTAGAGATTTTGGTTAACACTGGTAGGCATGACAAAGACAACCTGTCCTTACATCTGAATTTTGTCCTCCACCTATCCTGGTTCAGGCAGGGTGGGTGGCATAAATCAGTTAGGCAGAGGGTAAGGCTTTTAGGTGAATGTATCTGTTGGTCTCCCAGTCTGTCTGTCTGTCAGTGCTGTCAGTCGTGGGAGATGTCAAAAAGCAGGAATTCTCTTGGTGTTTATTTTTTTTTTTTTGGTGGGTATTTTTTTGGTTATTTTTGTGTTTGGGGTTGTTTTTTTTTGGGGGGGGGGTGGATTTTCTTTTTTTGTTGTCATTTTTGTTTTGTTTTTGGGTTTTTTCCCTATTTTTTTCCCTTTCGCTGTCATGACACTGTTGCTCTTCCTCAGACACCGTTGTAACTCCTCTGCAAAAACTGTCCTGGTGGACGCCTGACTCTCACTGCAGGAGAAACACTCTGCTGCCCACGAGTATGTGAGCTTGGATAAATTACTTACTCATCGCTGCCATGGCTTCCCTATCAGAAAAATCGGTACAAAACGATTACAGAGTGAGATCTATTTAGCTAATGCTGATAAAGAGCCAAGGGACCGGGCACGGAGCGCGCAGTAGAAACATCTACCATGTTGCTTTTGCTAACGTGGTCACTTACATTCCTGTGTGTAAATAAATCTTGAAGGGTAAAAGCCTCTGGGATGACCAGGAAACACACAGATGCTGGAAATGTCTCATCCATTTATGGTGAGCTGGATTTCTGAGCTGGAGAGGGGTGAGTGGACCTGTTCTGTTTTCACTCAGGTCTTTGGGTTTTGTATTCAGGTTTGGCTGTGTGCCCTTTGGGACAGAGAGAATCTTTTTGCTGTGGGTTTCTGCCCTGCAGACCATGGAAAATCTGCTAGAAGAAGGGGTTCCAGGGAGGGACTGGGAGATTCATCCACCTATCCATTCACCTCCCCATCCATTCACCTCTTGGCTGATCTGTCCACTCCCATGCAACAAACTGATCCAAAACCCCCAAAACTATATTCCCCACACCTCTTCGAGCTTGCAAGCTGACAGCAGACTTGCCATAATTAGCTCATTTTTACAAGTTTCACAGGACCCCAGCCTTCTTTTTTTGACAGCCCTTTAATGCTTTCCATGAACAGGGTGGGAAATGCAGCTCAATAGACATTTCCATAATCAGATGTTTAAATCATGATAGTTGTTGTTACAAAACTAATCTATGTGGCCAAACAAGCAGAACTGTGCTGGTGCTTTTTAAAAATGCAGTAGACCTGTAGCTGATGCATTATTATCAGTTAATTCTCATAAAAGGTCATTAATGGTGCATACAGTGAAGTGCAGGACTGGACAGGCTGGGTCAGAGAGAGGGGATCTGCATGACTGATGTGCAAAGCTCAGGGTCAGAGCATTACAAAATTATTCTCTTAAATTATTTACATCCTTCCATCGACTGCGTGGTGGGCTTGGGTCTGTGCAAGGAGTTTCTGCTGTCCTTGCAGGGTTTTTCCCATTTCCTCAGGAATAGCATTCATTTAAATAAAAAAGATCTGTTGAAATCCTGTCCTGTTCCCTGTGGCTGGCAAAGATTCAGGGAGGAGAGTGGGTGGTACTGCTGCAGTCATTCGAGGCTGGGGAACCCTGTGCTCCCTGACATGGTAACCTGTGCTGGGCATAAATCCTGTGAGTCCATCCTGCATGAGCCCCTTGCGAGGAGATCCTACTGCCAGGTATAAAAACAAGGCTGGGAAGAAGGATTAAAGATGCCAATTTCATAACAGATTATATCCTTGTTATCATCATCATCAACAACAACGAAGAAGAAGTTTAAATGCTTCTCTCTCCCTACCTCCAAACCTTCAGCAAAAGGACTCCAACTTAATTTTTTTTTTAAATTCTTTTTTTTTTTTTTTTTTTTCTTATTTTGCTGATGGCAACAGCATCAGGCGTGCTATATATCAGCCATGATGTATAGCCCTACGAGCTGCCTGTTGACAACTTATGGCTCTTTTGTCTGGGTTTGCCTACTTGGCTGTTTAATTACGTGAAGTGCCTGTTTTTCCGCGTGGCGCTCATTTCGTACCAGCGGCTGCTGGAATTCATGGAGGGTGCTATGTTTACATCAGCCATCAAGCTGATACTTCAAACACATTAGCACGACCACGCTGCAAAATATGGGGTAAGGAGGAGTTGCTACTGCAGCTCTTTGGTTCGTCTGAGTGAGCTAAGTCAGGCAGAAAATTTCTTAGAATAAAGTGATAGAATTCTGTGATTCAATGAAAATGTTTCTCTTCATTGTTTCAATACCTCCTTGAATCTCTTTTCTTTTTTTTCTTTTTTTTTTTTTTTTTTTTTGAATGTTAATGGAATTTAAATTACTGACCATAACAATTTAACTTTTGATGAAAATAGCAATTAATAGAGAGGACATTAGAGAGAAGAATCCCGAGACTTTATGAGTATGGATTACTGTAAAGCCACATAATGAAATGATTACAGCATGCATAAAAGGTCATTATTGCTGTAATAATGTTGTCCCAAAGTACCTTTTTCGTTCTGCAGGACTGAAACTTGTTACCAAACCTAAATGAAAAGCAAGAAGTTATGTCTCAGGCCTCTGTTACTGCAAAACTGAAGAATTAACCCAAAAATCTGATAATGATTTTTATTAATTTTGTTCAGGAATCTATTCTCCCATCCCTTTATCTCTCGAAAGAAGAAAATTTAAGCATGGAAAAGGGCAGAATTTTTAAAGGGACAAATCTGGAATTTGTGATAGAAATGTCACAGATATTTTTAATGAGTTCCATGTAACCATAGCTAGAGGTCCTTATTAAGATCCATCTCTTCTACTATCTAAAGTAAGAAAAAAGCCTGAGCCAGAACACATATTCCATTTCTCTGTTCTCTTTAATCTACAAATGGTGCTTGAGAAATAATGCTATCTGAGTAGACAGCTTTTCTGAAGAGCTGAATAAAGTGCTGTTCTAGGTCTACTCAAATGAGCATACTTGCTTTTCTCACATTATTTGAACAAAAATTAAATTTTTGGTTTGGCTTTGGATCTTTGCACACTCTTCTGTAATGAAAGGGAATCAGTCAAAATGAAAATTGAAAGAAAGTAGTTCCAAGTCTGCTAACGGCACTTGAAAATTTAAAGGTTTAAATTAAAGGTTTAAACTTTAAAATTAAACTTTTAATCCTGAAATTTTGGGCTGTCTTTTCTCATGTCTGAACCACCTCAAATGCACCATGAGTGTGACATCCCACTTCCATTTAATATTTGTCTTCCCATCTTTCTCTCTTGTATCCTTCCATTTTAAAGCTCTCAGTGGCTGGAGGTGATGGCCTTTTATCAACCATATTCATGGTGGCACTTCTGACAAGGCCAAAAGTTGAGTCTCCACTTTGGGACATCCCCACACCCACTTTAGTGGATTTAGAAACACAATTCCTATTAAGCTATGACAGGGTTTAGGCCCTCAGATCACTTTACCTTAAAATAATTTAGAAGAACCTCCACTAAACATGGCAAAACTTGAAAAATTTGCCCTTTTGGAAGGGACAGGTGGGATTGTTTTATGGAAAAGGAACGAGGTGTAAATCCCATCAGCCTCATTTACCTTCAGGGGCTTGGTTCAGGCCTTGAAATTCTAAACAAAGAGATGCCCAAAGACCATCAGAAAAAATCCCACCTTGTATTCTCATCCACGTAGCTACAAATGCTCATTTCCCATTTTAATCTCTGTCCAGAGGATGAGCAGGCAAAAAGGCATATAATTTCAATTAATCTGAGATCTGCAAGTATAAGAAGCTATAAAAGAGCTTATTATTATTTATTTCTCCAGGCATTTTATCCATGTAGCATTAGAGATATACAGCTAAATGTGCCTTCTATGTCAATGATGGTGCTCTGTGAAATAGCAAACATTAAAAACCCATAGAAGAGGTTATTCTTTTAATATCTGATGGAGGTTTCAGTAAAATGCTTGGGTGGTATTTCACCTGGATGCCAGAGAGATGTGTACAGGCACACAGCTGTACAGACTTTTCATCTTCTCTTGGGCCAGCACTGCTGAGGCACCTCCAGAGCTGGGGACAGCTCTGGGCCCTCAGGACAGACAGACACTGAGGGGCTCCAGCGTGTCCAGGGCAGGGAACGGAGCTGGGAAGGGGCTGGAGCCCCAGGAGAGGTACTGAGGGAGCTGGAAAGGGGCTCAGCCTGGAGAAAAGGAGGCTCGGGGGGGACCTTGTGGCTCTGCACAACTCCTGACAGGAGGGGACAGCCGGGGGGGGTCAGGCTCTGCTCCCAGGGAACAGGGACAGGAGGAGAGGGAACAGCCTCAGGCTGGGCCAGGGCAGGCTCAGGTTGGACATCAGGGAAAATTCCTTAATGGAAAGGCTTGTCCAGCCCTGGCACAGCTGCCCAGGGCAGTGAGGAGTCCCTATACCCGGAGTGATTTAAAAGCCATGTGGATGTGGCACTTGGGGACAGGGATTAGTGGTGGCCTTGGCAGTGCCAGAGGACTGGTTTGAACTGGTAATCCTGGAAATCTTTTCCAATCTAAACTGTTCTGTGATTCACTGCATAACATGGGACATAGCTGGGTTTTGAAGATGATCCACAACTCTGTCCATGGATGTGTCCAGCACCTAAAGTGCCATCATCTCACTAAGTGTGGCAGCGCTTCCTTATCCCGCTGCTGCCAGGAGGACGCTCAGCGGGTCCCCACTGTGCCTTGGAATGCCCATTGCTGGGGTTGGTGTGGCTGTAGAGCCAGAGCCACGCAGCAGTTCCATGGATCATCCATGCCACGGCACTGGGGTCCCCAGGCTGCCAAACCAGTACCTGCTGGCCAGGGCTGGGGGGCTCCTGAAGAGCTGAGTCATGGACATCTCAGAATCACAAAGTCAAAGCATGGTTTGGATTGGAAGGGACAGGTAAAGGCCATCTAGTCCAAGCACCCTGCAAGAAGCAGGAACACCTTCCACTAGATCAGGTAGCTCAGAGCTCTCTCCAACCTGGTCCTGAATGTTTCCAGAGAAGGGGCAACCACCACCTCTCTGGGAAACCTCTGCCTGTGCCTCACCTTCCTCAGTATAACAATTTCCTCCTAATGTCGTGTCTGAATCTTTTATCTTTTAGTTTAAAACAATTCCCCATTGTCCTATCACTACATGCCCTTGTCAAATGTCTCTCTCTGTTCTCTGGGAGCCTCTTTAGGTCCTGGCAGGGGCTCTGAGGTCTCCCTGGAGCCTTCTCTTGTGCAGGTGAACAAGACATTCTCTCAGTGTGCCTCCACAGTGAGGTGTTCCAACAAAAAGGCCTCTAAGCAGGGTGTCCAGAGACCTGACAGGGCCTTTCAAATATGGGGCACTGGAGTAGGGAAGGGAGCCCCTGGGTGCAGGGAGGTTGGAAAAGCTCCTTGGGAAGGAGACACAAACATGCTGTGACAAGCATGGATGTCAGCAGCATCCCACACTGTACAGGAATGATGGCCAGAGTGACGTTTCATTCCTGGAGACATCAATATAGCAGTAGCTGATGCCAACCTTCATCATACTTTTCTGGCCCTGCACCCCTCCCTCCTCTTTTTAATGATTAAATGACTGCATTTGGTAAAGGCACAATAGCAAAAAAAAAAAAAATTAATAGAGGTTCCTTCATCTCCTCCTGAGGGGGGCAATGGCACAGAGGCATCTGTGTGCATGTTTAATGGGTTCAATTTCCTTTCCCTGCCATGGTTTGGTGGCTGACAAGGGAATGCAGCAAGATGGTGGTTACTGCTGCTTTATTGAACGGGACTCCATGAACACTCACTTGGGTACAACACAAGCCGTGCCCGGGCTTCCCTCCCCTCAGCATCTGCGCACGTGGCCAAGGGCAAGTGTTTCTTTGAGAGGGATCAGCCCCCTTTTCTCTTCCCTCCCCCTCACCCCATTCAAAGTAGCCAAACTGACACAAAGGATGCTGGCAAACTGGATGTGCTGGAATAGCAGAGCTCCCGGAACACCCCTTGGAGCACCATAAACGTGTGTCGAAGGAAATTAATTGAATGCTGTGTATCGAAGGAAATAACAATAACAATAATCACGCACGTCCCTAGCAACTAGAGAGGGAAAAGATCTATGTGGTTCTTTCATCTCTTTTCTGCCAAGGAGTGATTATTCTCTTCCCCAGTTAATCCCAGAGCCATCAGGCAGATATTTTGAAGAGGGGAGGTGTTTTTCCAAGGGCAGGTGGGTGCTTAGGTCGGAAGAAGAGGCATGATCCTTTTTCACATTTCAAAGGGGATGCTGGAGTCTCACTGTGGTGCTGATTACTAGATTCAGCAGTCCTGATCCACAGTGGTCATGAGGACCAGGATGGAGGACCAGGATGTCCCCATCGGATGTGGGCAGCACAACAGACAGAGCTGCAGAATCCCAAAACTATTTGGGTTGGAAGGGGCCTTTAAAGGTCATCCAATCCAACTCCCTGCCATGGGCAGGGACAGCTCCCACTAGACCAAGTAGCTCAGATGCAAGGTTGGAGTGGCTCTGCTGGCATGGACTGAATTCTCATGCTGGTTCTCTGCTTTGGGGTGTTTTTGGGGCCAGCAAGATCATTCTTTATAAGACATTTTCAGATGACACATGCATGCAGATTTTTCCCTGTTGGTTGAGCTGCTGTCCTCAAATTTGTTTTCTCCCACAGAGTCACCCAGCTTATGCTGGGATGTGACAAAAGAAGAGGTATCCATGGAATCTAGGTAGGATTGGCAGCCACACATGGTTCTCCTCTCCTTGCTTTGCAGGATTGCATCTTCCTTCAGGACTCCAGACCAGCCTTGAGCTGAAACATTCCTGCCACATGCAGGAGCTGACAAGTTGTCCTCCCACTCCTGAGGAGGGAGGCTTAGAGGAAACGTATGGCCATAAGGGACTGTGGTACTTGCTTGGAAGAACTGTACAGACTGGGGATGGGATCTGATCTACAGGATGCCCTTCCAGCTGTGGCTCACACTGAGGAGTGGGATGTGTCCAGCTGAAAAAGTGCCTCTGAGTTGGACTAAATCCATCTCTTTCCTTGAAACCCTGACAGCTGCTTTGCCTCTCGGCACCTTCGCTCCCCATTTATAAAGAACTGATGAGAATATGCTTCTGCTCTCTCACACCGAGGCTTCATTCATTAATAGTTACAAAAGGTTTTGAGATCCTCAGATGGCCAGTGCAAGAGAAGTAATTATTTATTAACAGCCTCTGTGAAGGTGTGGGCAGCCATATTACATCTCTCCAGGGTATTTAATTTAGGTGCTGAGCATTTATCGTGAGTCTGAGAAAGTAATTGCTGATCTGGGCAGCGGGAGGTGGTAAGACTTTTTTGTAATTTTTTTTCTTTTTTTTCGTGTACCTGAATGAAATGCCTATAAACGCAGAACGTATTTTTTACAACGGAGATAAAGAGTTGATACCGAGGGACCAACAGTCCTTGAGACTTTTACTGAGGCTGAGATGTGTCTTTGTTCAACATCTTGTTGGAGGGTGCCCAGGGATGGTTGGGATGTTGGAGGCAGGGGTACCATGCTGCCTCTCCCCTTGGGCATCCCCCAGGTGTTGGGAGGCCGGCAGCGGATGAGCATCTATCTCCTCATGTATTTCCCCTGGGCTGATGTTCACCTTGCCCTGGCCTCCCTCCTGGGGCTGAGCCCCCTGCCCAAAGCCTGCCCGTGTCCCCCGCAGGTGCACGGGGACACCGCTCACCTCGCTCCCAGCCGCGGCGGTAACACGGGGCCTTTGCCATTAAGCGCCTTCCGTCTCCTTTTCTTTTGTTAAAACCAAATGGAACAATGTAATTAGCTTGTTACAATTAAAGTGACTCGACTGGATAAATTGTAATCACCCAGACTGAAGTTAGGCATCCCTGCAGGTCCCGGCCAGAGCAGCTGAGCTGCCTCATTTGCATAATTAAAATATACAAATGATAATGGATTTTGTACTCAATTTCCAGCGGCTGTAAATTCGAGAAACTATGAAATTAGAATAACTGAGATGGAACCCGCCTTGAGGTAATGAGGATGACAAGTTTTGACAGTAGGGGTGTTTATAACACTAGTTTCTCGCTGCAAAATAAATAAGTACAAAAAAGATTAGACAGTGATATTACTTAATAGTTCCATGGACAGTGGGGAAAGGAGATAGACTGGTGATTACCTCTGCAAATTTACGCTGCCTTTTTGACAAGCTCACTCCTAACCTTAGGGGACACCTTTCTCCTGATTATGAGAAATTGAGAATGAATTAAATGCATAAAAAGCGTTGTCACGGATAGACAAACTAAAGGAAAAGAAATGAAATTAGTCTTGCCATTTTAGCTTGCCGCAGGAGGAGGGGGGAGAGGGAAGGGAAAAGGCTGGGAGGAAGGTTTCACTGCTCCTGCAAGGAGGAAATGAAGAGACTGAGTGGTCCAGAACCAAGGCTGATTTCACAAGAAATGGAAATTCCTTGGGACCTGAGAAAAAAAATTTAAAAAGAGGTAGATAATTTCTTGTCCAGGGAAGCTACAGGTACAGTCTGGCAATGAACTGTAGCTTTCTATGAATGGCTCTTTTTTTTTTTTTTAACTTATCAGCAAATATTTTCTGCCTCCATTTTTAAGCTTCTAGATCTCCTGAGAACCCCTCAAAGCTGGAAATCTGGGCTGAGCCAGGAGTGGGCAGGTTGCCTGGCATCTCTGACTACCTACATATCCAAAATAGCAGCAGTTTTATGAATATACACACAAAATTAATATTTTCCAAAATTATTCTGCAAAACCAAGTGAAAAAACCCCGATGGCTTCTGCTCTCCTCAACTTTTCTACTTGGTCCAAAAGAATTAATTAACAATTGAATGTGGTTGCTAATGCTTTTTTTGCAACTTTTGTCTCTTTCAGTAGGACATTCAGCAGCATAAAGAGAACTGAACCTATTAAGAAAAGTGTTGAGCAGAAGATATCCCTGGAAGGGTGTGAAAGCGGAGAGCAGCGAGTTGGAGCCAGGACTGATTGTGGTGAACAGGATTTACCTGCTTCCAGCTTCTGTGAACTGACCCTGGGATATGCTGATTTTGCTTTTAGTTTACCCCTGTTTTGCTCTGATAGGAACTGCACTGGTCAGCTCAGATGGAATTTCCAATCCCATAAATGGCTGGATTTCCCAAGGGGTTAATAAGGGGCATTTGTTTGGTCTGGAATGAGGAAACTGACTAGGGATTGGTGGAAGGAAAGCTGGCACAATGTTTTCTTTGGCCCCGTGTGAAGGCAAGGATGGGACCACTGGTGTGTGGGAGCACTGAGGAACCAAACCTGCCTTGCCAATGGGTTTGGAAAGGGCGATGATAACTCCACTACCCATCTCCTTTCTCCGGGATCCCACGGATCCCATGCTTTACAGCTTTTAATGCCTGTGCACTCCAATGAAATTCTAATGATATCACTGACAGCCTGGAATAAAGAAGGTGGAAGAGGATAGAGGGAGGTGAGAGAAATGGGAAAGGAAGAGAAAGAGGGAGAAAGCACAAGGGTAAAGAGGAATAAGCAGGAAAGGCAAGAGGAACTCAAAAAGCAAAGAATGCAGAGGTTCTGAGAGAGATGGGCTGGGGCTGGGGGACTGCAGGGATCCAGAGGGTCCCTTCCCCACACACAAGAAGCACTTTCTCACCCTGCCTGGTCAGATAATATTTAAATATTTTAAAAGCAGCGGTATGTCTCCCTCTGCTTGCCCACAGCCATGGGTCAAGACAGTGCAGTGCTCTATATTTATCTTTTGGATATCACCCGAATTAATCCTGCCGTCCTCCAAAGGCTTCTGCTTGTTTTCAGGCCCACTGGGTACAGCTTCCTTTCCTCTCTTCCTTTTCTTCCTAGCCTTCAGTGTGTTTCCAGTTCAGGTACAGCCATCATTTACATTTTATAGTTTGCTTTACAGCATCTTGTGATTGCGTTATCTGTTAAAGAATGTATTTTTAATGTGTTTTATAGCACACTTTATAAATAAGTTATTAAAGAATGTACCTGCAGCTAGTGATCACTTAATAAATATTAATAAAGCAATTCCAGATGAGGCCATCATCAAGAGTGTTGCAGAACACCCTTGCTAGCTACCTAGAAAAAGTTTCTGTGCTGGTTACCAAAAAGTTAATGGGAGAGTTATGAAGCAGAGATGGGAAGGAATAGGCTGCCCAGAGAAGCTGTGGAACAGGCTGCCCAGAGAAGCTGTGGCTGCCCCATCTCCAGAAGTGTTCCAGGCCAGGCTGGACAGGGCTTGGAGCAACCTGGGACAGTGGAAGGTGACTTGGAACAAAATGATATTCCAGGTGCTTTCAAACCAAAACCATTCTGTGATTCCAGGATTCTATGAAGGACACAGTTTTGCAATGTCCTTCTGACCCAGGACTCCAGACTGACATGGGTTTTGTTTTGTGGGAGTTTTCTGGTTTTTTGTTTGTTTTGGTTTGTTTGGGGTTTTTGTTTGGTTGGTTTTTTTTTTTTTTTTTTTTTTTTTTTTTTTGGTTTGGTTTGTTTATGGGGTTTTTTGTAGTTTTTTTGTTTGGTTTGGTTTTGCGATTTTTTTTTAATGAAATACCAATAGCAGGTGTTGATGAAGTACCAATAGCAGATATTATATTAAGAAGGGGAAGGTAGAAAGAGAGAGGGACTCTGAATGCATAGCTGGGTTTGTGTCCATTACAAGTGATGAGCACAGAGGTGGCTTTGAAGGAGGTTATCTCACTTCACTGGCTTTTCCCCTTCTGACTAAAATGTTATCTTAGCACTAAGAAATAGTCAATCATATTTCTTTTTCCATATGACTGAATCTGTATTTTTTGATAGCCAATAGACACAAAGTCCCATGATAAATATGGCCACTGCCTTCCATTTGGCAAATCTATTTTGTTTCTAGCTAGAGAAGGCTTAACAGCATCCATGGGTGGGTGATCTGATGACAGACAAGGGCCTTTTGTGTGGGGAATAAAGCACATAAATCCAGGCAATTTACATGATTATTTACTGTACAATAATGAATTTTAAATTTTATGGGCTCAGCTTGCACACAGCCAGTAGGATCATGGGCAGCTGCTGAATTAGTCACAGCACCACTGAACTTTGTGCAGTGGTTGCACAAAACTGTCCTTGGCGTCTGAGACCAGAGTAGACAGGAGGATGTTCTCTTCTGCTCATGCGGGTGCTGGTGGAGGAGACCCAGGGGAGGTTTGAGCTGAAATTAGGGAAAATGTCTTCAAAAAGGGTTGTCCAGCCCTGGCACAGCTGCTCATGGCGGTGGTGGAGACACAACCCCATTCCTGGAGGGATTTAAAAGCTGTGTGGATGTGACACCTGGGGACATGGAGCGATGGTGGCCTTGGCTGTGCTGGGGGAATGGTTGGACTTCAAGGTCTTTTCCAGCCTAAATGATTCCATGATTCTGTGAGTCCTAAGAACTTCAGAATACTTTTCATACTTTCCTATCCATGTTGGTGTGCTAGGCTGCCTTCTGGAGCAGCCAACCTCTGACAATCACCTCTGACAGACATTGATATCTGCCATGTCTTTTTTCCATGTGGTGCCACAGTTAATTATGACCATTGTGGATATATTTGTTCCTCCATTAACATCCACGTCCTTCTTAAATCACATGCAAGTTTCCTCCCACCCATATTTCCTTGCCCTACTCCATGGCCCTTATTCAGATCCATGTTTCCAGCAGATCAGATGTGCTCCCAAAGGGGAGAAAGTGCTTTATGAAGAAAGAGGCAGCAAAGCTGTCTTCCTCCTTCCACCTCCCCTTTTTTGCTCTCATTACGGGCCAGGTGCCCTCCTCCCACAGCCCAGAAAGCAAAGGATGGGTTTGAAACTTCCCTCTTCTCTCTGCAGCTCCCATAATTGCCTTTGACACTGTTTATCATCTGTGATAATACAGCTGTGCCCTGTTACCTCCAGCTGCCCTAATTCGTGTTATCAGTCTGGCACCAGGGAGAGGGAGGTGAGAGGTACAGAGGAGAGGTGAAGCCATTACAGAGCTGACAGGGCAGTGAGAA
This sequence comes from Anomalospiza imberbis, assembly GCF_031753505.1. NCBI lineage: Eukaryota > Metazoa > Chordata > Aves > Passeriformes > Viduidae > Anomalospiza > Anomalospiza imberbis. The sequence continues at coordinate 1,529,299 of NC_089721.1, read as the reverse complement.
TGGAGGGTGGTGATGGACTAGCCATCACTTGACCTGAATGCAAACATACATCCTATTGGATTGACCTTTCCCTGAGAGTAATGGATCTCCTCGTGCATCATTTTTGCTACATTGCTGGCCATTCCAAGGAGATGGTTTCTGGTAATTAAGATAGATCCCTCATATAATCCACCCACAGCGACAATCAATAGGCGCCTCCAGAGGGATATTTCCAGATTATTGCTATGTCAGCGCAACTTGTGGGAGCTTTGTGGATCTTACAGTGAGAAGCATGACCAGGAAAGCAAGACGGGGTGGTTTCTGGGGAGGCAAAGCATTTGCAGGAGCCATATAGGGTGTTTGCAGATACGTATGGGCCACTGTGCCCTCTCTTGTTTGGGATGACAAATGCTTAAGAATTATAAACCCCAATACAGCTGTAAGGAAAAGTCATTGCAGAAACCCTTGCATGACCATAAGCCTGATAGGACACAAAGGCAGACTCAGAATGGAATGACTGCAGCGGGGTGCCGAGGTGGCCACTGGTGGCATCCTGGCTTGTATCTGCCATAGTGAGGCCAGCAGGACCAGGCAAGGGATTGTCCCTCTCCACTGGGTGAGGCTTCACCTCGAGTCCTGGTTTCAGTTTTGGACCCCTCAAAGCAATAAAGGTATTGAGGGGCTGGCATGTGTCCAGGGAAGGGAACAGGGCTGGGGAAGTGTCCAGAAGGTAAATCATTAAAGAGTGGCTGAGAGAACTTTTTGGCCCTGCACAACTCCCAGCCAGGGGGGTTGGGCTCTGCTCCCAGGGAACAGAGACCTGAGGAGAGGGAACGGCCTCAGGCTGTTCCAGGGGAGGCTCAGGTTGGGCATCAGGAAGAATTTCTTCATGGAAAGTGCTGTTAAACATTGGAATGGGCTGCCCATGGAGGTGTTGGGTACCCATCCCTGGCGGTGTCCAAGGAATGCCTGGATATGGCACTCAGTGCTCTGGCCTGGGTGACAAGGTGGGGATCAGCCATATGTTGGACTCAATCCTGGAGGTCTTTCCCAACCTTAAACTTCCTCTGATTGTATGAATCAAACTTGTCCACTACTCTTCTCATTTGAGAAGGTGCTTTTTTGCTCGTGCTTCCTCCTTTTCTATGTGCTGTTTCGAGTACCCATAATGCAGGGAACAAAGCCCCCAGCACTATACACAGGTACAAGGCTACAGGTACCAGGTGCAGGCACTTGCAAAGGTGGAACAGGAAAAAAAATCTTTGTTTCCTTTTGAAAACTGAGCATTTTTGATGGAGGTGTCCTCCCAGGAGAGCACATCAGAGAGGCATACAAGTGCCTCTTGCTCCTCTTGATTCAGCCATTTCTCTAGTTGTTAGTCAAAGATAATACCACAGTGTCTTTGGATTCCAAGTGATTTTGGATCTGGGAATGAAATCCCTTCATGCTGCAGCTGTAGAAAACAAGAACCAACCCAATTTGTGCTGCCCCCACTCAATTTGCGCTGCCCCCTTTGGTGGCACAAAATCTGTCAGCGGAACTAGGAAATTCAAAATGTTGAGTGCAGTTCAATTCTCTGGTACTTGATCCAGCTAAGTGAGGACACTCCACTGGAGTTTATATCTATTATAATTTCAGAAAAGACCTGAGAGCTATGGAGTCTCAGCATTGCATCCTTGAATCATCCATCAATTCCTGATCTTCTTAAGAATGTCTCTTTGCTCCTTTTTGGCTCCTTTTGAGCAGGTCTGACTATATATTCATACCCCACCACAGAGCCTAGAAGAGAAATACTAATTCTAAAGAAACATTCTGAGATACCGAAATACCAGCGATGGTAATACATAGCATATTTTATGGAGTCTCACACTGTGCATCATTTGCTGTAAGAAATGACAGTAAAAGACATGTTTTTGAATAGCTGGATCTTCCCCAGTACTTTCTGGGGAGGTTCAGTGGCCCATCTAGCTGGCGAGACATGTCAGCAGCACTGGTGTTTTGGAAACTCCAGAGTCAGGGTTGGCTTTGCAGCTCTTGAATTGTGTGGCAAAACTCCTGCTGATGACAAGAGGCCCTGAAATTTGTTCCCTTACTCATGTTGATCTAAGTAATGCAGCCAAACACGAGTTGGGATATGCGCTTTAAAAATGTCAAGGGGAAATTATTTCAAGCTCTGAATATATATGAAGTTAATAACCTGCCTCTTCCCATTTCCCTTTTTAGCTTTTATTCTGGATTGCTGACCTGATTTTCCAGAAAGGGATATTTGGTGTGTCAGTGGTAGGGAGGGATGCAAATGATTCCCTAAAAGGTTCAGACACCATTTTTTGCTACCAGAGCCTGGTATTCTTGCATAATCCTCTGAGGGCTTCTGGGCTGAGAGGAAACCTCCAGAGGGTGACTTTTTTTCCTAACTGAGCATTTCACATTTACCTGATGCACATTTTTCATCGGATTAATCTTCTAATTTGTCTTTGCTCTGGAAAAAAACATCTTCAGGTGTTCTGGTAAAAGGAAAATGTAGGAAACCCCTCTTTAAAGGGAAAACCTTTTATGGAGGTCCCCAACCTTTGGATTACCTTCCAAACATTGAGACATAGAGATACACTCTCATCTTCAGATTTTGTTGCTAATGTTTCCATGAATTTATGAAACATTTCTGCTCTTTGTCCCTCCTAATCTTTTAAATCAGCTTTACATACCTTCCATGCCCAGTTTGATCTCCACGGCTTTTCATGTTGTGGGTTTTTGCGTTGCCTTTTTTTTCATTATAGCTTTCCATTTCATGTTAGCACATAAAGAAAAATGCATTTTATTGGAATAGCTATGTCACAGCAAAGATTATTTTGTCTCCCTGTGGAGGAAACCAGATTCTGTTTTTCATGTGGCTCATGTTATAGCAATCTCACTCTGGCTGTATGGCCAAAACCTAATTGTAGTATTTTGAGAGGAAATTCTTATTATTTAAATGCAGTTTCACCCGTGATACGTTTTAGAGCTATAAAAGAACATTAACTGGTTCTTATTTTATTTGTTTCATAACACTAAGGGTTTATATGAATTGATAAATCTCTTAAAAAGTCGATTATATTTGTACCTCTCCACACTACTGTGTGCAAAATTTGTAAACCGTAATAAAAAAGAGATCTGTCCACCACTCAGCCAATGTAATGTCCTTTTTAGAGGGCATGGGTGCTTTTCTGATTGGACTTAAGAAAAATAATCTAATGGATGATTTCTCTCAGGCCAAATTAGCACTGTCCCTTTGGGGATAGACAGGCAAACATTACCCCAGCACAGGGGTAGGACATTAAATACAGAGAAGTCTTGAATTTCGATTTGGGTGAAGTTATGCATTACTAAAACACAGCTACTTTAGAGGAAGCAGGTGACTGAAGTTTTTATGGAGTAACTCAAGAGTTTTTAAGACTCTGAAGTTTCTGAATTATTTCCTTGCATTGATAACTCCCCAAGAATCATAGAATGGTTTAGGTTGGAAGTGATCTTAAAATCCCATCTCATTCCAACCCCCTGCCGTGGGCAGGGACACCTTCCACTGTCCCAGATTGCTCCAAGCCACATCCAACCTGGCCTTGGACACTCCTACGGATGCAGATGCAGCCACAGCTGCTCTGGACACCCTGTGCCAGGGCCTCACCATCCTCACAGCAATTCCTTCCCAACATCCCACCCAACCCTGCCCTCTGGCAGTGGAAAGCCATTTTCCTTTATCCTGTCATTCCAGGCCTTTGTAAATAGTCCCCTCTATTTTTCTTGTCAGCTCCTTCAGGACCTGGTAGGTCACAATTAGGTCATCTTGGACCTTCCTTTCTTCAGGCTGGAAAATCCCAATTTTCTCAGGTTTTCCTCATAAACAGAAGTGCTCCAGCCCTCTGATCATTTTTATGTCCCTGTGAGAAACTCCTTCCAACTCACCTGGCTGCAGGATTAGTAGCTCCCCACTAATTCCTGGTTCAGTGTTGCAAACTCATTGGCCTGCCATCACAGGGTACTGGCAGCAGGTACCAGGCCATCAGACCCACCATAAGGATGGGCTTTGGAACAAATCCCCCAAATATTCTGACTCATTTAATCTGATCTTGAAAATAATTCCTAGTAAATAGAAGACCGTGAATATCTTCAGATCTTGAGAAACAATCCTTTAGTATGTGTGTGTATGTGTGATTGTGGATTAATATCTTTCTGAGTTCCAGTGAAAGGGGCCATTATAAAAATGAGGTTGGCTAAGATGATTAAACATTATTTACAGAAAGGACATGGGTTTGATTAAATCACAGGGAGGGGGGTCTGTTTTATGGTGACAGGAGAAAAGACACATCATTCAACAGAGGTGCTTTCTTCATTTCAGTAATTAGAGACTAAAGCAACTTGGACAGTCTGTCAGCTTCAATATGGTGGCATTAACTAGTAGATCATGTAAATAAAAGCTGTGTGATTAGATCAAAAATTAAAGGCCCATAATTTTTCCTGTTACCATGCAATTTACTGTAGAGTCTGTTGAAATAGTCTCTCCAAGCACACACCTCCAAGAATAATTATGTATAGGGCTGCATTTTTAAAAATTCCTTTAATAATTTCCCATCTAGAATCCAGTTAAGTGACCAAATTTTGGGAGAGTCTGGCTAGACAGCTCCACAAAGAGATTTTATCGTAGCAGAACTTAGCATCTGAGGTTCCTATTAGCTGCTCTTTTCAAAATCAGACCCTAAAATTTTCTGCTATAAATTTTTTTTTTTGTCTAGTCTTGGGTCCAAGTTTATTTTATTAGTGTGGGAAAGAGAGAAAGAGATTTCAGTGCTTTTCCAATAAACTCCTTGGCATGACAGAGGTATAAAATGCAGCCATCCCAACCTCATGTAACCTGCCCAGGGTTTGGGCTATGCTGGAATCATACTGAAATGCAGAACTGGATGAGTGACACTGGAAATCCTTGTCAGACACCTTACTGAGGGTAAGTATCAGCAAATTGTGGGAACTACATAGGCAGGAGGAACCTTTAAATTACCAAGTGTTCATAGAACCGTAGAATGGTTTAACTTGGAAAGTATCTTTTAGATGTCATTTATTAAACATCTTCTTTTCCCAGGATAACTTTTTCCTGGAGGACACCTGAGTATTTCTGGATGCCTCAGAGCTAAACCATTGCTGGGCTATGGAGACAAACACAAAATCTGTTTCTCCCTTGCACAGATGCTAAGAGCAGATTGGGAAAATTGATCTCAAACAGGACCCATTTCTCCTGCCCAGCCAGCAGGGCCGTGACCACCCGTGGGCAAGGAGCTCCCTGCATCTCCAGATGTATGGTCAGAGTGTTGCCTGGTGAAGTTAATTCTCTGCAGCAGCACATTTTTTTTGAAAGCCATTGAGTCTGTCCCACTGTTATGTGTGACTGTGCCACCCTTCGTAGTCTTCTGCTCTGGACAACCACAGCTTTGTTGTTGAAGCCAGCACCAGCATCACCAGCCCAAGACTGGTGCCTTTCCAGACGTGTGATCTAGACAGAAACCAACTTCCTGCAGTTAACAGAACCTAGAGGTATGCAGGATACAGCTGCCTGGTCTTCCAGGCAAAAAACAACCAGGTGGCTGGGGTCTCTTTCTCTGGGAGGTCTGTTGGGATGATGCCTCTGGCTCTTTCCAAAGGGACAAAAAGCTTTCCCAGTGGTTTTGTGTTTACAGTTGCCACACTAAGACTGTTGCCCGTTTGCACTTCATTCTGTGCATGTTCTTAATGTCTGTTTAATCAATACCTGAAGCATTGTATTTGTCTGCATTGTGCTTCCAGAGCAAGCATGGATGTTGGCAATGGGGAAATGCGAGGCAGGTGCGTGCCTCTGTGTCATCAGGGAGTTCATACCAGCTACTTTTTATCTTGCTTTTTTCTCCCTTATGTGCCACATAGAGGAATTTTGAATAAGTTAATGAGGTTTAGTAGTCTCCTGTGATGAAATGAGGTACTTTTTCAAACCCATAAAAAATGGAATGGGATTAAAACCAGCGTTTTAGCAATGCCATTCCTGGCAGTGGCACAAGTTCCTTGCTTTCCAGGAGTCTTTTGTTATTTTTAATTTATTATGCATACTGTTGTTGCATCTAAAAGTGCCATTTAGAGACCACTGCACAAAGTGTCATGCGTGAATGCATATCAAAACAACCATTTTTTTGGCGAATAAACCTTAAACACTTTTTTCCACTAGTAAATTTCATTGCTGTTTCCACCGCACTTTCCGTTGGACGTGGCACTGACCCAAAACCACTTTTTTTTTTTTTTTTTTTTTTTTTCCCTTCCTGAATGTGAATTGCTTGTATTATTCCTCCTGGGAATGGAGAGGCTGCTCCTGTCCCCCCGCCTCTCTCCGGGGGTGGGGAGCCGCAGATGCTGCGGAGCCGGGGCAGCTCTCCTGTGCCAGGGGGGCACAGCACTGGGTGCCCTGCAGGAACTGATCATCCTGCAGGGATGATCCTGCCGCCATCCCCGGCCATCCCCCGGGGAGCGGGCGGCGGTGACATCCATCTGTCCTGCCTCCCTGAGGCTGTTCCTGACAGAGGGAGCAGCAGATAGGAGCAGAGGAAGTGTTTTGCTAATTTGTGCCGTCGGTGGGTAGATGCCAGTACCAGGCTAGGCTAGACTGGTACAGCAAGATGCCAAAAGGCAGAATTTGAGTGGAAAAAAGATGACAGCCCGAGACCTGGATACAGATATTCCAAATTCACCCACTATGTTAATTGTATTAATTCTTCCTCCTGTGTGCTTAGCTATTGGTTAGGACTCTGTCACCTTTGTTTTTTCCTACTTGGCTCCCCAGCAGAAACCCATGTGAGGACAACAAGCATGAAAGCATGGGAAGAAGTCAGGAAAATTATTCCCTCTATTCACATCAATGTCAAGTTATCTCTACGTTTCCAGGGCCCACACAAGCATGTGGAAAATGATACCTTTCTCAAACCACTGAATTCTTTTTCCATACAAAATAAAAGTAACGGGAAATTTTGTATTCTATTGAGTGACAAACTTGCTTTGCTGCTTCAGTCTGACACAACCAGTGCTTCCAAAGCTCTGTAGTGAATGACTTTGGTTGTATTTGTTATGCTCTCTGCAAGGCAAGTTGTGATACACATTTAACACCTGGCTTTAGGGTTTATTTCAGGTGAGAAGGTGAAGTCCATGATGTTTTGAGGTGGGGTGTACAACAGAGCCCAGCTACAGTGTCGTATAACGCCTTAATCTCTCCATTAGGTCAATATCAGGGAATAATGGAATCATTTAGGCTGGAGAAATCTTCCAGGATTACCAAGTCCAACCATTCCCCAGCACTTCCCAGGCCACCACTGATCCATGTCCCCACGTGCCACATGCACGTGGCTTTTAAATCTCTCCAGGGATGGGGACACCACTACTGCCTTGGGCAGCTGTGCCTGGGATGGACAGCCCTTTCCATGAAGGAATTTTACCAAAATCCAGTCTAAACTGCAGGGCAGCTCCCAGCCACTCTGCCTCAGCCTGTAGAGCCACCAGGGGCTGTTGTGAACATGCAAAGTGACTTAATTTCTTCTTTCAGCCAGGTCTGTCTCCAGCTCCCATGGGCTTGCTGTAGCTATTTACTTCACCTTCAAATTGCCACTTAATCTCTGTGTTGTTGTTTCCCCACTGGTGAGATAAGAACAGGACCAATGATCTGTTAATGTTTCTAACGAAAGGGAGGAAAGCACTGAGTGTAATTTTAATAAATGGCAGTGTGGAAATTTTCCCTGCTCCACTGCTTTCTCTTGCAGATGATATAAACCACACAAACTATCTGCTCTCCTCCTAACACTCCCTTCACTCCAGTGGAGTTAATGTGATTTAATGCACTTACCATCCTGGCAGTTACAATTTAAGTGGCACGCTCTCGATTGCAAATGATAACCTTTTAATGACATTTCCCCCAGAGTGCGGGTGGCTGCAGCTCCCTTGGCAGCCCCCTTTCTCCTTTGGGAAAAGAGAGCCCAGACCCTGCCTCAGCTAAGCTGAGCCCTGTGGCTCTAACAAGCCCTACTGACAGAAGGTGTACGTCCCACCAGACTCTGCTTTTCCTACCACAGACGCTCTAGGTTTGAATCCTGTGGCTGAGTTTGCAGCCCAGACTCTGGGAATGGAGTAGTTGCCCTTCATTGCTGTCTGCCAGAGGATGTTTAGCTGTGTTAGCTGGCTCTGTGCTGTGCACATTGGGCTTTTCTCCTTCTGCTGCAGTTACAGTTGGCACCATTAAACTCTCGGTGTTCACTGCCTGGGGATGTGCAATTATTGTGGAGCCTTCTCCTAGTTACAGTAGGAGACACCGTGTTACTGCCGTCACCACGGAGTGACAAACGAGCTTTTAATGACACCTACTCTACCTGGAATTATCTGTAAACTACAATTAAGGAAGTAGATACTGAAGGAATTAAAGATCAGAGGAAAAATGACATGCTTTTATGGTGACTTACGGGGAGATCTGCAAATCTGAGGTAGTTTTCTGTGGAACAGGTTGAGAGATGCAACAGAATGCAACAGCTTTAAATGATCTCTTCTCCACCATCACTGCAGAATGCCAGTGCTGCTGCAGTTCTTATCAGCCTACACTTCAGCTCAAGCAAATCTGCAGGAGTCAGCCATCTCCAGAGCTGACTGGCCCACAGGTACAGTGGATTTTGAAAGACTGGTGTGAATTTTGGTGGGTTGGTTAATTTGGAAGGCCTGCCGCCAAGGTCTGAATCTGCAGAGCTGTCAGGCACTTCCAAGGAACCCTAAAAAGAAATGTGGCCAGGCTGCAGAAGCGAGACCAAATTAGCAAGCCAGTTACCAGCAGATCTAAAATGACTAGGGAAACCTGCTACTGGTTTCAGGGGCCCCAAAACTGGAAGTGCCCAGTGCACTGGAAGTGTGGCCCTGGATCAGATATTTGTCCTTGTGGCAGTGGTGTCCACAGAGAGGACATCTGTGGCCTTCCCTAAGAAGCACATCCTTGTAGAAAAGCTGTCCCACTGTTTTGAAAGAGGATGAAAGAGCTAAAGAAGAGCAAATGAGAATCAAGATCATAAAAATCTTAGAAATATTTAAGTTGAGAGAGACTTACAAGATCATCAACTCCAACCATTAGACCATCAAGTCCAACCTTCAACATAAAGTATAAAAAATATAAAATTTACCAAGTCTGTCTTCAGACAAATCTGCTGGAATCACAGGGACTAAACAAACTCCCTAGGATTTCACCCTAAAAAAGCATCCAGCTGTGGATCCACTTTCAAAATTATTGACTGTTTTTGTGGCAGTTTTATCACGGGAATCACTCTGATAGTGAATCTCCAGAGCATGACCCATGCAAAAGTTACCAAGTATTAAAAATAGAATTACACTAAGCAATGCCTTTTTGCTTAGTCATCTTTCCTTTTCTGTGGTATTTTATTATTGCTATTCCAATGTGCTGGTTATTGAGCATATGATTATTCTTCAAAATGAGTTTGGACAGCGTCTATAGCTTTGTAGCAATTAAGAGGCCGCAGACTTTAGCAGCTCAGGAGAAATGGAATAGGTTTTAATAGCTTTATTTATCTTTAGCTTCTGCAGAGCTGTTTGTGCTTCCTCAATGGTGGGCAGTTTTGCATCAATAAAAGGATGCTGGAACTTATTTCTTGTAAATGCAAGTAGGTCATTATCAATGGCATGGGGAGCCTTGCACAGGGCTCGAGAGAGACGCTTTCTCTCTTAACTCTGTCATCAATTACAAGTCTGCCAATGAATCTTGGAAAATGTGAACAAAAGCATTTTATGACCTGCCTCAGTAAAAGTCTGGCAGGCTGCAATGCTTCCTCGCTGCTGCTAATTTTCTTCCTCACTGAGCCTGCTGCCAGCTTTAATGCCCAACACCTCCTTTTACCTGAGGGCAACGGAGTGAAGTCTGGCCAGGTAAGCCAGGTAAGTCAGGTAGCTGGTGCTGTTAAATTAACTCTTTTAGTTAATTTTCTAATCTTCTAAATAATTAAATTAGCTCTCAGGCATCATTTTTGGGGCTGTCCTGTGCAGGGCCAGGAGCTGGGCTTTGATGGTCCATGTGAGTCCCTTTCAGTTCAGGGGATTCTGTGAGTCTGTGATTCTTCATTTGCCTGTTTTGAGTAGATCTTTTGCACATAACCCATGTTACATGTGAAGAACCCTTCATGTGTGCTGGTTACTGGTGAAGGTTTGGGAAAGGATGAGAGGTCAGCACTGGTGTCAGAGTCCCAGCTTGTTTTCCTCTTTTAAATGATGAGAAATCACAACTTTGGCACAATCATACAATTCATCATCTTCATCATCCTGCTGCTGTCAGAAGATTTTTTGCTTGCCTGTGGCTTCTGTGCTTGAAAGATTGGTTGCAATCCAATGGACGACCAGAAAACAAAGCCTCCTTTTATTTTGAGGAGCACATCTTACTGGCTGAAGCTCAAACATTGTGATTAACTTGTCACTAAATTGTGAAACTGTATAGAAGGAATGGCAATTGGTCCATTAGCAGCCAGCATTCTTTCATTTGCTCCTTTCCTTGTCAGGTGATTAAAAATCTGATTTTTCTGGTAACCTCTGGTCTATGATATTCTCAGCAGTGCACACATAAGTTTGTTCCTGAGTCCTCACTCTGTTTATTTATGGCAGTTCCCACTGGAGCTGTCAAACAACTTCACTCCAGCAGCCCACAGGAATCAAAGCCACACTGAGCAGTGTTTGAGCTCAAGCTTAAACACCATTGGAGGATTTCCTGGCACAGCTCTTTCTGTATTTTATTGAGTGAGTTTTTCAACACCCTCAGGTGTTTTCTGACACAGGACAGCATAGCAAAGAGGTCAGAATAGCATTGAATATTGGAACACAAGGAGTGAACATTTTCCTGAGTTCCGACTCATCGTCTGATTCCTGACAAGTCTCTTAAAGTGCATGAAATGCAACAATTTCTTGCACAAAATGAGGCATTGCTAACTCATGCTTTTTGATGTAAGAAATGCTAAGGATCTTCTTCTTCAGTGGCATCCTAAGGATTACAGCTCATGCCAAAATAGTATCTTTCAACACTTGTGGTTCAACTGGCACTAATAGAGCTGTGCATTAATGACAGATATTTGGATCATTACAGGTGCAAATGATGCTTAGGGATCTAGTCAAAGTTTCGTTTTCCTTTGCCTAGCTGATATTTTTCAATTAGCTTTTTGCTTTAAAGAAAAAATAATGAAATCTTATTGCTCTCAAATTCTTACTCGCAAAACATTCTTTTCCAGTGCAAAGACAAGGGCACTTCATACATTACATACATGTCTTTCTCCACATAAATATTAAAAAATTGGTAATATAAATAAGTTTATATACATTGCTAAGAGCATAAAATCAACATTTTGAAAAAAAACCTCTTTTGCTAGGCATTTTTGTTTAGATTAAGCACGCTCCTGTGTTGCAAGGATGGAGATGGGGTGCTAAAGTTCAGCAGGAAGTTGTTAAGCCCGTCTGGCAAGATGCAAACCCGAATTTCTCACCTGATTGCTCCTTACTGCCTACAGGGTAAATGTTCCAAATGATGCACAGGAGGTGTGTGGACAAAACCTATTAATAAATAATTGGTTTTGTACCCATGCCTCCTGCACACTTTTTTTGAAAATTCCCTTCTCTTTCTTGCCTCCAAGTGTCATTCATGGCAATCTATAGAAAATAACACTGAAGAGTAAATGCAGGGTAAGAAGCAGTGCTTAAGGGAAGAGCTCTCAGCTGTATTCCCCTCCATCTGAGGTTATGAAGGCAGACAGAATATTTCCTCACACTGAAGGACATTTTTGTTGTATGCATATTCCACATCATGTAGCATTTTCCTTATCATCGCACAGTACCAATCCCTAGAAAGAAGAATATGGCCCTCAGGCCTCATAATATCATCCTTTATTAGGAATAAGAACAAAGAATGCAATTAAAATACAAATATTTCACATCCCAGAGGTCTGGATGCTGTTTGGCAGCTCCCAGGTGGTTCCATCTTTGAAGAAGCATTACGGATGCGGATGCGCGCGAGGGGAAGCACCGCCGGAATGGGAATGGGAATGTGGCTAAAGAGGCACAGAAATGCTGCTGGGAGAAAAAAGGGAGGAAACCTTTTAAGGCCACATGCTCTAGATGGTTAGGAGACCTCCTGAAGGCAGTGCCTGAAGCCCCAGGTGTTGGGAACTTCTAGGTTTTGTGTTGATTGGGGCAGGCAGGAGAGAGATTAACTTGAAGGTCACAGCCTGTCTCTGTGTCTTTCTGCTCTTTGTGCTGTAACCTTGCTGGAGAAGAGAGTCTGGATAGACATTCAGTGTCCTGGACTGTGATTTTACAGCACTGAATAACTCCCTTTTGATTTAAAAACCTCTTCTGGTATAACATAATTACAATAATTTACTACTGGCTTTGGTAAAAAAAAAAATTCTGAATTTCATAACCAAAAAACCAAAAAAACAAAAAAAACCACCAAACCAAACCAAAACAAACCAAAACAAACAAACAAACAAACAAACAAAACAAAACAAAACAAAACAAAACAAAACAAAACAAAAAAACCAAACAAAAAAACCCCAAAAAAACCTCACCAACTAAACTCCAGATCTTCTGAGTGGTGCTTGGCCAAAAATAAAAGGACAAAGCACCAAAAATACTTGGTTTTTGCAACTCCTAGAAATCCGTAATACCATTGTATGAAATGTTACTGATAAATCATCTTGCCTGTCAATGTTACATGTATTACTTTATTAAAAATTCATCCATATTGTCTGACTTCTACCCCACAGAAGCTGGTGTTCAATCCCAGGTAAAGTGCAGTTTTTTCACTTAGATCTCTTTAAAGTGCTGGTTAAAAACGCTCCAATGACCAAAGAAATCAGGTGCATTTCTGGATGTTTCTATCCCAACAGATCCCCCAATAATTTTTTCAATGTCAGTCCACACTAGAGGAAGACTCAACTTGTACACCTCTTCTGCTGCACTCTGCAATAAAAATTCTAACTTTTTCCCGGCATATGTGACAAACTTTTCTCAGGTTTCCTCTGGGGAAAGAAAGGGAGGATTTGTGCACTTTCAATTTGCAAAGCTTAGTGCTGGCCGTGTATCCCGGCCCAGGATCTCCCTGCATTTTCACCCACCACTGTGAACCTGGGGTTGCTCCTGCCTGTGGCTTCGTGTTCCTATAAAATTCAAGATTTATCATCCCTTGACAATCGATTGGCCATTCCTGGATCAATACTTACCACTTGGGTCAATTAATCTTGATATTCACTTTAAGAGTAGTCAGTATCTACTTATTGATTTTAAGAATAATGAAAAGTAAGTACATGGGACCCAATCCCTGGACTCCTGGTTGGGGCAAACCTCCTACCACAGTCAGGCTTTGGCAGACATTGGAGCTCTCTCCCCAAGGGTAACAATTCCCAATTTGCTTTTTAAATTCTTGACTATCTCTTTGTCCAAAGGTGTCATGTCACTCAGAGACACGAGATGCTCGTGTGGCATTTCCAAAGCATGAAAGAAATGTTTGAACAGCACTGAGCTGAGACAGCATCATTGGTGCTCCTGTGGGTTTGACGGGCTACTGACACCACTTACAGGAGGTATTCTCAAAATTAAAGCTTAAAGAATGTCCTTGCCACACTAGGCTTTGACGCTTTATGATTCAGACCTCCCATCATTTCTGCTTAGAAAGTTCCATGAGTCACTCTGAACTCATAGGTGGTGCTTAACCAACAAAATGAAATAAAAAAAAACTCATAGAGATAAATATATTTCAGCATTTTTAAGCAGTTCTTGATTGCCTATGAGAATTTAAGGCTTTCCTTTTGTTTCCTTCCTGAAAAAGCTTAAGGAACCACAAAATCTGGCTCTCTATTATTAATTGATGTGTTTGCAGTAAAAGCACTGCATAAAATTTTACACATGAAATGTAAGAATAAATTTCTTTGACTTGAAAACAAAACAATGATGTATCAGTAAATTCTTCCCTGACTACAATTTATATTCTGGAAAGTGTTCATGGAACATGGAGCCATTTGTATTCTCCGTAGTATTATTTCTGTATCTTTAGAATGCTCTGAGAATAACAAATGAGCTGCCAGTTTAGAGTGACAATATGTTCAATAAGATGATAATGGGCTATCTAATATTTGCAAAAATAAAATAAAAAATTAGTCCCTGGAGGTAATTTTAATTTTTAGAGTTTTGCATAAATGCTACAGAAAACCAACCTCATGGCAACTAAATACATTCCTGAACTGGTTGTCAGAGTATTTGGGTCTGCTGTACAGAAGAATATTCCTGCCTTCCGGCCTTCCGTCCGGACCGACCTTCCTTCACGTCCTTCCCGTCCTGCCTTCCTTCCTTCCTTCCTTCCGTCCCTTCTTCCTTCCTTCCTTCCTTCTTCCTTCCTTCCTCTTCCTTCCTTCCTTCCTTCCTTCCTTCCTTCCTTCCTTCCTCTTCCTTCCTTCCTTCCTTCCTTCCTTCCTTCCTTCCTTCCTTCCTTCTCCTTCCTTCCTTCCTTCCTTCCTTCTTCCTTCCTTCCTTCCTTCCTTCCTTCCTTCCTTCCTTCCTTCCTTCCTTCCTTCCTTCCTTCCTTCCTTCCTTCCTTCCTTCCTTCCTCCTTCCTTCCTTCCTCCTTCCTTCCTTCCTTCCTTCCTTCCTTCCTTCCTTCCTTCCTTCCTTCCTTCCTTCCTTCCTTCCTTCCTTCCTTCCTTCCTTCCTTCCTTCCTTCCTTCCTTCCTTCCTTCCTTCCTTCCTTCCTTCCTTCCTTCCTTCCTTCCTTCCTTCCTTCCTTCCTTCCTTTCCTTCCTTCCTTCCTTCCTTCCTTCCTTCCTTCCTTCCTTTCCTTCCTTCCTTCCTTCCTTCCTTCCTTCCTTCCTTCCTTCCTTCCTTCCTTCCTTCCTTCCTTCCTTCCTTCCTTCCTTCCTTCCTTCCTTCCTTCCTTCCTTCCTTCCTTCCTTCCTTCCTTCCTTCCTTCCTTCCTTCCCTTCCTTCCTTCCTTCCTTCCTTCCTTCCCTTCCTTCCTTCCTTCCTTCCTTCCTTCCTTCCTTCCTTCCTTCCTTCCTTCCTTCCTTCCTTCCTTCCTTCCTTCCTTCCTTCCTTCCTTCCTTCCTTCCTTCCTTCCTTCCTTCCTTCCTTCCTTCCTTCCTTCCTTCCTTCCTTCCTTCCTTCCTTCCTTCCTTCCTTCCTTCCTTCCTTCCTTCCTTCCTTCCTTCCTTCCTTCCTTCCTTCCTTCCTTCCTTCCTTCCTTCTTCCTTCCTTCCTTCCTTCCTTCCTTCCTTCCTTCCTTCCTTCCTTCCTTCCTTCCTTCCTTCCTTCCTTCCTTCCTTCCTTCCTTCCTTCCTTCCTTCCTTCTTCCTTCCTTCCTTCCTCCTTCCTTCCTTCCTTCCTTCCTTCCTTCCCTTCCTTCCTTCCTTCCTTCCTTCCTTCCCTCTCCTCCACTTAATTTGCCCTCTCTTCCTTTATTACTCTTTCCCTTTCTTATTCCATTTTCCTCTTCTTCCTTTTTTTCTTACTCTTTTTACTTCTTTCCATTATCGTGGCTACTACAACCCCCTGTTCCACTGTTCAAATAACCAAGGAAAAGAATATAATCATATCCATAAAAAGGGAAAAAAAACCCAAACCCTCCCTTCAAAAGGGGGTGACAATCAATTAGAAAAAATTAGGCATCAGTGCATAAAGGAGCAGAAGAGGAAGCTGAGTGCAGCCCAGCAATGTTTTGTTTAGTCTAAGGGATTAATTATTCAACAGTTGCCGTCATGATGAGAGTGTGCACACCAGACTGAAACTGGCACAGAGGTTAATTGGTATCTAAGGGCTGTCTCTAGTCACCTGATACCCTTAAGTAGCATGGTTGCTATTTTAGTACCATTTTGGACTTCAGAAAGAACCCACAAAAGAACCCTAAGTCACAAGTGAGGAGGTGGAGACATGATTTCCTGGCATGAGGAGTTCGGGAAATTGGTACCCAGCATCAGTTCACCCAGTGAGAAGAGAGAGATCTTGTGTGCTTGATGCAGTTGAAAAATGGATTCCCCATTGCTGCTGTTTTAAGCCTTATGGGTGCTATTTAAACTTGGCACGTCATAAATCCAGTATCTACCAGAGCGTTTGTTCTCTATCCCATTTTATTTGTGAGCGTGTGCAGAGAATTGCAGTGGTGCAAACAAAGATGTGTCATTCCAGCCAAAACCAAGTAAGTCCCAAACTTTGTTTCCTCACAAGGGGCAGCAGAGGGACAGGGACTGATCTGCTCTCTCTGGTGATCAGTGACAGAACCTGAGGGAACATCATGGTGATGTTTAGGTAGGACATAAGGAAAAGGTTTCTCCCCCAGAGGGTGCTGGGCACTGCCCAGGCTCCCCAGGGAATGGGCACGGCCCCGAGGCTGCCAGAGCTCCAGGAGACTTTGGACAGCGCTGCCAGGGACGCACAGGGTGAGATTGTTGGGGTGTCTGTGCAGGGCTAGGTGTTGGACAGGATGACCCTTGTGGGTCTCTTCTCCAACCCAGGATATTCTGTGATGCTGTGATTTGCCAAGGGCCTTCTTCATTTGGAATTTTAGAGGAGATCCTCAAGATTGCCAAAACCACTCTGACTGGCAAGATATAGATTGTGTATGCACAGGCCTCAAGGTCTTCAGGGGTGACCTGATGAACCACCAGAAATTATCAGCAGGGCTGGCCAGCACATGGTGCTGAGCTTAAAAACAACCCTGGGTTTATATTCCTGACTGACTGTTGGGAGGTTTTGCTTTAGGTTTAGAGAATCTTCCCTGACCTGATATCCCCAAGAATGTAATCTCTTTTTCTTCAGTCCCTGCTTCAGAAATTGGGATATTACCCCCTTTGGCTTTTGCCTCCTGCATACAGGGGAATATCTGCAAAGCTCCTGGTAGAGAAGGCAGAGATGATTCCAAGTTAGAATGCAAACCACAGGCAAACATCTGGCTGTGCCACAGCCCCTGCTGCCATAACATCTGAGAGTGTGTACAGCAAATTTTCAGCAATTAAGGTGTGCCCAGTGGACTTAGAGACTTTGACTCTTTTCAGGGCTCGGAAGCAGAGATATTTTTAATGTCTTATGATACTAAGACTTTTGGAAAAGGATAGTAGTGCTCATAAGCTAGCTGTGGCTTACCTGGTAACAGAAAAGCAGAAGTTGCTGGGAGCTGTGCACAGGATGGATAAAGCTGAAGGAGGAACACAGGCAAAACCTTTGCAGCAGGAAGACCAACAGTCTTTAAGGGAGCTTAACAATATGTTCTTGTTACACAAACAGTAACTCAAGTTTGGGCAAGAGCTCTGAGGTGAGAACAAAATGCTAGAGGTGCCAAGGGACACATAGGAAAGAAACCACCTCACTGTCTCACCACCTGGAAATATCTTACACCACAAATGCTTTGCCTGAACAAGAGCAAGAAAGTGACCATCATCCACCCATAACCCTTCCCTGGGCTTATAAATCAGGAGCTGGCTCCTGACTGACATCTGCCATTCAGGGTCCCCACCTGAGAGCATTGCTGGCTTTATTTTCCTCCCCGCCTGCAGGCAGCTCCTCTCTCCCATTCCACACCACGGCAGCACCTCTGCTGCTGGGATGAAACGACAGCAGACATTTGAACTTGTAATGTGAGAGCGTAGTGAGGGGAGCTGGGGTGTTCAGGAAATTAGAGAGACTCTTGTTTGCTGTTTTCTAAGTTCTAGTGGTGCAGAAAAGATCACATCTCTGTCAGGGAAACAGGGAAGTAAAACAGTGAGCATCAAGTAAGAAGAAATTATATTTAATGAAATTGGATACAGAAATGTTTTTGTTCCAGCTACTTTAAAGCACCACTGGCACCCTAACTGAGGAACTGCCAAGAAGATAATATTTTCTTCTGCCGTGGTAGGTTTTCTTCCCCCTTCCCTGGCTTTTTTCTCAGTTTTGGCAAATGATAAATCATGTGCTGGAAGAGTGCATGTCTCTTCTATTTGTCTTTAACATTGACCTCAGCCCTAGGGAGCCTCGAACATCAAAAACCTATCTTGGCCCAGATTGTCTTCTGGGTTACATCGGTTTCCTCACTGTGAGAGGACAGACCTCATCTTAGAAACCACACAGACAACTTAAACTCAAGTAGTGGGACCAAAGTCCCAATAAACATCAAGGCTCAAGTGTGTTGCTGAGTCAATCCAAGGGATAAAGACATCCAGATAATATTTCTAGCTGTTGGCATAAAATATTACCATGAGTTAAGAGAAAGCAGTACTTTCAAATGATCTTCTTGCGCAGCTCCTGAGTTATCAAGAAGCTGAATGGACAATTCTGAAGGAAACAGAACACCTCATGGCGATAAAGGAGGCTATTTTCAGTGTCTCTGGCATCATAAACTCATAAATCTTGAAAGGCTTTGCAAAGGAAAGAGTTGTTGCTTCTGTGTGCTCATGTCTGACCATTGGTGAAACATCGTGAGGAACATCCCACCAACATCCCATTTCCGGCACCTGTTTTTTGGGTGTCAGAGCAGCAGGCTGGGTCCTGGGATGTTAGGATGTATGCAGGTCCCATGACCATCCAGGGATGCAGGTCTCTGTTGGGACACGGATGAAGCTCTCCTGCTGTCTTATTGCAAATCCCCTGGTGAACCCATTGGGGGTGAACCCCCTTCTCCAGCGTCAGGATAAAAATCCTATTTAGCAACACCATCACTGAGGACAAAATTGAAAAGCCTTTTGTTGAACAAAGCACCTTTCACTTAAAAAATCCAGGCAAGATAAAATGACATGTGTGCTAATGATGTATTTTATGAACCACCATCTGTCTCGGGAAAGGTCAGAGAAAAATGGCAACCGCTGCTCAGGTGATTGGTGGTGGAGGGGGGAAAATGGCCTCATCTGAACGTGACAAGAAGCTTCAGTGACATCATATAAATGCCATAATTGGGAAGTGGTAAATTGAACAGGGCTGCCTTTGGAATTTGATGTGTCAATAAACAAGTTCAAGGTGACACGTTGGATCAATACGGCACGACAAGAATCATCCGACAAATTTACTGCAAAGTAATTGGGTGCAAAATGACTCAACTCAACCTTCACACTGCAGAAAATCAAACAAACAGGCAACCTACAGGCAACAGTTTGTATATGTCAGATGCTGCTTAAGGTAGCTTGCGCAGTACTAATAGAGTTGTTTTAAAGAGAGATGGGGAAAAAAAAATAAAAGAGAGGTTCCCGTTATTATGAGTGTGACCTGAGGCATTGCTATAACCCTCTATGCACCTCGAGGGTGTATAAATAGAAAAACAAAACACACAATTGCTAGAGGTAGTCTTAAATATTGATATTTTTCTTCCTGTCTCTGTTGAGATGACAAATAAAATAAACTATAAACTGGGAACACCTTTTTTTTTTTCTCTTAGCACAAACAAGAGGCTTTTCTAATAGGTTTCTCACCTCTCACTCTCCTTATTTTTTGATAGAGGTAGGTGTAAAAAGTCACATATTTTAAAAGAATACCCTGTATTTTCCCACATTACACAGAGCTATTGAATGCAAATCACTGGCTACCATTAGAATTAACCATCCCCACTTACTACAAAACCTGAAAGGAGTCACTCAGAGAAGTCTCTTCAGCGCATTAATTTGTTGACAACAAATTTGATGCTTGATTTGTCCCCACTCGACAACCTTTAATCTTGAGTTTCTCCGAGGGGAAAGTCAAGAGCTTATTTTTTTTCCAAGAAATCTGGGCTCTCGCCAAGGCTACGAAAGAAGCTGGTACACTGACTGCACACTTTGGAAATGTCACAGAGATTGATTGTGTTTTAATTGTGCATTCATTCTGGAGTGAGAAGAGAGAGAAGATGAGTGGAAAGTCACAGCCAAGGAGAAAGACACCGTTCATGTTCTCATTCCCTCCCAGCCGAGCTGAGTTTTAGCAGAGACTATTTTTTTTTTTTTTTTTTTTTTGCCAGTGGTGGCTTTGTGCTTCCTTGGAAATGATGGGGAAGCCTCACTCCTGCCTTATCCCTGATGCTGCTGTAGCACAGGGAATCCGACACAGACCTCAGGCCCTGGCACTGACACATGGCTTCAGCATCCACATAATTTACAGTGATCTGAAAATGCAGGAGAGCAGACAAACCCAACAGCTGAGCTTTATTGATGGACTGACGCCACCGGATAAAGCAGTGTGCCGTATTGGTAAGCTTTGGGCACACCGAGAATTTAATGAATGTCAGAATGTGGACAGGGGAAAAATAGTAAGATTGAGACACAAGATTTGTGCCAGGGATGGGATTAGTGTGAAGAATTATGAGTGCAGTAGTTATGTTAAAAAAACCCCAACCCGTTCATACATATATATATATACACATATATACATATACATATATATATATATATATACAGGTTTAATAGAGAGATTTGCCCCTGGTTGCCATTCTGAAGTTCTCATGCTCCCTCAGGCAGGAACATCCCTGGGAGCACTGCCCAGGGCCGGGGGCTGTGCAGCCTCTCCAAACCCAGGGGCCTCTTCAGGGTGGAAATTTCTGCCAAGACAAGTGGGCTGTGTCCCACCAAAGAAATGTAATCGAGGAGAGCAAAACGCTAGTGCTCCATTATTTTTGGAGAAAAATATTCCCAGATCTAGCAAGTGATCTGGTGCTGAGATGTGTGTAACATCAGAGGGCCAGCTCTCCCCTTTTCCCTGCCACCAAAGTTATCCTGCTAGGTAGCAGGATGGGATAAATGCCCCTTTTGTCCCAGCAGTGGTGTGGGATGCTCTTGAGCTGCCACCTGACCAAAGAATGAGGCTATTCAGTTACCAGAAGATTTCCTTGTCTTTCAAGAACGACTTGGAAAGTCAGCTGGGAAGTGGGAACCGTCTTATCCTGTAAGATTAGTCAGTCCATTCTGTAAACCTGACATTTCTGGTGGGGTGTTTTTCTCCCCTCACTCTGGCTGAATCACAGAGGAGTCACAGCAGAACACTGAAACTGGACAGTCTTGGTTGGAGGAAGGGATGTGATGCAAGTCATCTCTTCTTCGAAAGGTATCTTGAGGTGGTTTTACTGGTTTTTGATGGAGTTGTCAGTTTCACACTTTTTTTGCTTGTTTGTTTGTTTGGTTGTTTTTTTCCCCTGAACAATTTGCATCCGAGACAACTCTGGCTGTGGAAGGACCCGCAGGGGATATTTGCAAAGCTGAAGAAGTAAAAACACAAGGATACTTTATTTTCAAATTTTCTGGGGAACATTTGGGTTATCAAAATGTTGTTAACCTAGTTCTATTGTACTCTGTGAAGAAAAAGTTCTCTTGGTAAAGCTGAAAGCCTCGTGTCACTCTGCTGCAGCACATCTGCCAGGATGTGGAGATAACATGGTATTTCCACCAGTGTTCCAGATATTTTAGATTTCTACAGCAGTAGCTGTAGATGAATATCTGCCTCTGTACCATTCTTTGCTTTGAAGCAGCTTGCACGTCTGAAAACATCATCTCTACACCTGAGAGAGGAGTCTGGGTTGTTCATTTCCCATTAATTAAAGTGGGAATCAGATATCCAGTCTCTCAGGTTGCTGTGCAAACAAAACCATGAGGGAATCACACTTTGCAGGGCACAAAATGGGGAGCTGACAGACTGGAGGCACGCGAGCCCATTGGAGACATGGATCCACAGTTTGGGGTTTCCACCACCTGAAGCACAGTGGAAAAATCCCAAGCAAACAGTTCTTCCCACTAATTTTGCTGAATTTCTTGTTCCTCAAACTGAACTCAACTGATTTGCTCTCTTTGAACAATATTGATTTCCAATGTTTCTCTAATTTATTCTTTATCATCTTTGTTTACTTATAATGATTATTTTGTTGTTAATTGATATTTCTTCTGTGCTCCTTAAAAGCTGATTGAAAATCAGTTCAAGCCAATGGTAAACCTGTCTCTGATTCCAGTGCATTTTAAAGTTATTATTGTTATTCCCCCCCTCTTTTAGTATATCAAAAGGGAAAAAAATACAAATGAAACAGTCATTTAAGCTGTGTATCTCTTCCTGGAAATATTTGTATGTATGGTACCTTCCCTAAATCCTTAACACTTTGATTGTCTTTGGGTTATCAATCACACCGGTTATTTTCTTGTCTGACTTAAGAGGATTATTGGGACTGGATTTTGTACTTTGTCAGTATTACAGAGTGACACCTCCACACTCAGGGCTGGGCTGCAGCCAGGCAGTGAGCCTGTCTGGCTTCCCTCTCACTGAAATCACCTGGACATGCCACCCACCTTGCTGGTGACAGTCTCTAGGAAATCTGTCCAGCCCAAGCAAAAATTCAAATTAAAGCACCTGGGAGGCAGGGAAGGGGTGAAGGAGACAGATTTCAACCTCAGGAGCAAGTGATAAAATGTGGTTTTTCTTTTTGGTATCCTGACAGAAATCAGATGCCTACAGCACAGAAGCTTTGGTATCACCTTAACTCATGCGAGCAGGTGGAAAGAAAAAAGGTATTTCATTTTGTGTTGAACTGAGGAATGAATCTGACCCCATTACTCCTCTGCAGAGGAGCTCGTGGGCTGTTCTTCAAAGAAACATATTATTTGAAAGATTTCTCTGCTCCACAGGTGAGCTCACTTTTCCCTTCCACTTGCCTCTCATCTTGTTTTATTTACCTGTAGGGATGCACGTTAATAGATTTTGGCAGGTGTTGGACCAAGCCTTGCCTGAGGGACCAAGTGCTCTTTGGGTGTTGTGTTTGACCCTAGATTGTTTCCTTTTTGAGTGAACAGGAGCAGAAGAGGTGTGAGTGAGGTTGTCTGGGGCTGTGGGACCATGTCCATGGGGCATCTTGCAGTCCTTTGTGCCTTCCCTTTCTCCTTCCAAGTGGAAAAGAGCTCAGGTGCTGCTGGGCCCTCTAAAGCTCCTTCAGAGAGGGTCTAACCCTGCTCATCGTGTGATCTCACAGAGAACTGATGTAGCCAGGGTCTAACCCTGCTCATCGTGTGATCTCACACAGAGCTGATGTAGCCAGGCATGTCTGAAGGTCTGGTCCATCAGCCCAGGAGCTCTCCTCTTACCTGGAATAAATATTGCAGCTTTTGCCATTTAAAACTATCCTGCCATAGCTGGGACTGCCATGTTAATTGAGCTGCAATTGCAGGGCCTGAAAGGCATCAGGGTTTGTTTAGAGTTGCTATTAGTTTTTCTGGGTTGCAGAGAAGCCTTGCATGGAAATTGAGCCCATTATGTATTTGGGTCTTGTTTAACGAGATGCAGTGCAAAAGGCACTCCATTACTTTGGAACTAGAGGCTTTGCCTTCTTTCCAAGATTGATTTTTATTTCACAAATTATTACTGCATGGATTAATGATCTCTCTGCATGCAAACGCTCTCGGCTGCTACCCAGGTACATTAACCTTTCATAGAACAAAGAATTCCTCCTCCATGATGTTGCTTTGACCAAAGAATTTCTCTTCTAGGTGCTGCATATTAAATACACAGGCATCACCTCCTTGCTCTTCCCAACCACAGAGGACCTGGATTCAGAAATTTTGGGCCTCTGTGTGTGAACCTGTGACCTCCTCCAGGTGTTACCTTCTTCACTGGACCACTGCAGACTCCTAGTGCTCAAGGGAAAAGTTGTAGGTTGTAATTAATCAGATTATACTTGGCACTAACAGAGCATTTTTGGAGCACAAATGCAGCACTCAGGCACTCCAAAACAGGAGAAGGCTACAGTTTATTGGCATGTAAACTAGGACTTGGAGGTGGAAAAAAATGTGCCCGTGAAGGTCCCAGAGAGAAGAGTTCAGACTCCTGAAGCTCATCTCCATTATTGTAAGGTAATGGATGTTAACAGTTCTGTTAGCAGTTCTGTTAATAGAAGCTGTTCCCCTGAACCCTGATGTGCTAAGACTTCTACAAGGATGTGGTTGAGAGGAAAGTTCATAGCAAAGGGGTCAATCCTGCAACAGCTTCTGCAGTGAGGGTGATAATATATACCACAAATATGGGACACAATAAAGGGGAAGAGCTTTAAATTGCCAGGGGCAGGGTTAGAATGGATATTGGTGAGGAATTCCTGGCTGTGAGGGTGGGGAGATCCTGCACAGCGTGCCCAGAGCAGCTGTGGCTGCTCCTGGATCCCTGGAAGTGTCCAAGGCCAGGCTGGATGGGGCTTGGAGCCACCTGGTCTTGTGTCCCTGCACACTGCAGGGAGTTAGACTACATGGCTTTTAAAGTCCTTTCCAACCCAAACCATTCTGTGATTCTGTGATTCTGTTTAGGCTGTTGTAGAAATGTGGATTCTTTTATTATTTATATTGACCGACATCCTTAGTCCAGTTCCCTCCAGGTCATTCTCTAGTGGCAGCACGCTCATTTAGAATTGAAAAGTCTCCTCTGCTGGCAGATTGCTGCCTGCTCTCAGTAAATAGCATGAAATGTAGCCAGCTTTGCTGTATTTGTGAAACTTTCCCCACAGCTCTAATTATGCCTGGGTAGTACTAACATTTAGTCAGCTTAAATTATTAAACTCTTGCAGCCCCCGCAGGTAAAAACCTGTTTAATTAATGACTGATTAGTTAAATCATTATGTGTTCTGATATGAATCACAATAATTTTTATAGGCTGTATTATCATTTTAAAGGCATGCTAATTTATTGAAGGATTTTTTTTCCTAAAAGGAACAGAAATAGGCATACCTTAGAGTTTAGGAGAATCCACCTCCTTTATTAAGGACAAGCGATATCAGGAAAAATCTAGTATAAAAAGATATTCCCTAGAAAATTCCAAATGCTCTTTGCTACATCTGGAATCTGGAGATGCTTAGACTCTAGAGCAAGAGTCCATCAGATCTGGACATTTTTATGTTTAAACTTGCATTTTTATTTATTTCCCCATTTGGAGGGCAAATCCTGGCACAGCTGCAGAGGCTGCTGAGGTTTCCAGTGCTGCCAGCAAGAGTAGAGCCGATGTCCCCTTTCCATCACTGTCCTGCTGCCCTGTTGGTGTCTGCTGCCCACCAGAACTCCTGTCTCAGGCAGCAGAGCCAGCCCCGTGTTCAGTGCAAGTGGCTTTCAGCATCAGTCTGGACTAAAATGGGGCATCACTGTTTGTATGGATGCAGCCAGGTAGCTTGTAGCTCTTGCCAAACCGTGTTGGTCCATGGCCTCATGACGCCTTGCAGGAGATGGACTGGCAAGCCCAGCTGTTATCCTTGCTACCATATGACCCTGCTAGCTGAATGGTTGGCTGATACAACCTTTGGCTGTGACCCCAAGGCTGAAATCTGATCCTGGGGCAAATGCCAGGGCTTACAGCTGTGCCAGAATAATAAATAAATAAACAAATAAATAAACAAATAATAAATAAATAAATAAATAAATAAATAAATAAATATTTATTATACATACATACATATATACATATATATATATATATATATATATAAAAATAAACCTCAAACCTCTTTTTCTCAAGGAACTCCATGACATATCATTCCTGACACACCATCGCACCCAGATCACATTCAGGTGTTCAGACTTCAGACACCTTAAATCTCCAGGTTACTGATGAAGGTACTATCAGACACCAGAAAGTTGTCTCTGACAACAATAATTTCTGTGAGGACTACAGATTTGTTCAGAAGACTTCATTCAGCCAAGCTTTGACGACTCACAGCAAAATGGTCGTGGCATTATCCATCAGACTTTTGCCTCTGAGCCGGACTTGCTGTGATAGAGATAAGCTCCTTTTCCAGGAAGCAAATATATTTGACTGTTGGGAGGCAGAGATATACAAGAGATTGTACATAAAATCTGAATGCTGCTCTCTGAACAAGAAGGACTGTGGCCACACTCTTTCAGAAGCTGACAGAAGCATACATTTTCTTTTTGAGTGGAAGCAGTGGGCACAAACAGCAAACTCCCCATTCCCAAAACCCCATGACCATCGCCAAGAACCTGAAACCACACACTGATAGCCTTATTTTCCAAAGCACAGCTATGCTTGGTCTCCTGGGGACTGCAACAGTCAGATTTGCAAAATCAGGTGAAATTATGCTGTTTCTTGATCTTGTAGAAGTTGAGTTCAGTCTCTCACTCGAGCCTTGATGGATCTGGTTGCCTTCAGCACAGCAAAGTGGTGACCTTCCCATGCACTGACCTTGGGGCTGCCTGCAAGCAGGGTGCACACCTTGGAAGAGGTGGCTGTAGGGCAAATTTGTGTGAACTCAGAGGAATTTCAGCTCTTTGCCCAGCTGAAGGCATCTGTGCTCTGCCAGCAGCAGTATGGAACTTTCAGGGGAGCCAACAGGGAGAGTGAGGTCTTGCGGGCTGGTTGGGTGGACATACTTAACGAGAAACATAATGTAGTGTTGCCTCGCTGCAGAAATCTAGGATGACACTTGCAAAAAGGAAAGGAGAAGGAAAAAAAAAAGTTATTGTGAGATAAATGCTCTCACAGAAACATAATGCACTGCAAAACACTGCTCACTTCCCTTTGGTTTGCCTAAGCACTGCAGCCAAACAGTGCAACAAACACACTCCAAAGAGAAGACATGGCTTTTTTTTTTTTTTTTTCCTGAGTTCTCTGCTTTTCTCTCCCTCTTTTCCTATCATATTGAATCATCAGGGTGTGAAATATAATAAAGCACTGTACCATTCAATCTGTCGGCTGTACCTTACAGGTGTACTCCAGGTAAATATCCCCTTGGCTGGTGAAAAATGAGCTTACCTGAAACAGATGACTTTGATGAACTTCAGTAGCTGGGCCTCTATCACTCTTTTCCAATTGGCTTCCTCAGCAAAGCATGGTTACCCCACACAAATTTGTCTTACTGAAAGAAAGATATTCTCTAATTCACTTTGTTCCCAGCAACTTGCCCCCCTCGCTGACGTCTTCACTTCATCTGGCGTTTCATAAAAGTATAAATGGCAGGGCTTGTCAGCTCTTCCACTGGGCGACTTTGGGAAATAAATTAATTATTTACCAGCCTATCGCACGCCCCATTGCTTTGATAAAACTGGAATATAAATAAAAATGACCATGTATTAAAAGGTGCCATTTGCTGGATGCAGCAGTGGCGGGCACAGGATCACAGCAAAAGCTCCTGCTTCCACCCACTGCCCTCCCCAGACAGTCCCTGCTCGGTGCCAAGCAGGGGCTGATAGCAGAAACAAAGCAGAGACCTACGCAGATAAGATCCCTGTACCTGCAAGGGCTTTCACGGCTCACCATTGTAATTTTAGATAAGTGCTGAAAGCCTCTCTACTCTCAGAAACAAGAACATCTAGAAGACTGGGCTCTGCCTGACTAGCAGTAATCCAGGCAAGCCATTCCAAATGGTTTGGAGGTTTCTTTTCTTTGATGGCTCTTTGCTGATTTCTAGTTTTATTTGTTAGTTTTTATATTCTTTTCTCAGACAGACCTCTCAAGAGGGCAGGGAAAGGCCAGGAGAAGTCCTGGGGGTGACTGGAAGCAGAGAGATGTTGTGGGCAGTGGATCCTCAGTGGAAAAGTCAGAAACCTGCTGCTTCTGCAAGCCCAGAGGGTGCAGGCCGGGGAGTAGAGTGAGGTATTTTCCCGACTTTTTTCTTCAACAACTCATTTGGGTGAAAACACGTTGTGATTTCCTGAGTAAGACTGTGATTTGGGGAATACCTGAGGTAGTTTCCCTTTTTGCCTGAGTATTTCTAAAAGTCTATTTGAGCAGTACAGAGCACCACACGCATTACAAGACGGATTGGCTGGTTGGGGGGTAGGGAATGACCTTTCCAGTGAAAAATCATTTTGTTCATCATTAATTGCTATCTGCAGTAGAATGTACTGCTTCTCCTCTTTAAACATGTTACAAAAGTTAATTACTTCATCCTTAGAGGCCTTTAAGAGCGACAAATACACTACTTCCTTTTGTTGACTTGAAAAAGTGAAGGTGATGACAAGACCTGTCCACAACTGGGAAACCAAGAGTTTTAAAGCCTTAAATAATTGCACTGATTGCAACACCCATCCCAATTCTGTGACTGTATTTCCCTCTTAATGCTCTTTTTGCTGCTTTTATTCTCACAGAATAAAAGACTTTATGGATTTTACTCCTTCATTACTCTCTCCCACATGTGCCCACATGGATAAGAGAAGAAACTTGAGGCTGTGGGCATCTGAGTTTGCTTCTTTTCCAGACTGAAATCTTTGGGGTAGTGAACTGTATTTTCTAGAGATGCTGAGAGAACTGGACAGGCTGGGTCAAAAGGTGAAGCATTTTGAGGTGGGAGACACTTTTTTGCCCCATATTTTCTAGATTTGCAAACAAGCAAACTCTGTTTCACTGAGTGGTTGAAAAGGTAGAGCAACAAGGCTGTTAATGGGGCTGCACAGGAGTTTGTGCATGAAGACACCAAGTTACTTTGGAAGATACAGAAAAGGCAGGATGCAGAAGGATGCCCAGAGGAGATCTTCCTAAAATCATCAGAGCATAAGCAAGGTTATTTTATCTACTTAAAAATTAAGTGCTCTGTAAGGTGGCCAGGTATGATATTTCCCATCCCTTTATAAACTTGTGCAGAGCCCCAGTAGACCCAAACCATTAAACAGAGCTTTTCCAGGACCAGAAATAACCTCACAAATCTCAAAACTTCCCTTCTCACTGAATCCACTGCTGTCCTGAGTGAATTCAACATTTCACTTCAACTCTTGCTGTTTTTCATTCTGCAAAGCAGCAGGCAGGGAACAGAAGCCACAAACTCTATTCAAACTTGAATGATTACAGCAAAACTCTGTTCTGGTTTGGGTTATTTTTTTTTTCCCCTGGTCATCATGGAATGGATTAATCTGAAACCACAGCCCAAACGAGGATATGTTTTAAAAGCCTTCAGAGCAGAATTGCACTCATGTTCAGTGCCTCAACTTTTTGTTTCAGGCCAGGGTTTATTTGTGTCTTCCTCCTTCTTCCTCCATTTTTTTTCTAAATGGTACCACCAAGTAGTAAAAGCACCATCCATGTTTTAGATGCATGCAAAATAAACTACAGAAGGAAAGTGGCAGATAAATTTAACGAGCATTAAAGTTATATATAATTTAAATATGTATAAAATTATTTGGTATATCGATTAGAAAATGGGCTGTTGACCATTTAAAGGCAACAATCAATTTCATAGTTCACAGGTCAGGTCAAGTTTCATTCTAATGATCTAAAAAACCAAATAGCATTAGGAGATAATGAACTCCACAGGATTACAGATGTGATCTATAGCTCTGCTGTGGCACAAGAACCAGCAAATGAGAGAGGGCATCATCTGAAGTGCCCTGGCCTCCACGGACAAAACCCATGTTTTTATAACTTGGCAAGGTGTCAATTTATGATGTAATCAAAGGCAGACAATGAAATTACTCTGCTCCTAAAACCCCACATGGTTAGGCTCAATGACATCAATGAGCAAAGGAGGTAGATCCCCATTAATGTGGTCTACAAAGTTATCTTCTCTGTTCTGGTAAGTGAGCATCAGGCATACCCACCCTGTTAATCAAAGGGAGTTGATAGCCCTCTCTGCTCCCACCAAGGGGTTGGGTTACACCAGGGAAATACTGCAGGGCTGCCACAGGGCTGTTCCTGGTGCACTGCTGCACAGCAGAGGAGCAGCTTCTCCAAATCCCAGAGAGGGAAGAAGGAAAAAGCAACCTGTGCGTAGAGAGAGAGATGATTTGTGTCCATTTCCATGTAAATATACAGATCTCATGTGTATGTGTAAGGGCAAGCATATTTTCATTGGGATGTAGAAGAAAGACGCCATTTAAACTTTTAATGAGAGGAGAAAAGGTCAATGACTTTTGAAATGCCTAGTAAATACCTTCACAACATCGGAGTTGTTAGGTTTGGAAGGGATCTGTAAAGATCATCCAGTCCAAACCCCCTGCCGAGGCAGGGTCACTGAGAGGAGGTCACACAGGAATGCATCCAGGTGGGTTTGGAATGTCTCCAGAAAGGGAGACTCCATGGTCTCCCTGGGCAGATGTTCCACAGTTTTGCCACCCTCAACGTAAAAAAGTTCTTCCTCATCTTGAAGAAGTTTATGGCCATTTGAGGCTATTTAGCTGTTATTTTGAGAAAATTGCTGGTTTTCTGAAGAACCATTAGCTTTTGGCTTGGGTCTTAAACTTTCACATTCATTTAGCCTAGAGGAGACTCAGGAGTGACTTTTCACTCTCTACAACTCCCTGAAAGGAGGTGTTTGCCTCCTTCTCCCATGTAACCAGTGACAGGACAAGAGGACCCAGCCTGAGGCTGCACCACAGAGGTTTTAGGTTGGACATCAGGAGGAATTCCCCCATGGAAGGGGTGGTCAGTCATCGGCAGGGACTGCCCAGGGAGGTGTTGGAGTCCCCATCCCTTGAAGTTTCCAAAGAAGGCCTGGGCGTTGTGCACTGAGTGCTCTGGGCTGGTGACAAGGTGGGAACTGGGCACAGATTGGACTCAATGGGCTTGGAGGGCTTTTCCAACCTCAGTGATTCTGTGGTTCTATAAATCTTCAGTCCATATCTTCTGAACCACATGACCAGAATTTTTGTATCCTTACTTTTTGCTTTGCTTTGCCTCAAAATTTGAAAGGAGTACAAAATCCATCTATATTTGGGGCTGGGATGGGCTGATTTTAAATACAGGCATGAAACTTGTGTAATATCAATATCTTATTTCCACCTCTGGCTTGGACATAGAAGAAATTCGGCAGTTTCTGAGAGGGCGCCTGAAATCTGAGGTAATCTTGAAGAAAGATGAGGCAAGACTCCTCTGAGTGTCCATTAGATAGAAGCAAAGGAGGCAATTCCAGATTTATCAAGTGGACACGTGAAAAGTTTTCCACCTTTTTAATCGTGAAGGCGCCTTGAACACCCTTGAGAGTCTTGGATGTCAGTCAGTGCCTGCAATTCAACAGCTGGGTCCCCCTGTAAATGTTCATGCAGATTCTATCAGCTGGGCATATGACTTTTTTGTCTCTGTGATCAGCTCACATTTCTGCCTTGAGCTTCTTTAAACAGCATTCACTTCCACACTGCTGTGTCTGCTCGGCTGTTGCGGTGTTAATGGTCTTACTTGGATTATGAATTGGGCTCATTAGACTTATTTTCTTCTTTAATATAATGAGTGTGTAAGCTCTAAACTAAGAGGCATAAAACTTTGATAAATGAGAAAATTGGATAATTGCACAGCACCAGTGTTGTGCTCTTAGGAGCTTTCTTAAAAAAATGGAAGAGGGAGAAAGACAGAGGGAATGTAGGTGAAACAGAGAAATAAAAGTATCTAAAATAATGAGGCTTCAGCATCATCATATGCTCTTCTTGCATATTAAAATGGGTCAGCTTGGCTGGGATACAGGGCCCTCAAGGAACAACCCAAAGCATTTATGCTGAAGGGGGTGAGACACTGTTACAGGTTGCCTGGAGAGGTGGTGGATCCTCATCTTTGGAAATATTCAAACTCAGACTGGATGAGTCTTGGAGCAACCTGGTCTAATGGTTCTTGGACTAAATGACTTTCAAAGGCCCCTTCCAATTTAAGCCATTCTGTGATTCGATGATTTCAATCCAGTTTTTACCTCTCTCAGTGGTAGGGACACTTAGGCTGTAACTGCAGATGGCTGCTCCAGTTCAGCACATCACATAAGCATATGTTGAATAAATAAGCATGGATGAACTCACATATGTACTCAAAAGGGTCCAATTCAGCTTGGGGGTTAGACTACGTGACTTTTCTGGTCTTTTCCAACAAAAACTGTCCCATGAGTATGATCTTGTACATCCAGAATTCCTATAGATCCTCAAGCAAATGGATAAATGAAGAATCAGCCCAAACGTCTATCCTGACAAAAGCAAAAAATATAGAGAAAACGATAATCCCAAAGGCAAAGAGAAAGCAAAGAAACTGAAGAGTGTGAACCTACAAGAGTATGTGTTTTCAGAATCAATCTACCTATGAATAACCCTGCCAAAAATCTCAGATAAAAATGTGCTTCAGCTTATTGCAGCACAACGGCAAGAAACCAGTCCCGTGAAGCTGTGCTGCTCAATGCAGTCCTGGATCATTGCTTATCTATTCTAATAGGCAAGAAATACAACGGCTAAATTATAATTATGTACTGTACACAGCAGTGTTAACAAAATAACATGATGTTTGGTACATTTCCCATCATCTTCTTAGGAGGTACAGCGAGCTGCAGGTTTGTAACAATCTTCTGTTTCCTCACCTCATTAATCTCCCGAAGTGGAGAGAGAGTAATACAAGCAGAGGGAGCCCAGAAATGTATGTACATTACTGAATTAACCAGGCATGTAATTAGTGCTCAGGTGCTTAGTCAAGGAAGAAACATGCAGGATTATTTAGATTTGGATTTAACACCCCAAAGTTTGAATAGTGGAGGTGGGTTGTATGAGTTTTTCAATCAGCCGCTCCAGCTGCGATGGAGAAATAGGTATTTGTGCCCTTTTTTCTGCCTCTGGCATTGTGTTGCTTCCCAGTCTTCCTCTTATTTATGGGAATATATCAGAGTGAAGCATGCAGCATGTCACAGTCCACCCTAGGAATGGGGACCACCCAAGGACACGGACAATGCTGCTTGCCCCAGTAAAAGAGTTTGGCATGACCCAATAATACTTGAATCCTTCTCTGCTGATTGCCAATAAGAAATGCAGTGTGGATGAGGCTGGAGTTTATTTTCTCATGTTCTAGAGGGCTTATGCTTTGCCAGGGTAAATTATCTCTGTTGTGGTACCTTCTGATTGACACCTCCTGAGAATATCCTGCTTTAAGTGCATTTAGTGTCCATGGGGATCTGAAGGCAGATGAGTTCTGCTCATCCCACAGGGCAACCACGTAATTTCCAAGGCATGCCGTGGGATGCTGGGTGTGTGATCCAGCTTGACACTGCGCTTGCCCTGCTTTGAAGTGCATTTTGGGCTCAGCAACACCCTCTGTTTCTACCTTGTGTCTGGTGAACATTTGCAATGTCAGCCTGGACCACACTGAGTAGAAGGTCAAGGCCAAGGTTTACATCCCAATCCACAGAAACCATCAAAAACACGGAATCATAGAACTGTTTGAGTTGAAAGGGACTTCTAATGTTTTTTTTTTTCATTTCAACCCTCTGCCATGGGCAGGGACACCTTCCACTATCCCAGGTTGCTCCAACCCAGATCCAACCTGGCCTCGGACACTTGTGGTGATGGGACAGCCACAGCTTCTCTGGGAAACCTGTGCCAGGGCCTCACCACCCTCATTGTGAAAAGCCTCTTCCTTGTTTCTTGTCTAAATCAACCCTCCTTCAGTTTAAAACCATCACACCTTGTCCTGTTGCAACATGCTCTGCTAAAATTTTGTTCCCATCTTTCTTGTAAGCACCATTTAAGTACTAAAATATCACAATAAGGTTTCTCTGGATGCTTCTCTTTTATGGGTGAACAGCCCCAGCTGTGCCAGGCTGGCTCCAGAGCAGAGGGGCTCCAGCCCTGGCAGCAGCTCCGTGGCCTCCTCTGGGCTGGCTCCAGCAGCTCCACGTCCTTGTGCTGTTGGAGCCAGGGCTGGGGCAGCTCTGCAGGTGGGGTCTCAGCTGAGCCCAGGGCCAGAGGGGCAGAATCCCTTCCCTTGACCTCCTGCCTACATCTGAATGACCAACTATGCTCTATAACTCATTTCCAAGTCTTTCTAGCCCATCTTTCACTACTTCCA
The DNA here is from genome assembly GCF_031753505.1 of Anomalospiza imberbis. Classification (NCBI taxonomy): domain Eukaryota; kingdom Metazoa; phylum Chordata; class Aves; order Passeriformes; family Viduidae; genus Anomalospiza; species Anomalospiza imberbis. Next base: position 1,495,597 of record NC_089721.1, on the reverse strand, counting down.
GGCCACCTCCTCAATCCATCTTGTGGATCCCCACATTTTGACACCATCCGATTGCAGGCACGGAGCTCTGCGTGCATTTTCATGCTGGCCTGGATAAAGCACAGTGAGAAGCTGAATTGCAAATGGTAGCCTTGAGTTACATTTATGTAAACACCACCGAAAAGCAGAGATAAGGGAATGAGGCACATTCCTGCACATCACCTTGCTGGGTTTATTTGCTGCTTGTAGCTGGTGAATGAGTGAGAAGGCTCCCTGGAACAGCAGCACAATGATAAAATTGTGATGAAAATACTTTCTGTATTGCTTTTCATTGAAATGTTGCCCCTTGGCGGGATGCAGATTGGTAACATCAGCCAGCAGGAGTAGAAAGTGGGTCTTAACATCCTGTAAGCTCATCTTGGCATACTCAGGCCGTGATGTGTTTGGTGAACAGCCCTCATGTGCTTAATTTTGAAAGTTCAGAGAGAGGTTTGGCTGGAGTAGTAAAGGAAATGTACATATGTGAAATGCAGAATTTGTAGGAACAGTCTTTTGTTGTGCAAAAGACATCCAAGATTGTCAAGAAAACAAGGTAGAATCCATTAAAAAAAGAGTAGCTTAAATATTTCTCCCAAAAAATATATTGTATTTTCCTAGAAGTATGCACAGAAAACTTCCAGGGGTTGTACTAATCCCATGTCTAGGAGTTCAGTTACATATTTGGGAAAAAAATGTGTTAATGACAAATCTGAAAGCAAACTTTAATTTATGAAGACCTTGTCCAGTGCAGGATTTGTTATGGCTTAAACATGTATCAAATGATCTGTGCACACACATGTACATAACACACATTTCCCACAATGACCTGATAAAAATAATTTAAAGCAGCTAGATTAAAAAAGGCCTAAATAAATGATGATTATATGTGAATTTGGCTAAACTTCCACTATTGATAACTTCAGTTACAATCACAGAATATCTGCTTTCCTTCACCTGCCTCTCATTAGAAGTATTTCTGCTAAAGTAAGGTTTAATTTTAATTCCAATTTTATTTTTATTCTTATTTTTTTTCTTATGTAGAGATGAGGCAGTGGGGGACTCATAGGGTGTAATTCCAGGGCAAAACCCTTGCCTCATGCTTATGCTCTCAAATCTTTTCTCCTCTGCTGGTAAAACAAGCAGGATTAGCACACGATAAGACCAGTGGAGATAATAATTACACTGGCTATGAGCGAACTCCAGAACCACGGAATAAATCCCCAAACAATTATTAAAATGGCTCAATGCATTACACAAATTGGAAAAGACTGGGACATTTTTGGGAGGGGCGAAGGGAGGTAAGACACATTATTTAAGTGTTCTTGTAAGCCTTCTAAGATATTAATGTTGCAAAGCTTCTTATGAATATTTAAGAACATAAAATGGAGATACACTTCAGCCCAGCATTACCACAGAAGCCTGTAATACAGTTGAGTCCACTTAAGAAGGCAATATCTGACATCCATGACAGATTTAAACATGATAAGGCAAAGGTCATGTTTATAGCTGAAAAGTCCATGCAAACTAGTTAAATATTACTGCAGTTAGCTCTGTTATAGTTATTTTTATGTATTGATATATGCGTTTGTAGAATTTCCTTAAAGATTCAACTTTGCCTCCAGGTGCCTGTACTTTTGGAAACACTTAAAAAATTACTTGTTATTAAATTATTTGATGTTTCATGGAGAAAGAACAAGTACATTGTGTTAAAAAGGAAAAGAGCTTTATTTCTTCCTCTATTAGGAGCTGCCTGAGAGATATTCCCTAATGTTGGTACCACTAGGACTGGTTTCAGCAGAACTTTTCATAGGAAAATGTTTTATATCTGTAAAGGAATGGATGCCAAAATTTTTCTTCAGAGACATTATAACATTCATAAAATCTTAGACAAAATTTTTTTACCTCACATTGCATTTTTTCCTCACTTCTGAAAGAAAATATTTTCATGGAATCAAAGACTCATAGAATATGATTGAAGAAATTATTTTAATTTATCAAGTTTAGATTTTGATTAATTTTCTTCTCTTTCAGTGGGTGTCTACCCTTAGAGAAATATGACATTTTCCTAACTAACTGAGATATTCAAAATGACTAAATCTCTGTGTCTATTTAAAATAGCTGCCAGGATATTCCTGTTTTACAGACTGATGAAAACAATTGTGGTTATGGAAATTTTTATATTCCCTTATTCACTTCAGCAAAAGTGATTCTAACTGTCCAAGGAAAATTGGATGAGGTTTTTTTTTGTTTTTTTTTTTTTTTTTTTTTTTTTTTTTTTTTTTTTGTTTTTTTTTTTAATGAGAAATAAACTTCAAAACTAAAGGATCAAAAGCAGGAGTGGCCTCTGAAAAAGAGAAAAAAAAACAACAAAGTTGTTGTATTTTACAGGAAACGTGACTGTAAGAGAGCTTTATAAACAGCAGATGGCTCCCATATAGAAGAGGCTGAGCAATCTGAGCGAACAATAATCAACATGAAAAAGCAAGGCTGAGTTTGACACACGGGGAAATTTAAGACACTGAAATGAAAAGATATATTGGAACATACTGTAAAGAAAGATAGAAATGTCTCTGGTTTGGTCGTTTGGGTCTTGGTAGCTTCTCGGGTTGGCAGGGATATTTATGTGATGGAAATCTTTGTGGTGGAAGGCTATGCCTGCTACCCACACAGGTCATGGGATTACCTCAGGGCCTGGCTTTGATTTCCCATCACCTGTGCATCTACAGATTGTACAGAGGTGATTACTGAGCTGTAATGGTTTAGGATAGCTCTGGTGCTCTTGTTGGGATGTAGAACTGTTGTCACCACAGATAATCTCTTGTGCATGGCTCCTCCAGTCTCTTCCGTCCCTCTGAGGTATCAGTTTCTCCCTGGAGAATATGTCCATGGATGATATAACAGAATCCTGGAATGGTTTGGTTTGGAAGGGACATTAAAGACCATCTCATCCAACCCCCTGCCATGGGCAGGGACACCTTCCACTACCCCAGGTTGCTCCAAGACCCATCCAACCTGGCCTTGGGCACATCCAGGGATCCAGGGGCAGCCACAGCTGCTCTGGGCACCCTGTGCCAGGGCCTCACCACCTTCACAGGGAAGAATTTACTCCTATCATCCAATCTATATCTCCCCTCTTTTCATATAAGACTCTTCCCCCAGTCCTGTCACTATCTCTCTCTGTAAGACACCACTATTAGAAGTAGTTTTCTTCAGTACTAAATATCTTAGTAAGAAGAGAGTATTGAAGTGGGCAACGTCTATCAGATTTTTTCCCCCCCAAAAAAATGGAATGTGCAGAAAAATCTCAGTTTTGTATCAGTGGTTGTCCCCTGTGCAGATCCATTCAGCTACTGACTAGAAGAGGCTTAACAGTTTATTCTTATTGACATTTTCCAGTGTTTTTCCAAGGACCCAAGGAAATTTCAGGTGACAACAGGGGTATATATGCAGGGGTATCATACCAAGCTGGTTCCAGACTGCTCTGTTTGTCACATATTTACTGCAAGATTTTCAGCACATGTATTTTTACAGCATTTATTAAAATGACACATAAACAAAGAAATAAAAAATAATTAAGGAAGGCAGGAATGGTAGAGAGGAGGAAGGGCAGAGTGGAGAGGGGAGTGGGGACAGAGAGGTTGATTTCTCCCCTTTCCAGGATAACCTCCTACAGGGAAGTGTAATGATCCAGTTCCACAGAAGTATCCCAATTGGGCTCCTATTTTTCCAGGGTTTGCTGAGGACTGTGTGTGATCCTTTACTTCACACTCAGATGCACTGGTCTATTAGAGCAGTCTCTGTGCTGTGGGATGAAGGATTTATTTTACCAATAGCAATAAAAATAGTGTTTTGCAACCAGTAAAGCACTAAGGAAGCCCGCTCCTTTCGTCTGGCAAGTAGTTGTGTTCCCTGAAGATGTGACCTGCTCCTCAGGTGACCATGTTAAAGTAGGGTCCCTCCTGTGACTTGGTCTTTTCCAGCTTTATTATCAACCCAAAAGCTGGAAATGATAGTGACTGAAACAGATGTATGAGAATTGTTCCCTCCTTTTAAGCTCCGATTCAGTTCAGTAGGAGCAGAGTTAATTTTGTAGGACTGAAATAAATGAGATGGAAGGTCACAGAGCTAAATGTTTTCCACAGCCTCCTACCCTGCATTGCTCCATTTCACTGTGTGTCTAGGATGTTAGTTTCCTGGTTTACCTCCTATTTTGACTTCTTAAGTTTGTGCCACTAGGGATCAATAGGAATCTGTATTTTGTAGCTGCTGTCTTGGAGAAATAATACAATTTGCCTCAAAACCTAGACTACATTCCAGCCCAGACTACAGGGATAGCACAACTGAAATAAAATCCTTGTGTCCATTCTTTTCTTTTATTAAGACATTCTGTAAGGTAGAAAAAGTCCTTATTCAACATTTTTCTTTAAGGATGCTAGAGATTATCAGGTTTTTTTACCCTCTGATTCCAGTGGTTTAAGTCCATTTGTGAATACCAGGGCAGAAATGCATGAATATTATATTATTATTGTAGCCTGTTACAGACATAATTCCTGGGGAGAAGATGGAATTAAACCAAAATAGAGTTATAGAATGGTTTGGGTTGGAACGGGCATTAAATACCATCTATTTCCAACCTTTCTGTCATGGGCAGGAATATATATCATTACCATATGTAAACATAGTTTTTAAGGACCAACATTTCAACATTTCTTCATGTTTCTACAGGAGAGAAGCCTCCTGGCTAAGTCCTTGTCTGCAGTGGGATGCTGTTACATAAACACAGCTGAGGCAGGAGGTGTAAAACCTCTCTCTAAAAAGCCAAATGTAATATCCACAAAATAATCAGAGCCAAGCCCATGCTTGGTGTTTAACTTCTTTGATGTACAGGGTTTCCTTCTGTTTCTGGTGGTTTCATAGCTTTCATTAAGGGGCAAACAAGATCTAAAGAGCAAGACTCAAGGAACACATTTGGATAAACTATTTGCTTGCATGCCACCATATGTTGCATCTCCACAGGCTATTGGTGTCAGAGACAAGTCTAGAGAAAATGAATCAATCTCACTTTTGGTACCATTGTAGCTGTTCCTTGACGTCTTAATCAGGCACAGACAGTAATTAATTGTTGTGGTGACCAGACAACTCATTGGCTGGTCTGATGGTCTTTTCAAATGAGGTTAGTTAATCTTTCCCACTGTCACTGTGTACTGAAACCTGTTGACAGGGGAATTAGGGAACTGAAAATCTGTGTGTTTACAAAGGATTAGCATTATAAACCTCCTCTGAGGACAGAAGCATCTTCTGCTCAGTAGAAAGGGTGAACAGTATGGGAGCTAGGGACCATCACTTTTCAGTGAGAGAAGAAAGCATCTTGGAGTGCAACCTTACATCTATTTAATCATAAAGTCCTTTAGCATCCTTTGTTCACACTACACTGAGACATTGAAAGTCTAGGGCTTGGAGATCAACTGTCTCATGCCAAGCTTTCCCAGCTGCAAATTAGTTGTGCTTTACTTTCCGAGTTGATTATCCTCATGATGTCGCCTTGCTGTCTGATCCAAGCCCTGCTGACATAAATGGGAACCTTTCCATGGACTTTAATAGTTTTTGGATGAGGCCTTAGCTATCTCTGTAGCTATTAAGAGAGGCACAAGTTGTGGAATGAAGTGCAGGTGTTTTTGCTGCTGGGAGGAAGACCTTGTACTGTATTTAATGTTCTTTAATTAATTGAGTCCCGAGGTATAGAGTGGGCTTATGTTCCCAGAAAATGCATTAGGGTAACGCAGCACCTTCCATTTGCAGCAATCCAAATACAATATTAAAGTTTTATGTTTATTGAACAAGCTCCAGGAATCCACGTGCAGGAGCGCTTCACCTTCCACTGGAATGCAGTTCCTACTTTGGAGCGTAACACAGGAGTCACTTCACAAGGACAGAGTGAAGCAAAAGGTATGAAACACCAGTGAAAGCACCAGGTTTCTTATGTGAGCTGTCAGTAAAGGACCAATGTCATAAACGTGGCCAGAATTTTCCCAGTGTCGTGTTGTGAGGGCGTTGTGCAGCTGCAGTGCCCTGTGGTCAGTCCAAGACATCGCACTTCCAACAGCAGAGTATCTTCAGGTTATACTGGAAAACTTAGGCCAGGTGCCCACATTCCTGAAGCTAAATAGTCAGGGCCAGCCTGGCAGCTTGGGATGTCTTTCCAGTCAATGGAAAGAAATAGGTGAAGAGTGAAGAGTGATTCAATTTGGTTGGGTAAATCTGCCCCTGAAGTTGCCTCTTTCTCTTTGCCGACTGGCAGAGAGCCCACCTGACTGGTCTGAGATGTCATTCAGGTGTGAAAGTGAGATTAATCCCACCTTCAGCTAATGAAGTCTAGTGGGAAGCCTGCCCCAAGCTTCTTTGATGCTGCCAGTTCTGCCAAAGTGAGGAAGGGTTCATGAAATACTCTTGAAACTGAGAGTGAAGGGAGAGTCTCGGTATTGGAAATCTGTAGAAAAAGAGAAAATCCACAGGCTTAAAAAGGAGCAACCAATTTCTGCATTGTGAAAAGTCTTTTACAGACTCAGATTAACAACAGCAGAAGTAGATGACCTTGAGTGGCTCAAGGGGTCTGTAGGGAAAGGAGTGGTGTGTACTCCCAGAAGGAGATGAGAGCTGGAGCAAGGAGGGTGGGGAAAACCTAGGAAAACCCGAGTAGGAAAAATAGGATGGGGGATGGCTGTGGGATGGCTGAAAAAGCAGCTGGAAAACAGTGCAGACCAAACTGCTGTGGCTCAGCCCTGTGCAGGAGGATTTGGGGGCCAGGGGGAAGCAGATGGAGGGCAACAGAGAATTTGGGGGCATTTAGCCATGGCATGGGCAAAACAGGTATTACTGAGATAAACTGCAACAAGGAGAGGCTATTTTGAGGCTTTTTTGAGAAAGCTTTTTGAGGCTATAAACCTTGGTTAGAAGGAGTCCAGCCCCACAGAGCATTTCTGCAGATGTTAATGGTTGCTTTGGTGGGGAAGAGCACCCCATCATTTGGGTTGCGCTAAGATATGTTAGAAGACCACTTATTCAGATTAGAAATATATTTCCTTGTACAGAACAATCCAGACACCCCTGCTCAGTGATATTTATTGCAAAGTCAGAAAGTCATTAGGTAGCAGAGTTCAGATTTCCAAGTGCATGTTTGGTATATACAAGTCAATATGTTTTTGTTTTTTTTCTTAATTTAACTTCTTGATTGACTTATTATGTACATTGGCACTTTTAAGAGCTTCAAATAAAACACAGTGAGAGTTCAGAACAAATGTAAATGGCCTAAAAGAAAAGGAAAAAAAATCCTATAATCTTTTTTAATGGCTATAAAACGTGGGAAGGATATATCATAAGCTCCCCGCATGGGGTCCTTGTCTGCGTTCAATCCAGTATTGTAATTTAGACATGACTTTTTATTTAATTTCTGACTGAGAAAGGGAAATTAGAAAACAACATTATCTCAGCTGCTCCGTTATAATGAACAATATTTCACAGTGCCAGTATAAGTTACCTTAAGAACTTATTTTATGAGACAAACATTGGCTGAATTCCACAAACAACTGGGTTTTCTGGTGTCTTTTGTCTGCTGAAGAACCCAAACTTAAGTAAGGTTTTTAATTGTAAATAAAGCCATCATTATGGTGACGTGTGTGTTACATGGGTGTAACGTGGACCTCTGCAGTGGTGGAAGTGATGATGGAAGGCTCTGGGTTAAAAAGCAGGGAATTAATTCCTGCTGAAGTACAAAGCAGAGGCTGCTTTGTGTCATGTTAAATATTGTTTTCTGATTTTTCCTTCTGGAGCTTGTACCTATGTTTGTCTCCAGCAGTGCTTGATATAATAGGTGTGACAGAGACCCATGGAAACACCTTATGAGCTTGGTTTTTTGAGAAGTGCAGACTGAAAAAAAAATGAAAATGCAGGATTCAGCATTGAAAAAGATGGAGAGAGGCACACAGATAGCAGGGCAAGGTGGAGATACAACTGCCTTGAACAATCTCAGGTCAAGGCCAGAACAAATCTGCTCCTAACAAACTCCTCCAAATATTTCCAAGAACCAGCCCCAGGACAGGAAGCTGCCTTGGATGAGCAACTTTTTTGTTTTCAGACGGTGTAAACCAGCCTTCTCTGTTTTTACACTGCTGTATAAATGTAGACCATTGATATAAAATACTGACTTTGGTTGTTTTTCCTATGGGGAAATCCCAGATCGGGATTATGCAGCTGAATGTTTATTTAGCTGTAAATAACACATTGTCCTGTTAATCTCTGTATCTGTTTTATCAATTTTTAAGTCATGGAGATTTATCCAGTTTGTAATTAACCCTTTTGTATGGCAAAAGGCAGGATTGTCTCTTTTCCCCCAGCCACTAAATACATAATGTTCTGATAAATATTTAAGCAGTAATGAGGAACGTAATGCACAGTAATCCATTAGTGCTGCATTCTGGGGGAGCAGCACGGTGCTAAAATGGATGCTGTAAGTGCTAAAATCCCAGATTGAGCAGAAGGACTGCTGACCACGGTAGGATTTGGCTTTGAACTATTCTACAGGTTAGAAAAACCCATTTGAATGTGCAGACACATTTTCTTTGCCTGCCAAGTTAGGCTTCCTTAAAAAAAAAAAAAAACACAAACAATCCAAAAAAATCCCAAATAATAACAAAAACGAGCTATCTCTTTGAATGGTGCAGCCAAATATTTTACAGTCAGAAGACCACCAAAAGCCAAGAGTGTGAAATCAGAGCCTGGATCAGGGGCGAGATACAGGTGGTGTTAGAGGTATGACCACAACTTGTGACCACAACATGACCACAGCTGGCTCCACTAACACCTAAAACCAGGCTGGAGGGGGTCTATGAGAACTTTATCTCATTGAGCAGCCTTTTCTTCTCTTTCCCCATTTTTTTCCCTTACTCATTAGGTCTTACTGTCAAATTACAATTATGTCTATGGTGGTTGCTTTTCACAGCAGGGTCTTGATTCTTGATCCCCAAGGGCAGGGAAAGGTGAGGTTGGATACCAGGACCTTTGTGCTCCTGGCAGCCACTGCAGCTGAGATTTGTGCTAACTTCCAAGCAGAATCCCAGCAATATTCTCTTCACTCATCTGTGTGCACTGAGCAATGGCAAGTAGCTCTGAAGAGATGTTCTGCTGGGGCGCATGGCAGAGCGGGAGGGGGACTTGGTGTCTTAGCAGAAACTGATGGGAGTTGGTAGAAACCAGCAATGTTTCCTTGAGGTCATGGAAAAGGAAGTTTTCAGAAGTATCTGTGAATTTGCACCTGGACCAATAAACATTTTTTTTTAATTGTTATTCATTTTACACCTCAATAAAGCTTAATTATAAGTAAGCAGTAAGAAAAGCTGGAGACATGTTTCAATAATATTGCACTTCTCTGAATCATTCCTGTGGGGCTCCAGCAATTTTGTTACCATGAAGCAAAATAAAACAAATTAAGAAAACTATTCAAAATTCATTTAAAAACATCATCCAAGGAGCATCATAATAAAAGCACAATAAGAGAGACAAGCTCACTTGGCTAATTTCCTTCATGTGCTGTGCATGTTTATAGTGTGTCAGTGTGTCTCTTAGTATGTTTTAATTAGCATCACAATCATCAACTGGTAACTAACAGCATGTATGGTTGAGGTTGGGAGATGGAGGCCACCCATTTGGAGCAGAGGAGAGGCTGAGGGGTTTATATTTTCTCTGTGGGTCAGCAGAGCCTACCGGGAAAGCAGAGCTGCAAAGCCCTAAGTCTTGGCCAGAGAGAATGCACTTGAGGAAATGAACAAATTTCAGACACTGGACCTTCCATCCCTTGGGGCTTCCCATCCTTGGTCCCAGTTTTTACCCTTCTGGTCAATGCAGGACTTATGGGGCACACAAATGTATGGATCACATTGCTCACTGCCAGCCTGAAAACCACTTCATTTTTTTTTTTTTTTTCTTGTGGGTGTACCATGCTATTTGTGAATTTAGCCTCCTCTTGGATGCATCATAAAGAATCTTCCCTGTCCTTGTTTTCACTACAGGAAGCAGCTTGCTCAGTTTGCCTTTGGTGTGCCCTCCCTTTACTGAAGCTCGGCTTGGAACATTTTATTCTGAGAATTATTGTACCTCTTGCTGCTTTTGTTTTATTTTAATTTAATTTAATTTTAAGTGATGCTCCTACCTCCATCTGAGCCCCAGCTGGTGGTGTGGGAACCATGTCAGGTACCTGAGGCTGTGGCTGAACACGCTCACCTCTTCAGGGCCAGGTTGGACAGGGCTTGGAGCAACCTGGGATAGTGGAAGGTGTCCTGCCCATGGCAGGGGGTGGAATAAGACAAGGTTTAAGGTCCTTTTCAACCCAAACCTTTCTAGGATTCTATGATTTGATGGCACCCACTCCCCCAGAATTGAGGTGCATCTTTTTTAACATCTTCCAGAACAGAGCTGACTTGCTTGTCTTGATTCTGGGGTGGATTATTCCAGGAAGTCTGTCCAGCTGTGAGCTAGAAGCTGCCTCCAAAAGGGATGAAGAAGATGCAGCCACGTCAGAAAGATCCTGCTTAGTGACCTTGAAAGGTTTTAGGCTGCCATTTACTCTACGTTTGGGCACTATTCTTCTATCTGGAAAAGCATCACTTCACCAGGCCACCTGCACAATAGCACGCTCAAGTGTTTCTTCCTTGACAGCCCCATTTAATAGGATTTTCCTCTCCTGACCTGCTTCAGGTACTATCTCTGGAGTATTTGACATTGCTGTGCAACAGGGACTTGCAGTGCCTTGCAGTGACCCCGTTGGTGTTGTGATGTGCACTCTGAAATGATGGTCTTTGTATCTGGGAAAAGCAGGTTAGTAGAGGAGGAAAAGGTTTGGCCATATTTTCATCTGAGAATACTTTTGTCTGAATGCTTGGCCCAGCCAATTTCTGTTATTACTGAGGTATCTTGTCTAGTTAACTTTTTTTTGCCTTAAAAAAAAGTCACTTCCCCTTAATAATATGTTATGAACTGCTGCACTTTGGCAGTGTGATAGTTCATAACAGAATCGAGAGGAGCATGAATTATTTCCAGAGCTACATTAGTGATGTGTAATCTGCACCACTGGTTAATTTGTTTTGATATTAAAGTTTTAATAGGAAATATAATTTGATTGCATTTAAAAAATAAAAACTGATTTTCTGTATTACAGAAAAATATTATGAATAATAAGCAAAAAAGGGGCTAATATAACTAGACATTTCTATTAACAAAATGAATATGTTTCATACACTCTCTGTGTACTAATTCAAGTCTTCAGATGCCAGTTTGAGCTGATTTGACATAAACTATAGCCCTGTTTCTTTGCTCTGCATTTTGCAACATTGCTAGCATTAACTTGGGGATGGACTTGGGATCAGCTCCTTGCACATCAGTTGTTGGCACTCGATTATTAACAGCATTATCACCTTGTGCTGCACCCTCAATGCACCAGCTGGGTTTAGTCTGTATTTATAGATGTTTTCCAGTTGGACTGAGAATAACTAAAGAACTCAACTGTGACAACAATGAGCTGTCATCCTTCTGAATGAGTGTGGGTGGCTCGTGCTGGTGGCAGTGAGCAGGTGGGTGTGTCATTAGGATTATGGCAGGGGAATGGCAGCTCAGCGAAGGTGCAGCCCTAAGCGTGACGAGTGCTCTGGCACGAAGTGAAAACGTTAAGAGCAACCACACTGGGTCAAATAAATCATAGAATTGTTTAGTTTGGAAAAGCACTCTAAGATCTGTGGATCCAACCATTTCCACAGCACTGCCAAGGCCAACACTGTCCCATGTCCCCAGGTGCCACATCCACACGGCTTTTAAATTCCTATAGGGATGAGGAAGTCAACACTGCCCTGGACAACTGTGCCAGAGCTGGACATCCCTCTCCATGAAGGAATCTTCCCTGATATCCAATCTAAACCTCCCCTGGCACATTTTGAGTCTGTTCCCTCTCCTCCTGTCCCTGTTCCCTGGGAGCAGAGCCCGACCCCCCCGGCTGTCCCCTCCTGTCAGGAGCTGTGCAGAGCCACAAGGTCCCCCCTGAGCCTCCTTTTCTCCAGGCTGAGCCCCTTTCCAGCTCCCTCAGCCTCTCCTGGGGCTCCAGCCCCTTCCCAGCTCCGTTCCCTTTCCTGGACACGCTCCAACCCCTCAGTGTCTCTCTTGTCCTGAGGGCCCAAAGATGTCCCCAGCACTGGAGGTCTGGCTTCCAACAAAAGGTTCAATTTATTATTTTTTCAACAATGCTCTCTCATGAGGCTTGGGGAAGAGGCTAAGGATGAAGTGAGTATCCTTTGACTGGTGCCTTCCAGCCTCTAATCACTGCCCAAGCTTCACTGGTTTCCATATTTAGCAACTTCCAGCGTATTTCTCTACCATGCTAGAGCTGAGGCTCCAGAGGGCAAACTGTTGCTGTGGTGTTTTTTCACCTTTAATAAGCTGCTTTGCCCCCTCGTAGCTCCATCCTTATGCTGTGTGACCTTGCTTACAGTGGTTAAAGACCTCAGGGCACTGTTATTAAAGAATGTGAGCCTAGAGTAATGGAAGGGTAAAAGCTGTCCCATGGCGAGCAGCTGGAGGTACATGATCTATTCAGCTTATCAGAAAGATATAGAGGAGAACTGATGAGAGAGTGTATTTCCTTCCTGGATCCTTCAGTGGGTACCCAAGGACTCCTTAGTCAGGTGGGAAAAGACGTAACAAGAGCCAAGGAGTGGAGTCTAAAGCTGTAAGATGTCAAATTGGAAACACAACATTTTTCTCAGTGAGGATAATTAACCATGGATAATAATCATCAGGGGGAAGAGATTTCTGCCTTCCTGATGACTTAAATGAAAAAAACTTTGTCTTTCTTCCTTAAAATAAACCTTTGAGTCAAGCACATGATTTGAAACCAGACACATTTGAGTGGCTGACATGGAAAGGCAGGATATTTTTTTATACTAGGTATCCAGAAGACCTTTCAGATTTCAGAAAAGTCAATGCAGGAGCATTGCATCCCAGGATCTTTGCCTAGGTAATTATATTTCACCCGCCTTGATAGTTCTCCTGTTTCATTTGCATTTCAGCTGCATCCTGTCTTTGACTGGAGACAGATCCCAGTCTAGGATGGATCTTATTATTGACCACAGCTTCCCTGGTTCTGGTTGAAACGAGGAGAATGCATTGCTGTTTCCAGTTAACTGCTCACTGGGTTTCGCTCCAGACCTAGCTCTGGGTGATGTTTGTGTGATTCATCATCTTTGGAAGGGAGGCAAGGTGATTGTTTTGGATATAGGAAAGGGAGAAGATTATTAGTGGAGCAGACAATGCACATCTGATCAAAGTTCTGTACCTGCAGCATTTATTATTATTATTATTGTTATTGGAGTCACTATTAATCACCAGCAACAGTGTAAGGCCTCTCATGTCATTAGCAGCCGGAAAAAATGACCCCTTGATACTACAGGGAGAGGAAAAATTTTGTTAGAGTGACTTGAAGCCCTTGATCAAGAAATTCAGAAATTTTTCAGGTCAATATTTTTTCTCAGCTTCAGCTCCTTTCTTCTGCTCTGTTTCTTGACTGCAGGAATTTCCAACTGGACCTGTTCCTAGATATCTGTTAATATCTTTGAGTACCTTTGAACACACAGTTGCCAGAGTGAGGGAAAAAGAGATTCACTTTGACAGGGGATTTTATTTAGCCTAAGAAGTGCCAGCTCCAGTGGAAGAACTGGAGATAATTAACTCTTTATTTGGGTATCTTTGGTAAGAACTTCATTTTCTCTGAGATGAATTCTAGACTTTAATTACTTACCTTGTGCTCTCACCCTTCCTTGTCAGTACTGAAAAAAATGAATTTTTTTTTTTTTTTAATCTCTAAAATGAATGTTGTCTTTGCTTTTGCCAGCCATGGTGAATTGTCTTGTCTGAATATTACTTTTGTCCTTACATTTTTCTTCCTGTGGCTTGGCACAGATCATCTTCCAGTTCTTCCTTACAAAGAGAAAAAGTTTGGCACTTCTACTCATCCTGGATAAAGGAGCTCATAAAGACCACTAGTATTGGGGAATGGACAGCTGGGGGAGATGGATATTTTATTAAGCAGCTTAATTCCTCTATTGATAGTTAGAATTTCTATACTTAACAGATATCCTTTAAATTTTGTGAAGTGTGAGACTAATCCTGTCAAAAAAGCAATAAATACGAGCATATAAATTTAACGGAGAAGAAAGAATTATATCTTTGTTTATCATTGTGGTATAGAAATAAATAGATCCTGTGCAACAATCCTGCATAAAGCATGAAAGAAACCTCAAGCCCATGGGATTTCTCCAGAGGAGTCAGTGAGAATGGGTTGTGCTTGGTGGTAATCTGATTGCTCTGTTTCTGGTAAGAACACTGGAGAAGGCAAGCATGGACAGGTTAGGGGTTGGAATGAGTTCTCCTTTTCATAGGTGTCTGAGATGTCTTGAAGGAGGCAGTTGATGGGGAATATTGCAGAGGTATGTGCCTTTCTGAAAGGCACAAGGAATAGGAACAGGAAATAGCTATTGAGTATTTATCTCCTCAGAAGAACCTGTGCATTCACTAGGAAGAGGCAGTAATGAATAAGGGGTGATTTCTCACATCTCTCCAACAGCCTTGGGCAAGTGGAGAACAGCCTGTGCCTGGCACATTGTTTCCAGCCCTTTGGACTGTCCTGATGCACAGTGATGGACCATTATTACAACACAAATTAAAACTAACCAGCAGCACCACATCTTCCTTTGCCAGGCGGGCCCATTTAATGAAATTCATCTGTGACTACACCTTTCTCTTTTGCCTTTTTTACTTATTAATGTCCTCCTTTTCACCAGCTGTGAATTAAAAATCACCTATTTCTTCTCTAACTGCCAGATTTTTAAGCTCTGTTTTACCTGTCTGAAAACCATGTTGTGTTTCTCCTTTTATGTACACCAACCTTGCAATAAAGTTTGTGACACCAGAGCTCACAGTGCCTTTATCTCCAGCTATATCAGCTCCGTGGCTGTAAAGTCTCCATTACCTTTCTTTCCCAGTCTCTCAGCTCTCTGAACCACCCACTTCTCCAAAGGAAAATGAAGAGTAGCTCTTTCTTTTGAGTAGCCCTAGGCTGGGGAGAGCGGGAGGGGAAATACCTGGGCTTAGGCTGGAGAAGAGAAGGCTCCAGGGAGAGCTCAGAGCCCCTGCCAGGACCTCAAGGGGCTCCAGGAGAGCTGCAGAGGGACTGGGGACAAGGCATGCAGGGACAGCACACAGGCAGTGGCTGCCACTGCCAGAGGGCAGGCACAGATGGGATATTGGGAACCAGGAATTGCTGGCTGGGAGGGTGGGCAGGCCCTGGCACAGGGTGCCCAGAGCAGCTGTGGCTGCCCCTGGATCCCTGGGAGTGTCCAAGGCCAGGTTGGATGGGGCTTGGAGCAACCTGGGATAGTGGGAGGTGTCCCTGCCCATGGCAGGGGTTGGAACACATGAGCTGTAATGTCCTTTCCAACCCAATTCCATGATTCAGCTCCACGTACTGCCACAGACCTCCTTTTACAGCAATGCTGCTTTTCCAGAAGTGTCTGGAAACACTCTCCTTTTCAAATGATGTTTGTCTTCTTTAATTTGATTAACTTTTTCCCAGTGAGCACCCAGCACAGCCTTATTTTCACTCACAGCTGCTGGACACCACTGGCATATTTTGTTTTAGGGCATTGCTTCCAGCCAGATAGAAGAACTGCCTTTCATTTCACAGCCTGTATATATAATTTTCAGAGATATTTTCAAGGGTTTTTCTTGGAGTATATCACACCTAAAGAAGAGGGGCCACTGTGGTCTACCTCAGCTTTCCCAACACCACCTGGATTTGCTATGTCCTTCCAAGTGGTGTTCCACAGACCAGGAGATAGTTTCCTTCATGCTTTATGGTGAGGATAAAGGGAGAAGGGTGCTGTAGTAGTATTTGTCATCTAAATCTGATAAAAGTAACATGGAAAAATTATTCAGAAGAGATATGAAAAGGTAAAATAAACTGGCAATGGTCTCTGGTGAATTGCTGATGTGTTTGGCTGTGAGAAATGGAGTGAGGAGGAAAAAGTGATAAATCTGGTAATACCTGGGTTGTCCTCAGAACACAGCCTGGCAGCAGAACTCATGGCAGCAATAGTTCAGAAGTACCTAAAGGTAATCTGCACTTGGCATCATGGCTTATTTGTCACATTTTATAATAGTGCCTGCTTGAGTTTATCGTTGTCTGCTCATGCATTTTAACCACACCAAGGCGTTATGTGCAAGCCATGGGAATATTCCTGAAGGACAGAGGCCCAAATTCTTCCCTGTCACTCTGAGTTTTGTAAATCATCCATTAGCTTGCAGTCTGGGCTAAACTGATTTTCTTCCAACAAACCGTGTCAAGCCCACTTGAGGTCTCTGCAGCGGCTCCCTGGCGATGCTTCAGGAAGTCATTCTGATTTACCTGTGTGGACAGATTGAAAAGATTAATTTGGATCTACAGACCGAGTTCAGACAAACACCAGGGTGTGAGTTTGAAAGAACTCCACTTTTCATGAGCTAGACCAGACCCCAGGCCTGCTCAGACCAGGGCCATGATGAAGTGTGGGTTGGAGGCTGAATGCCTGAATTATTGAGTTTGATCTTATCCCTGTTGTGGGTTGTTCAGCGGTGCCGTGCAGAGCTTGATGGAGTTAATTGCAAATATGGGCTGTGTTCATGTACATTTGACTGTGCCAGCTTCAAGCTGAGCTGCAAATTCAGGGGAAGGAAAATAATTCAGAGTGAGACTCCAGCTAGGCTGCTGGGTTTCTCCAGTTGAAGTAGAGGGTTTCCCTCATTGAAGATAAAAACTTCTAGATACCAACAAGTTCCATGGGAAAACACATGAGAAATAAATAGGTGCAGGTAGCCTAAGCTGTAGTGAGAAACAAGTCTATGCAGAAACTCTGCACCAAAGATTAGAGAGTGCCTTCTGCAGGAATCTATAGCTCCTCCCAAAGAGGCTCCCTGACATCCAGGAAGGAAAAGCTGCTGACTCCTAACTCAGACAGGACAACCAAAGTATGAAAGGTGCTGCAGAAGGAAAATGCACCTCTGCACTCTTCAAAGCAGGCTGCAAATTTAGATCTGGAGCACAAGTCTGTCCCAGGGCTCAACGCACACTGTGTGACTGCCAGCATCTCCCTTCACACTGTATCACACCCCTTGGGGGGTTATTTCACATTTAGGTCCTTCTGAGGCACAGACTGTGACAATGCTTCAGCAAAAAAAAAAAAAAAAAAAAAAAATTCCCAAACCACACAATTTTTGCAAGGGCAAGCATTTTACAGCACTCAGCCCCTTGAAAGAGGAGAAAGAGCATACAGGAGTAAGTTCACATAGATCACCTTGGTGCAATTTCTGCTCAGGGCTTTTTCCTTTAGTATCTCCCTCACAGGTCCTCCTTCTCCATGACATCCCTTAGTAGAAATCACAGCATTTTTACATCTCTCATGAGATGAAATTACACAGTAGATGATCCCTCTCCTTTGTTCCTCCTGCAGGAGTCACTCTGAAATTCCCTGGCCTGTGTTTTAATGGAGGTCAGAGCAGAGCAAAATATCCCCTCCTGGCCTTAAAGTCTATGAATAATATTTTCCCTTGGAGATTCCAGTCGGGGATAGAGTGGGAAGAGCCTCAGTCACACCTGGGTTATGGACTTGGGCTGGGTGTAGGTTGGATAGAACCATCACATGCGGATGGATGGATCTGATGCACGTCCCTCCGTCCGTCTGCACCTCCATCCCAGCCCCACGGGGCAGTAGCATTGTTGGTATCACAGCAGTAAAGCCACTGTGAGCTGGGATGGCATCGCACATGTATGCTCTTGCTCACTGATTTAGTATTCAGAATTTAGAATTTATTGAGGATTCTTCCTTTGTCACATCATTTATCAGAGACAGACACCACAGAGATGGAAGGGGGAAAAAAATTAAAAACCTGTTTATTGCTCAACTTGCTCTAGGCATGTTTTAGTTTATTGTTCAGCTTGGTTCATTTCAGTGTTTCAATTTGAACGGTTCGCTTAGTTGCTGTGGCTAAAAAAAAATAAATTAAGAAAACCATAAGAAAACCTATTTAAAAAAAAAAAGAAGAAGAAGAAGAGGCAGCCGCAAAAGTTGAGATTTGTAGGGCCCCTCAGCACCTCCCAATGTCAGAGGTGTCAGCGGATAATTTAAGGGAGCAATCCCATGTTGCCGGAAGAGACGTGCTCCCAATTCCCTATTCCGCACGTGTTCACCCACGGAGCTGCTGTTGGCACCCCTGGGAGGAGAGACCCGCATTGCGGATACCCTGCCCAGCCCCACGGGCGTTGCTGCTCCGCACCTGCCACGCCGCTCTGCATGGAGCCCCTTGCCAGGACGTGCCAGAACCTGCGCATGGCCGCTCGCGCTTCCCAGGCGCATAGAAGACGTGCGTGGAATTCCCAGATTTACACTGGTGTGAATGGGGCTGGTGCCCACAGGGAGTAAAAGGTGGTCACATCTCTTGCAGTCACCCAACAGCAGATCTGATTCGGGCCCCACGGATTCCCAAGAACGGGAATCGTCATCGTGTGCTACCTCTCCGCAGCACCTCTTATTTCAGCAGCCGTAATTATGGCTCTGCTGATCCTCCAGACCTCGCCTCAGACATCTCTGCCTCCAGCAGGGTAGAAGCTTTCCAAAGAAAACAGGACCCAGCTTCTCCACACAGCTGCTTTTAGCATTTGAAGAAACCTTCTCCAGCAGCAAGTGCAGTAATCTCAATGGGAGATAAGTCAATTACAGCAAATTGAGCTATTTAATTTCTGGCTGCAAATGGCTTTCAGTTACACAAGTAGACACATTAATCTAATAACTAATGATCATATATTTTACTAATCATACAACGCTGCGTGAGGTATTATATCTAATTATATTTAAGATTAAGACATCTTTATATGTGTATTTTTGCTGGTTGCCAGGCTGGTGCAGATGGATGAAAACAGAAAAAGAAAGCGGGAATTGTTCCAACCCCCACCCTGTAAGAAACAGGACATTCCTTTGAAAGATGGAAAGACACAATTCAGAGAGGATTGGCTGAGGTTGCCTTCAGGATAGAATAGAAGAGAATGGGAAAGAAAAACTGCAATAAAATATTCTATGATATTGTCTTTTTTCTTTGGAAACAAGGATTGAATCTAGAGATTTGATGCTAGTGGCTTGGGAGCAAAAAACCAGAATTGTTCAGATTAGAAAAGCCCTCTCAGATCATCAGTTCCAAACACTCCCCAGCAATCCTAAGGCCACCACTGCCCCACTGTCCCCGGGGCCACATCCACATGGCTTTTAAATCCCTCCAGGAACTGGGACACCATCAATACCCTGGACACCTGTGCCAGGCTGGGTGACACTTTTGCTGAAGACATTTTCCCTAAAGTCCAACCTAAACATCCCCTGGTGCTACTTGAGGCCATTTCCTCTTGTCCTGTCCCTTCTTGCCAGGGAGAAGAGACAGACCCTAAATTAAATTAAACAGCTCACGTTCTTCTCACCCTCCTAATCTGGCCTTAGAGCCTCCAGGCCTGCAATGCTGATGAGAGACAGCCAAGAGATGTTCCCCAAAAGCTGTACTGGCAGAAAACCCGACTGCCTCCAGCTCCTGGGCTTTTCAAAGAGCTCATTTAGAGACACTCCTGAGGCAGATCAACCACAGAACCCAGAAATACAACCTGCAGTGCCCAAGATCCTCTCAAGGACCTTAGAAACATAGAATATCAGGACTGCTAGGGCTGGAAAACGTTCCTAAAATCGTTCTGCTGCCCATGGCACTGGCTGTGTGCTTCCCAGTTCCTCATTCACCTGGGGTGGGCCATTTCCTGTGTCTGGTGCTTCCAGAATAGAGCAAAAGCACAAGTCAGGGAAGTCCTATATGATCCTTTTCCCCCAGGGAATGTCCTCCTCCGGGATAGTGTATCTCTTTTCTCTGTGATCCAAAGAGCAAAGGCTCACACCAGCAAGTTGCCCTACACTTATTCTGGGTTATTTCCTTTTTCCAGGCTCAAGGAAGCCCCCAAGAATCCAAGGGATATTTATTAAAATAATTACTTGAAACAAGGTCTTCAATGCAAACTCTTAAATATTTTCCGGAAGAATACTAGTCTGTGCTAAGATCACTCCCTGAGCTTGCCTGGGCTGCTGGTCAATATGATGATGCAGTTATGCAATCACTGATTATTCTCTTTGGTAAATACTTTTATTTATGCGGGTATTTTTTGCATCAGTCTAGTGGCAATCCATCATATGTGAAGGTCTCGTGGCAGCTGCTGTTGAAATCAATATGTGTTAGGATGCCAGAAAACTGAGCTCATTTTTCTTCTCTTTGACATCGTAACTAAAGATCATAAAAAGAGATAATGATAATGACGCAAAGCAATGATTAGAGGTACTCTGCTAAAGGAAAGAATGGAATCAAGCAAGAAAAGAAAGGGTGGTAAAATAATGGAAAAGGACCTCTCTCTTTCCCAGGGGGAAAAGCTGAGTTACATGCAAGGGAGGCATGTATGGAAATCACAATTAATAATCCTTCACCCTTGCCTTATCCCTCTCATGCAGACCCCTTGCATTACAGCACCTCTGCAGCGAGCACTGACAAAGTTAGGGCCTGGGTCTTCAAGCCCCATTCTGGGCAAATTCAGAGAATCCAATGGAACACCGATTTATCAGGAGGAAAAATCCCCTCCCTGCTTGCCAGTGGTTGTTCTGGAGCAAGATCAGCCACCAGGTCTTACAAAGCTGTGGCACAGCCCAGGTTCTGAGTCAGGGCTGGGTCGTGGTGCCATAATCAGCTGTGACTTACCCTGCTGTGTTTCACTCAAGCAGAGCCACCATACTGCACAGGGGCCAACCAACCTGTGATATAATATATATATTATATGCAATATATAACATGATGAACATTACATAGTATAGTGCAGCTTATGTATGTAATCCCCCCGAAATATCCCATGGCATACAAGCCATGATAGGCATGCATCTCTACATATTGCACTCAAGGAATCCTGGAATTGTTTGGTTTGGAAGGCACCTTTAAAGACCTTCTAGTTCCACTCCCAGGGACACCTTCAACAGGCAGGTTGCTCCAAGCCCCATCCAAACTGGCCTTGGACACTTCCAGTGATGGGGCAACCACAGCTTCTCTGGGCAACCTGTGCCAGGCCCTTATCACCCTCATAGCCAGGAATTCCTTCCCGATATCCCATCTAACCCTGTCCCCTGGCAGTGGGAAGCCATTACCCCTTGTTTTGTTCAGTACATACCCTTGTAAAACGCACGCATGCACTCACACATGTTCTGTATTTTACTTTAAAGGAACAAATTAGCATAAACACATGAGAACGTTTCCATACACCATCTTTCATACATAAGAATCATCTCTCATTCATAAGAACATTTTTTCATACATAATCTTATTTTATTTTGTCTGAATATAGAGCGCATGAGTGTATTTGCACACCTCCGAAGTACACCACGAACCTTCAGCACAAGGTAAAATCTGAATAAAGCCAGAAAACATGGGCATTTGTTACACAGCAAGAATGGAAATGATACCCATGCACAACCCAGCCACTGAAATCCCGACATCAAGTGTCAGGTAAGTCCCAAAAGCTCAAGATCCTTTACAGCATCAACACAGCAGTCTCAAGCCCCCAGATCTGCAGCCAGAAAATCAAGCTCAGCGTCAGTATGAGCACGCTTCTCCTGCTCTGATTGCCTCCCTGCAAGCAGAACCCCATCCTGGGAGGCAGGAGCCATGTTCGGATGTCAGAGGGAGACTGATCCCCCCTGTGCCGGCGCCTTGGGCAGGTGCTCTTTGTCGTTCAGTTCCACTAATCACACCGCAGCTCTGACATCCCTCCCAATATTTAACTTTCCTGGGACCTCTGGTAGTTTATTAACATTTTCATGCTACAGGTACTGGTGTTTTCTGCCTTCAATTACGCGGCCACTTTTAGCTGCAGGAAAATTCCCTGCCCCAGGCAAAGCGTTGGCTGCAGTGATAGGAATAATCATTTGTGGGCGATATTTCAGCAATGCGCAGAGGGAAGTGGAGGACGATCTGTGACAAACAAAATGGATAGTATCAAAAATCAATTCCACTCCTGCTATAGGAATGAGCAATGGAAAGGAAAAAAGAGGCAATTCAACAGCTTTTACAGAGGGGGAGGACTCGAAGGGAAGAAAGGATTCTGCTTAGAAGAAATACTCACCTTGGTATGGAACAATAAAATGTGCCGCTTGAAAAATTTTAAGTTTTGATGTGGATTCAAATGTGTCTATGAATACTTCCATTGGGTTTGGTGCTGGGAAACCCAGTCAGTGCCAGATCTCAGGCCCAAGCTTGCTTCCTTGACCTTTCTTCCAGATTCTTCCTCAAGACAGGGGATCCTTGTTCTTGTCTGTGCATATATGTGATGTGTGCACAAATGAGTTTGCATGCCTGTAAATGTGTACAGATGTACACATGTAAATTTTTTTCCCCTTAGAGCTATGGTACCTAGGTAAAACAAGGTCTGTGATCTATTTAAATTCTTCTAGGAAGTCTTCACTTAAAGCCATGGTCAAAGGAGCACAGCAGTGACCTCACACCTGTCAAAAGTGAGTGAGAAATTTTTGTTGAGATACCTGCTTTGGCTTAAAAATTGGTTGATTTATGTAGACATGGGTGAGTCTGAGTTTTCAGGGCTAAAACTCTCACTGAGTTGCTTGAGGGTTTGCCATGGAAAAATACCTTTGTGATAAGCCAACATATTGATTATGGGTTTGGACCACTCATGACGAGAGAGACACTGAGGGGCTGGAGCTTGTCCAGGAAAGGGAACAGAGCTGGGAAGGGGCTGGAGCCCCAGGAGTGGCTGAGGGAGCTGGAAAGGGGCTCAGCCTGGAGAAAAGGAGGCTCAGGGGGGACCTTGTGTCTCTGCACAACTCCCTTACAGGAGGGGTCAACTAGGGGAGGTGGGGTCAGGCTGTGCACCCAGGGAACAGGGACAGGAGAGGGAACAGCCTCGAGTTGCCCCAGGAGAGGTTTAAATTTAATTTTTTTTTTTTTTTAATTGGGAAAATCCCTCCATGGAAAGGGTTGTCCAGCCCTGGCACAGCTTTCCAGGGCAGTGGTAGAGTCCCCATCCCTGTAGGGATTTCAAAGCTGTTTGGATGTGGCCCCTGGGGACATGGCATAATAGTGACCTTGGCAGCGCTGGGGGAATGGCTGGATTTGATGATTTTAAAGTACCTTTCCAGCCTAAATGAGTCTGTGATTCATTCTATCTGAAGGCACAGAAATGTCTAAAAAATCACACATCATTTTCACTACTGGCAAATCAGAAAATTTACTCTGTGAATTATGGCCCTGGTGCCTCCCAAAATGCCCACAACAACCAGAACCATCTTGCTTTGTTCAGGAGGTCCTTTCAGATATTCACAGCCCTGATAATTAGAAAGCTACTTCTAATTTCCAGCCTAAATTTATTCATGGCTAGTTTGGATCCATTTGCACTTCAATAGCCCTCTCCCAGAGGAAGGAGGAGGTTGCAGGGCTGTATGTGGAGGTGATAGGTTTGACCCAGAGAGGAACCTGGTTCCTGCAGCCTCTGTCAAAGTCCCTGGTGACTGGATTGAGCAACGGTCGTTTGAAGTCTACAAGTGGGGCTGAAATATTAAGGATATCAAGCCTGCAGGTGGGGAGTTCAGAAATGCTCATCACTTTTTATTACAAATTAAATATTTGGTGGTGCCAAAATGGTATTTACTTAGAGCCAAGAAATTGTCCCTTACTTTCTCTCAATTACTTTCATTTTTGTTGAAGCTGGAAGACAGGAAAATAAAATACCTTAGTTTATTTTTCCTTGACTGATTATATTTTTTTTTAAATTGTAACTTTCAACACTCCCTACATTGCTGAGGGAAGAGGATGAAAAATGCTGACCAAGTCATTTCAGCCAGTTATTTGAAACCTGTATTAAGCTTAGATTTTGAAAACTGATTTCCAATTGTTTTCCCTTTTTTCCCAAGAAGAAAGTTGTGGTACAGTACACCTTGAAAATCAACCTGAGTGCCCTGTCCTCTATAGATGGTAGGGAAATATGATCTTGCCTGAGTAATTAGAGAAAAAGAGAGAGAGGGTCCATGCAGGGTCTATAGGTGGTATGGACAGAAATAAAATGCCTCTTGAAATGCCAAGCAGACTGCAGTGTATCTGCCCTCTCTTAAAGAAATAGAACCTTTAAAAATGGATGGGAAGTGGAAATGAAAATACCACTCTTTCTCACTCAAAGCTTTTTCTAGTCCATGGAAAAACCCCCTCTGGAAAGAGTCATCCTTTTCACTCCTTCTGGTAGATGTGGAAAGAGGGTGCAGGGCAGGGGAGCCTTGAGCAGGTCATCCAAGTGTCTGCTGCAAATTCTGGTTGGGGCAGGATGGGGCCCTGCAGCATCTGCCCCCTCACATTGCTCCACAGTCACACAATGTTACTCTGGGCTCCCTCTGCTTTTATCACCTTCCCCACAATTCTCCAGCCTAGAAAATCATAAAATCACTGAATGGTTTGGGTTAGGAGGGTCCTATTCTCTGCCATGGGCAGGGACACATTTCACTAACCCAGGGTGCCCCCAGGCCCTGTCCAACCTGGCTTTGGACACTTCCAAGGATTCAGGGGCAGCCACAAAATCTCTGGGAAATATGTGTCAAGGCTTCACCACCCTCACAGTCATAATTTTTTCCTAACATCCCATCTAAACCTAATCTCTTTCAGTTTAAAGCCATTCCCCACTGTTCTTCCAGTACACACCCTTGTCCAAAGCATCTCCCCACACTGCTCCAGCATCCCCTCCTGTTTTTCTAGCACACTCTCTGAGATGCTGCTTCCCTCTGGGACCATGCAAGGTCCAGCAGGTCGCCCAGGGTGATGGGACACAGAGCCCTGGTGGAGCTCACCAGTGAGGACTTAATGTGCCAGACCCCAGCCCTGCACATGGATCTCATCAGCCAAAATGGGCCACCCTGCAGAGCCACCATGAGCCACACCTGACCTGCTGCTACATGAAATTCATAGCTTTTTAAACAAACATAACACAAATAAACACTGCAGAGTTTTTTGTTTTTTTTTGTTTTTTGTTTTTTTTTTTTTTTTTTTTGTGTTTTTTTTTTTTTTTTTAATAGGATCCCATTGCTGCTAGCACCCAAATTCCACTAATGATTTGAATATAATTAGTGCCTTTCTAGGTCATGAAGAGGGTTGATCACCTTCGCCCACTTTTGGTTTTATTTACAGCTTTCCCCTTTGTCACCTTGACATTTACCACATGAAAGTTGGGGAAGTCTAGGGAGGGAGGGCTGAAAGGAAGCAATATCTGATCATGTAAACAATTAGACCTTTATCCATCCTACCCAAAGAGGTCCTTTATCTGATGACAACCTCTGCAGAACGGAAGAGGAATAGGTACCTCCCTTTGGGACCATCCTAACTATTCAATCAATTCTCCTCAATTACTAACAAATCTAAATGTGATTTATCTGCCCAGGAATCATTCCAATATCAGGCAAGGATCTATCAATAAAACCCCCAAAGGCAATCTTTTTTTCAGAGCTGTCAATAGAACCTCTGAAGCACAAAGAGAGGGAGCCGACAATTGAGATATTTTGCTTTTTTTTTTTCCTGCTTTTTTTTTTTTTTGAGCACTTAATTAAGTCGACAAGAAGCTGTCAAGGATAATTTTCAAAGCACACAGCCTCAGCATCTGACATTTGATAATATTACACTCCATGTTGATTGAAATTGATTTTTTTCTCCTCCTTTTTTTCCTTTTTTTTTTTTGTTTTGTTTTGTTGGTGGTGGAAGGCTGCAAAAAAGGGGGCATTTGACAACTTTCTTGCCCATAGATCCAAGGACAGCAGGCCAGTTTGTTAAGGTCAGTCATGACAAACAGTATGATGGGTTTTTAAAACCAGCTGAGTTTAACAATAGTAGGGCACGGGTGTGTTATTTCAGTGTCAATAAAGCGAGCTGCTCAGCAGTTAGCAAATATCTCAGCAAGATCAGAGGCGCCGGGATTAGAAGTAATAGTAAATTTATAGGGTCGGATTCTGATCTCAGTTAATACCATTGTAAATCCAGAGCGAATTTCATTGACTTCAATAGTTTTTGATCCAGAACAGCCCAGATATGGTCATTTTCTGAACTTGTTACCTGAGCTGCCAATTGCACCGTTGCTTTGGATTTATTTGTGTTTATTTTTCACCCTGATGGGAGTTGGGCACTTCCCCTTGTCCCTCCCCCTGTAAAAGTCACTACTGTAAATCTCTCCAGATGATTATTGTTTTACGTGCCTAAGCTACTTTGTAAACCTATACATGCAGTAACTGCAATTCCCGCGCCTTTGAAACTAAGTGCAACTCTCTAGATGTGGAGCAGAATCTGGCCCCTGTCCTTGCTCAAACAGGGAAAAAAAAAGGTACAGATGGCAAAAAATCAGGTTCCAGGCTATTCTTGCTCTTTGGCTCTCTAATCAGTGATCAGTATTTACTATTTGCTGCTTTGCACTCCATGCAGAAAGCAAAGCAGACTCTCAGCAAATTGATTTGAACGATAATATTTTATTAAAGTTCTGTATTTAGTTGCTCTTGCAGCTGCAGCTGAGCAATTTAGGCATTTCAAGAATAACTTATTGGTTATCAGAATCCAAAATATTATTTCTTTCATCTCAGCTGCAGAAAAAGACCCTGGAGTAAGGCAGTTGTGTGAGAGGCAGGGAAGCAGGAAAATGCTCTCCTTGGCCTCTGGGCAGAACAGCAGTGACCTGCCAAATTTTTTGGGTTCAAGAGGGGACGGCTTGAAATAGAGTGGCGCTCAGGTTGTACAAGTCCTAATCCTAGAATTTTTCAGGTTGGAAAAGCACCTAAGGGACCAATTATTCCTCACCACTGCCAAGGCCACCACTGTCCCATATCCCCAGGCGCCACATCCGCATGGCTTTTAAACCCCACCAGGGATGGGGACTCCAACACTGCCTGGGGCAGCTGTGCCAGGGCTGGACAGCCCTTTCAGAGCAGTTTTTCTTAACTACCCCTATTCCTGCATATACTGCTTGGCTCCAGTTTATCCCCACCCAGAGGATAATTCACATCACCTGCTCCAGCACCAGGGCTCAACAGGAATGGGAACGGCCTCAGAAGAGGGGCTCGAAGATGAGGTCAGATCCTGTCCCTGTTTTATTTATTTCTATTTCTTGCACAGCACAAGATGGAGATACATCAACATCAAGTTGCACCCCCGTTTCAGAAGATCCAGTTCTGGACATCTTGAGCAGTGGTGACAGGGTCAGTCTTGTCAGAAACCAGATCTGAGGGGCCAGGTCTGTCTTAAACAGATAAATAATTTCTCAGGAGTATGTAATTCAGACACTGGGCAGCTTTCATGCGTCAGAGAGCATCAGAGAGCAAGCAAGCTAAATTAATTAATTGAATTTCCCAAGGTCATTGAGGAAATCTGCAGAAGAGGTCAGCCATGGCCACAAATGCCTGCAAATCATCATCCCCATTGCCACAGGTGTGGTCTCAGCAGAAGTGTGGGATGAGAAGGGTTAAGCCAGGCTAGATTGAAGAGAGACATAATTATCCCAGGTAAGAATTAACTTGCGAGGAATTGGGAGCAAGGCACCACCTGACTCAAGTAAATGATCTAAATCTGTCTGTCCCATGCTGATCCCCACGCGGTTCTCCCACAAATGATGCACCAGAATTAACTGAAAGTATTTTACAGTAGGTACATTTCACCCCTCGGAGGGATGCTATAAATGTTGGTCTCACGTACGCCACTCCTGCAGTACCCTGAGATAAGGAGAGAGGGTATAAATCCAAATCAGTGCCAGCACTGCCTCTGGATAGCTCTCACAACAATTAAAGCAGAATTATAACAGGTTCCCGGGAGTGACCGCCGTTTGGATTTGACGGGTGAGGGATCCTGGTCTCTCTACTTTGTTTCAAGCAAATGAAGCCTGGGTTTTATGACTTCTGGGACCTTGTGGCTAGGAAATAAAAAACTTACCAGGGTCACTGCTGGGCACTGGAATGTGACTGTAAGCCAAATTGTTAATCCAGTCTGAAGGTGTTCTAGGCCAGGGGTAGCTATCCCACTCCCAGCTTCTTCCTAGGGGTGCTCTGGAGAGCAGCCTCGGCCAGCACCACCCCTGACTGCCTGCTTGGGTCTGGCCACCTCAGGTAGCAGTATAGATGAGAGTGTGTGTGCTAAAGAATGGCCCAGGTGGGCTGATTTTGGCAGTCCAGGTATAGCCTTTATGGTCTGCCTTCCTGGCTTCTTGGGCTAAGAGAGAATTTGGGACCTCAGCTATAGCACAAATCCTATCAAGATGAAAAAGTGGAGGTGTGAATGTTCACCTGGGCAAACTAGCAGTGATGCTGCTCTTTGGAGTGGCCTCTAAAGGACAGATCCAGCCCTGGCCCCCAGTCTTCTTCCTCCATGGCTACCTGCACCCTCATGCTCCCAGGCTCATCTCATGGCTTATCCCACCAGAGATGCTGGCTCAGGTTTCTCTCCCAAAGGTCTGGGGTCAAGATGACACTGTGGCCAGCCCTGGGCCACTCTGCATCTCCATCCTGCCCTGTGCCATGGTTTGCTTGCTTGCCCACAGGCCTAAATCACAGCTCTTTTGCTTGCCATTGTCCTGGAGCACGTCTGCAGGATTTCCTGGGAGGACTCAGAGGCATAAAAACAGTCATCAGTCACAACCTGAGCAAACTTCTGATCCACAAGTATGTTTTTTCCTTGCTTAGGCTCCACTTGGCTGCACAAACCATGAAAACCAAGATTTATTCCTGGTATTTGGTTTCTGTTGTTAACTCCTCATTTCCCGAAGCCTTGAGATAATGGAAAAACTTGTTTCCTTAATAAAAAGGAGAATGCAAGCGTGGGCTGGAATTTGCTGATCTGGGAAATCCTGAAGAAGGTGTATAGCATTCACACATCATTCTCCTCCGGTTTCCTCTGCTCCCCCTTCACCATCCAAGGGGATGATCCCTGCCCGTGGTCTACCTCAAAATGTGCGGGGACCAGCCAGAATGGGCTTGCTGGGATGAGCCCAAGCTGCTCTGAGCATTGTGATTGTCATCAGCCCCACAGTGTGACTTGCTGCCCCAAAGGACATCTTTCAGTGGTGGGCTTGGCAGTGCTGCGGGAACAGGCGGACTCAAACATCTTTGAGGACTTTTCCCACCTAAATGATTCTATAATTCTGTCATTTTATCCCTTCTCCTGTGGTTGGCTGGAGTTTGGCCCTCCTGTATCAGGGGGGCAGAAGGTTTGCACTCCTGAAAACTCAACAGTTTTTCCCCTAATATGTGAATTGGTCTTATAAGAGATAAAGCTTATTTTCACAAGCCCACCTCCACCTCAGAGTCTGAAATTAAGGTATACAGCAACTTGTGCAATACCCTACAGATGGATTTACTCTGAGCTGACAGTCCCCACACTGAGACCTGAGGCAGTGCAGACAGGATGGGCTGAGTCCTCCTTACCTTGGCCCTGAAGTGGTCAATCAACAGCTCACTTAAACCCTGAAGACAGCATTCTACCAGAATTCTGTCAAAAAAAAAAAAAAAAAAAAAAAAAAAAAAAAAAAAAAAAATCTTGTCTTGTTGAGACTCCATCTCTGCCTGGGGCTGCCTCACCCTGGGGCACAGAAGGGGGATCCCTCGGAGGGTGATAAATGCAGCAGCTCCAGGCTCACCAGAGCTCAGCTTGACCATGGTGTGATCCGGGCTTTGGCAAAATGACTTCAGGGTTTTCCTTGGGGAATAAGAGCGGGAACTTAAGTGGTCTGGGGTCTTGGGGTGATGGGGGCAAGCAGTGTCCAAGCAAATTGGGCTGGTCTGGAGCAGCACCTGTGGATGCTGGCCATGGGATGCTGATTTCACCTTCTGACACCTTTGCCACTGGCAAGTCACTTAACAGTGAGGTTTCCCTCTGTGTAAAATGGGTAGAATAATCACTTCCTACCTTGCAGGGGAGACATGCGGATTAATTAATTAATTAATTAATTGTTTTGGAAGTAATTAAGTTTCTTATTTTACAATGAATTGCTCTTTTTTTTTTTTTTTTTTTTTTTTTTCTTTTTTTTTTTTTCCCTGAAAACTGTGGAGCTCTGGGGGACCTTGAGTTTCACCATGACCATGAGCTGATGGGTGTTCCCCAGGACCAGGACAGCTTCAAGTCCTTGCTGGAATGACAGAGCTGGGGTCTTGCCATTCCCATTGGGTTTGCAGGTTACAACCACCAAACCATGGCCCTTATTGGCCAGGTTTAAAAAACTAGTAGTGCCATTTTTCCCATTTGAAAGACCAAATCCTGCCAGCCTCTGGCTTCTCTAACACCTAGTGACTTAGGCTAGGGCACATGAGATGAGGTCTTTGCTCCTGACAGGCAGCAGGGCTGGGTTCTGGGTGCCTCTGGTGTGCCCAGGCCTTGGGGCTGGTCCCTGTTCCCCTGGGGCAGCTCTGAGCCTCAGCATCTCACTGATCCTGTGGAGTTGGCAGAGATCCCCTGTGGCAGTCAGGGACACGGGGACACCATGGGAATAGGTGTTCTGGCAGAGGACAGGAAGCAGTGACACACAACTCTTCAAGAGATGATTTGGTTTTGCCTTTCTTTCCCCAAACCAGCCAAGCCTTTCAAACTGCAATTAGGAATTTTGAGAGTCTCTAATCCTTGAGATGCCTTATGCAGGGTTCTTAAAGCACAGGTTCTGAAGTGAATTTGGTATCAGAACTAATGTACTCAGATTGTCCTTAATTAACTATTTAAGATGCAGAGTTCAAAATCCCTTGTTATGTCATAATTTTCAGAAAAGTTGCAAGAAACAAGACACACGAGGAAACCAGCACTATCTGCTTTCAACAGACATCTGACAAAGGGGTAAGTGTGGCTAATTCCCTGGGGCATTATTTGTACACAGTGCATAGGTATGGGTGAATTATTGCTGTCCCTGACTGTCTCATGATTTTTTTTCCCCTTCTCATATGATCTTTTCTTCCCTACCCTATGTTTTGACATCTGAGAAATTCATATTGGCAGGTTGATCTACATTGTCTAATACAACATGGAGTGTAATTAATCACAAATCCTGCTGAGTTTTTTTTTTCAGCAGCTTCAGACACAGTGAACTGGCAGAGATCTGTTTCAAGGTAATGAAGATTACATGACTAATTTACACTAAAAATTTCCCGTACAGACCAGAGCCACTAAAAAAACAAGATTTGCGCTCAGGCTTTGAATTATGTGTCGGTATTTACGACTGCAGAACCAGTTCAACGCACAGACTTGGGAAGTCTTGCAGTTAAGAATTGAGAAAATGATGCACAAGGAGGGGTTTTCATCAGGAACTGAGAAACTCTTGAGGACAAGCAGAAGACACTTGGACAGAGTAGTATTGAGCCTTACAACTGAAATGTTCCTAGAATGGTTTTAGAAATTAAAACTTGAGGAAAGCTGACAGGAAAAGAGAATCACAAACTTCAGGATGATGCATAATCTGGTCGTAAAGATGATAGTATCTCTTTATGTTGAAATAAAGGGTAGGCTAGAACCTGTCAAAACTCAAGAATCAAATAAAATCAAATCTGTTTTAAACATTGCACTTTAAAGCAGGCTACTGGGTCAAATGTGGGATGGGGCACAGTGACAAAACAACCAGTAAAATTCAGCCATCAGTGTTGTTCCATTTCAGAAGGGAGACCTGCATAAAAATCTGGGAGTCTTGTCAGTATGAAGAGGAGAAGAGTGAAGATGAAAGTTAAAGGGTGGTAAGAGGCAGGGGAGTTACTTGGAGGTGTTATTTCAGAGACTAACAATAAGTCTCCACCTCACATCACAGTACACAGTAGAAAAACTCATAATCAAATCAGCAACAGCTCAAAGGAAATTAGAAGGATTTGAAAGCTCCAAGCTGAATGCATGCCCACCAAAAGAAAAGGAAAAAAAACATATGTGGCATCTTCAGTCTAAAACTATAACAGGACAAAACCAGCCAACCAACCAATCGACCAAAAAAAAACCAAAAAAAAAAAAAAAAAAAAAAAAAACAAAACAAAACAACAAAAAAAAAAACCAAACCCGAAACCAACCAAACAAAACAAAGCCAAACCAAACCAAAAACAAACAAGCAACCAAACCAACCAACCAAAAAAAAAAAAAAAAAAAAGGAAGATTTTGAGGAAAAAATGGCAAACACTGGTAATAAATCAGAGGTAGGAGCCCAAAGGTTTATAGGGCAATTACAACGCAAGAGCAACTGCAATGTCAGACTAAAGTTTCCTCTACCATAGTACCATGTCTCCAGCAGCAGATGATACAGATATTTAGGAAGGCATAGCACAACATTTAGCTTCACAGGACCCTTTCTCAGCCTTCAGGGATTTGAGGCTTGGTAGCTTCCAGTAGACCTCACCAGGGACTTCAGGTGTTTATGATATAATAGTGAAATTTAGGGAAGATTGGGCCTCATCAGAGAAACCAAGTGACATTTTCACATCTATATTCAGTACAAAGAAGCCCAGAGTGTGCTACACTCGTAAGGCCTGTTTCTTGGGGTTCAGCAGAAGATAATCCAGAAATTGAAGTTTCAGTAGGGGAAATCTCAAGTGTCTTGGTACAGGGAACACGGTAGTTATCAGGGTGGGATGCTGTTCTTCTCTGAGCTGTAGAGGAACTTGAACGTGACCTTGGTCACACTTCTCTGTGCTGTGTCCTTGCTTGCTGTCACTGTGACTCCTGCACACACACGCTCCTCTCCAGGGTGTCTGTAGAGTGACAGTGCCCATAAGTCTCAAGTCTGCACTAAGGAAACTGTTAGATGTAAAGATCATCGGGGCATTCATGGTAAATACAATATCACAAAGAAGGCTCAGCCCATCCTTCATAAGGGGAAGACAAGCTTTTAAATCTATTAGAGCTCTCTTGAAGGTCTTGTTAAGCGTATGGAAAAGGTGATCTGATGTTACATAGGTAAGCTTCCTATGACATTCCATCCTGAAAGCTCAAGAAGCTGCTAGAAGGGTAGGACATTTATCATTTAATAACTAGATGGGGTAATATCCCTAGGAAATAGAGCACAGGAATAACTTGCACATGTTACCAATGGAATTCCATTTGTGTGTGTGTGTACGTAGTAAGATCCATTCAGTTCAGCACATTCATAAATAGCCCAGGAAGGAGTGTGGATAGAGAGATGACAAAGCTCAGTGATATTACTGAATTATTCAGGGTGGTAAAAGCCAGAGCTGACTGATGAGACTTGCTGAGATCTGCAACCCCAAGTGACGAGAAAATAAAATTGAAGTTCAACATTACTAAATGCAAAGTAATGCACACACATGTACTCTGACTTGTCTATTACCTTCAGAAAAGAGAATTTGGTGTCACAACAGGTAATTCTGAGAAACTGTTAGCTCACTGCTTGATTACAAGTAGAAAACCAAACTGGCTGCTGGTGATTACTAAGAAGGACTGAAGAACAAGCCAGGGATGTTAGGCAGCTGCATTAATTAATGTTGCATCTGCGTCATCCTTTTCAGGACCCCTTGAAGGAAAGCATAGGAACAAGATTGTCAGGATCATCCAAGAGAAGAATGGCTTCTCATAAGGTCCAGGAAGGTCCACAAAAAAAGGTGAGTGTGGAGACAGAGGTGTATAAGGCCAAAGGAGGTATATTGTTCCTACTGTACATGGTGGGCTTCACAGGTTGTCAAAAACAGATGAGGTAGAAGCTGAGAGTCAATGTAATTTCAGGACTCAATAGAATTAATTAATGGAAGAGAAATCCATGAAAGCTTTTGATACAGATCTATCACATTCACTTCAGAAAGTCCTTATGCTGGAAATTCAGACAATATATTTGATACAAAGTGATTTGTGCTTGCCATATTCTTATATTTGTCTCCAGGCTTGAGCCAGGAGCAATGATCAGACACAGAGCGCTGAGCCATGGGGTCTTTTGGATTGAGGCAGCTGTTGCATTTTTTTGCTACAGCAAATTCCCAAATTTCTACAGCACCTCAAAAAGGATTTCAGAGGCCCTGTGATGTGGACAGACACCTGGAGCAGCTCATGCCCTTCCCAGCCAGCTTCCCAGGCTGTCTGCATGCTTGGGCATCCATCACAGTTACACTGCCTCATTTCAGGGTTGTTTGCTCAGAAATCAGGCTGAGGAACACATTTTTTAAATGAAGGGTACGTTCTCGTGCCTAATTCTGAGCCAGGACCATTTCACAGCTGAGGACTGTCCAAGCACAGCGGGTGACTGACCATTATCCCCCCACTACAGGAAAGAAGGGATGGACAGGAGGGTGTGACGGTTGTCACCCATCTTGTATGAATATCCTGAACAATGTCTGTGTCATGAAGACACTTGGGACACCCAGGAGCTTTTGGAAACCTGAGCCCTGTTCCCTCCAGTGAGAAGGAGGAGCAGGATTCCATCTCTTCGATGTCAGAAATGCAGCCCCGGCCTACATGTCGCTCCTGCTGCCGCCTTTAAATCCCACCAACCTCCCTGCTCTACCTTAAACCACCAGCTTTAGAGGTCCCCACTCATCAAAGTCTTGTCAGGCAACAAGAGGGAGAACAAGGAGGGCTTAATTGATCAGCTTCGAAAGTAGCCTTGAGAACTTGATTCAGATATTGACTTCCAACGAGCTGGTTTAACTCCAGCTTCCAGAGCCAGCAATGGCTGAACATCAAAACTATTAACCTCTGGCCTTACCAGTTGGTGAGACATCACAGCAGCAGTAATTAGGAAGTCAATCGGAATCACATGTCTCACTTACACTGGCATGTCAATCAATAGTGCCAGTGACAGATTCATTAGGCCAGGCCTTGCAGCACAAGCTAGTAACAACCTCATAAAATACGCTTTTGAGGCAAGGCAAAGAAAAATCTGCTTGCAGGACTTGACTAGATGACAATATGTATTGATTAGGGCTCAAGCAATTTATGAAGTGCTACTTGCTCTGCAACCTTTCTGTCTTGGTGTTAAATTTTCCCAAGTAGTGGCTAAATAAAACAAAATATTACACTTTTTAAAGCCTTCTTCTGACAGGGCATTTTTTAATTTTAGTTACAATTTACAAATAATCTAGCAAGGTAAAATTTGTATAGTTACTCAATAGTGAAAGGTAGTTTCATTTGATAGAAGATATCCATCTAAATGAGAAAAAAATAATCTGAAACATGATAAGGAAACTCTCCTACCTTCCAGAGACAAATTTCATTTTAGCATTCTTTCCTTAGAGTAATTAATGGCCATTCTTTCTGTCAGATCACAAGAAAAGTGGATATTTCTGGTTTTAAAACCAAATTAAAAGCTGGATTTTTGTACTACAACCAGATCTCTACTGCTTGTTGCAAACAGCGCTTTTTAAAGACAGAAACAGTGTAATTGTGAACTTTATGAAATGCTCCTTGCAGTGCTGCTGTTTTCATTGGATCTTTGTGTCTTAATTTTCTTGTATCTGTTTTTTGTCAGGATTTCCCCAAGGTTCATAAGGACTCGCTGCCCTCTGTTCAGTTTGTCACGGGGGGTGGGATTTATTTCCTCTTGCCCTGCACAGTGGGGGAGGATCAGGCTTCAGGGAAAGTGTCAATGCAGTGTCCCTGCAGTTGACATCTCTCTCTGTCAGATTTCAGGACTTGTGTGTCTTGACCCTCTCTCCAAGACAATATCAGAACCAGAGCATTTTTATCTCACTAGCCCAAGATGCCAAAATGCATCTGCAAGGCTGGTGAGACAATTTTCATGAGTAGTGAAGAAATAATGGATTTTTCAGAGTCTCTCTCAGCATATCATAAATCGCTTGTATTTGGCTGTTACTGGCAGGGCACCTGAAAAAAACAATGTGGAGCCAGTTTCAGTGAAAACCAAAGAAAAAATTGTCTTCTCAAATTTTTTTGCTAAAAGAATGTCTCTGAGTTCTTCTGCTATGAGAATGTGCTCAAGTCCTTATTCAGCATTAGCAAGACTCACTCCTTGCAAGGTGTAATTTTAGTAGCACTCTGTGGTGCCAAAGATTGTCCAAAAGTAGCAAAATGGTCACTGGGTTTCAGCATCCCATAGGAAAGGGGCTCAGGAAGACACAGGAGAGAGATTCTGACTGTCTGTGAACTGAACACTGATGTTTTTTGCCTTGCCTTGCCTTCCTTTTTTCCCCTCCCTAATGCACATCCTACTTAATTTTTCCAGCAGGCATTCCATTGTCACCAGGATCATCATAGTGATCAACTTTAATAATCTGTGGCTTTGTACAGGAAAGCTCTTAGAAAATCCAAGAACCCAAGGATCACATACTGATTTGGGCTGGAAGGGATATTAAAGCCCACCTAATTCCATCCCCAGCTATGGTCAGGGGCACCTTCCACTAGACCAGGCTGGTCAGAGCTCCATCCAGCCCGGCCTGGAACACTTTCAAGCCCTTTCAACACTTTAACATCTTCTTCACATTTAGCTAAATGTTAAAGACACAGTGCAAGTGTTTGATTGGTCACAGTTCAGGCACTTCTGATTGTAGGGAATGTTTCTCCATTTTTTTCCGAGTACCCTTGGCTCTGAGGTAGCAAGGGACTATTTCTCAGGGTGGAAAAGCTGATCTCCTGCACTAACACCAT
Source organism: Anomalospiza imberbis (assembly GCF_031753505.1). NCBI lineage: Eukaryota > Metazoa > Chordata > Aves > Passeriformes > Viduidae > Anomalospiza > Anomalospiza imberbis. The sequence goes on along the minus strand of NC_089721.1, from coordinate 1,458,820 downwards.
GTCCAGAGAAGGCTTGAATCTCTTATTTTCACATCAAATTAATAAAACCACCAAAGCAACCCCTGTGAGGCAAAGACCTAATACTTTGGAAGGAGAGCGACTGAGGGCTTGATAATTTGTTAATAACAGTTTTCTGGTTAATTATTTTGGAAACTTTATTAATGTTAATAGTACAGCTGGACGAATAATTTATAATTATTTATTTCCATGCCAAAATTAGACCTTTTCTGCTCTTGATTCGTCCAAGAACAGGCTGCAGTTTGCTCAAATTGATTAATTACTTTAAATTACTTACCAGATAATTTCTGCAAATAAGTCTGGCTTTGGGTCTGTTTCACAAGTAGTTCACAGTTGTGCACTACACATGAAAGCTGAACTGTGGGAGGGGACAGGTGATTCACCCTGGGAGTTTGGTTTTCCAGTTTGGGGGATGAAATATTTTAACTTGTTTTTATTGCCAAATGTCTGTGGATAACACTTTAAATTGTCCTCTCTCCAATTCTCTCCAACACTCTTGCCAGTAAACTCCTCATTCCACCAAACAACCCTGCCAGTAAATTAAAATTCACTAGAATAACCAAGAGAAAAGGCCATAAACACGATCTAAGCAGAAACAATTTTATTTTAAATTCAGAATGAATACACATGACCATATTTTTCCATTACTTTCCATGTTATACCAATTAATTCCTAAAAACTTCAACCATCTTTCCTAAAATAATCCCAGGTGGTTCAATAAAATCCAGTGGAAACGGAAGAGTGAACTGGGCACGAGTTATTGAGTGCTGTGAATCTTTTAAATTATTTCTAACATGGAAAGTTTTGGAAAGGAGGGGTATTCACTCCATGTACAGACTGGAAGAAAGTCTCTTTGCATATGGTTTCCTCTGTAATAGCAGTTTGTTTCCCATAGTAAAGCAAAAGATTTAATGAAAAAGTAATAACAGCTTACATTGGCAAACAGTGAAACCAGCTGTGTTTTTGCGAAAAACAATAAAATCAGTTTGCTTCCTCCAGTAGGGTGACTTTTTGAGACTTTCTAAAGACCCTTTGGTTTTATCCCTTGGTAAAGTTATTTTAAAGGGTCTGATGAGAAGGCCAATGCCAGCTCATTACAAGCTTTGTGCACGGGGAGAGGCAGTTTTCTCTTTCCTGCAGCCTCCCCAAGCAGCCCTGGGTGAAGGTGAGGAACACCCTTGGCCAGTCCCGTGCCCCACCCACCCAGTCTCCCCATGATGCAAGCCCTGGTGACACATCACCCAGGGCTGAGGTGGCAGCAAGAGGTGGGTGTGAACATGTTCATCCTCTCTGCCAACTCACAGCACCCTTGCTGCTTGTAGCTGAAGGAATCCTGCTGTTGTCACAGCTCAGAGCTGCTGGCATGGACCAGCTGTGGTGGTCACTGCCATTTTAATTGTCTGGTCAGGGGGACCTGCTTGGATAAAATGGGTTTTATCCAAGCCTGGCAAGTCCCTGAATTGCTTCCACTCTTCAGCTTGGGCTTTGCAGGGCTGATTTGCTCCAGCTTTATCAACACACGGATCTGGAAGAGGAAACCCTTTAATTAATATCACAATTAAAATCCAATCAGCGCAACACTCAGTTGAAATCTCTGAATCAGCACAACAGGTCACGAAATCAAATTAAGAGGTATTAGGAGGAACTGGTTGTTGCAGTCATGTCTCAGCAAGTTTAATGGGGAGAAAAGCTTTTCTGCTTTTTCAGCTTTTCTGTGCTGTTGCTGCAATGCACTGGCACAGCTGGTGTAGCAGCACATGTGTCCATGTGACATTCATGGTCATAATTCTCTTCTGACTTAAGGCAACTTTAAGGCAGTAGAACAAGCAGAAAGCACATCACGGATGTTCATGTCCATATGAGATACAAAACTTCTTACATTTTAGAATTTTGATTTATCAAAGGCTTTCAGTGTTGGCTCTTGAAGCATCAGTTGTTTTCTTAGCATCTTTTCATGAGTGAAGATGCAATGAAGTGACTCTCCTGCGGCAGAAGGACTGTCCTTTCTTCCTGCTAGGGTAGATAGGCCTGTGTCCCTGCATCCCCAATCCCCACATCCCTGTGTCCCTGAATTCATCCCTAGAAGTGTTCAAGAAACAGCTGGATATGGCACTCAGCGCTGTGGTTTATTTGACAATGTGGTCAGTCAAGGTTGGACTTGGTGATTTTGGATATCTTTCTCAGCTTAAATTATTCTGTGACCCCTGCACCATCCTGGCTGTGGCTGCTCCATCCCTGGCAGTGTCCAAGGCCAGGTTGGACAGGGCTTGGAGCCCCCTGGGATGGTGGAAGGTGCCCTTGCCCATGGCAGGGGATGGATTTGAGCTTTCAGGTTCCTTCCAGCCCAAACCATTCCATGATTCTGAGACACCTCTGTTCTAAAAGTGCGGCTGAGAGCCTGCAGACTCTTGAAGGTCAGCAGCAGATCGGGGAGCTTTCTAAAATACCTGATTAAGAGGAAGAAGGAAATCTATGTTTGGAGGAAGTGATCATTGGAGTCTCATAAACAGAGGTGTTAAAATCACAGTTCTGCTACAGTGTCTATGAACAATAAATTTTTTAAAAGGAAAAGGAATCTATAGGAAATACAAAGTTTCTGCAAAAGGTTGTCTGGTGTCCCAACCAGCTTGGTTTTCTAGTAAAGAGGATTTTAAAACCCTCCTCTAAAATTTTTCAGCAGTCCATCTGAAAAGCTGAAATCAGAGCACACCCAAAACTCAGATTTTTTTTTTTTTTCTCACTAACTTTTTCCTCACCAACTCCTCTCTCCCATGACCTTTGGGAGGCTGGATACTCTAAGGACATTAAAGATTTTCTGAGATGTTTTTACCTCAACACCTTATGAAGGCAAGTCATACAGGACATCCATTTTGGGGTTGAAAACTTATTTTTAGGGATCTGCTGGGTTTTTAACTGGGAAATGTTCTTGGATTTGCCTAGTGGAAAGTTTCCGTCTTCATGGCAGGGAGGACTCGAACTGGATGATCATTAAGGTCTATTCCAACCCAAACTATTCTATGATTCTTTTATTCTGTGGCTCAGATTTTATCTGATGCAATGACTGCTGGTAAAGTTTTCATATTTTGTAGCCAACAACATTGTTTTTAGCAAAGCATGGTTGATTTCTGTTTAATTTGTGGAATAGGTTAAAACAGAAAAACAAAACAGCTGGAAAATCTAAAAGAAAACAATTTTTTAAAACTGAGTTAAATTTTGAAATTTTCCTGATAGCTGGTGTTTGAAAAGGTTTAAAAATAGGGTAGAAATTGTTTCCTTATAGCATGATCATTTTGACTAGCCCCCTAATAATTTTTTAGATTAGCTTCCACAAAAAATAAACAAGTAATAATTTACAGCTAACTCTGGGCAGTGCCCTTCATCCTCTTCAGGTTTACATTCTCAAAATATTATTTCTTCTCTGGATCTTGGGTTGGGGGGTTGGGGGAGACAGGAAAGAAGAAAAAAAAGAAGATTATTTATATTCTTTTCAGAAAAGCTAGTATCCTTCCAGCTAGCACTAGTCTGCTTGGGTCAGAAGAAAGTAATTTCTCTCTCTCAGACCCAGTTGACAGAAAATCTTTTGGTCTTTTTAAGACTCTGTAGACCTCAGGTCAGTCTGTCACCCTGAGTGTTGGTCTCTTTTCCCAACCAACAAGGGACAGTACAAGAGGAAATGACTTCATGATGTCATGTAAACCAGGGGAGGCTTACATGAGATATCAGGAAGAATTTCTTCATGAAAAAGGTTGTCCAGCCCTGGCATGGGCCGCCCAAAGAAGTGATGGAGTCACCATTCCTGAGGGGATTTAACAAATGCATGGAGGTGGCACCTGAGGACATGGGTCAGTAGTGGCCTTGGCGGTGCTGGGGGAACTGCTGAGCTTGGGGGTCTTGCAGGTCTCTTCCAACCCCAAAGGTTCCGTGCTTCCATGGACATTATTCCCGTTCCTCTGGTGGCTGTGTGAGGCACAGGGGGCAGATGGACCCTTGAGGAGGTTGTTCTGCACCAAGTTCCCAGACAGGTGGGAGTTTACTTCTCAGCACATGCAAGAGGCTTCAAGAACAGCTCCACACCTGTCACTTGACTTTATTCTATACTCCTTAAATACAAAAATCCCAATTTGAAGCTTCTCAAGAGTGAGATGATGCTCTGGCTCCAATGCCAACTGTCTTATCCAGTTAGGTTTCATGTTTTAATGATCTTCAATAAGAAAAAATCCAAGACAAATGCCAGTAAAAAGTAAAATTTTCTAAAAGAGACAGAATGACTTGAGGCTGACAACTTATTTCCATGTTAGCAGGACATGGTGAAAACCCCAAACCCCAGGCTTCCCATGGATGTTGCATCACTGTTTTGTTTTCCCTCTGGGGGAAAGGGGTCCAGGACTGGGGCATTGTCACCAGGTCCTGGGCTCTGCAGGGATGGGTAAAAAACACAAGGATGCCATAACCACATTCTCCTGCTAAAGGAGGAATTAGTAAAGGAAACACCTCTTGGGCTCCCACCAGAAGTGACAGGTTTGTGCTCTTATTCTCTCAGTGCCCAGTTCATCAGCATTCCCTGGTAAAAATATTACAAGGATCTTAGTTTTGGCTTCATCTGCCATGACCAAAGCCAACCTGCTTTTCCTGGGACCACCTCCTTAGCCACCTTTCTGTGTTTAGTTGACAACTTTGACACTGTTACTGCTTTGAGGCTCATGCAAACACCAAGAGCAAATTTGATAGGAAGGTTCTTCCCTAGAGAATAATGCTAGGAACGACAGGAGCAATTTCTGTGTATGCAGGGGAGATTTCCTGTGGCTTGTTGAAAAGACGAAAGGCAGGAAGACTGTCACTTAAAAACAGAAGAGCAACCTCAAGTAGCAAACCAACAGCCATGTGGTTTCACCTCCTGTTGCAACTATTTTTATCACCACTTTATGCTCCGTTGACCAATGGATTTTTTTCCCCAGCTTTGTACTTTTATATATATTATCCATACACACAGGACTATCATTTTTATCTTCATCATTACATAGTGCTGCTTTTTGTGCCATTTAGACATGAACCTCATTTGAACCCTAAAGCCCCATTTGTGGCACACAAAAATACTGTCATTTACATTCTGTGCCAAAGTATTATATAAAAAGCATCAAATGGGAGGAGAGGCAGGAAGCTGGGAGTAAAGATATATAGTCAGCAAAGTATATAACTTCTGGCATATTACTACTTAATCCTAACATAATTATTCTCATCCTTTTATTTGATTAACTTCTAATAGTTCCTCTTGGTGTTAAAGGTCCCAGTCTGATCATTTGATTTTAGTGTCTGCTATAATTACCGATAATGTTCTTTGCAAGACAATTTAATGATAACCGCATAATGGCCTATATGAAGAAAGCTGCAGGGTTTCAATGCTTTTGAGTAATATAAAATACATTAGACTAACACAAGCTATCAACATGACAGGGAATGTTTGATTTACACCAAGGACTACGTTATAGAGTTGTGGAAATTTTTTTCCCCTTTTCTTTTTTTTCTTTTTTTTCTTTTTTTTTTTTTTTTCTCTATTTTGCAACCGTTTACAATAAATGACAGAACAGTTGGACAATCTGCAACTTGCTGAGAGCAATAAAATGTAGCACAAAGTTAGAAGTGACATGGAGCCAGACCCGGAGAGCTATGCTGAAGCATCCAGACAGACTGGTGTGGCAGCAGGCTTGCATTGTTCTCACCACAGGATGTTACAGGGGCAGACTCCTCAGTGCCTTTTAAAACTTAGCCAAAGTTTCTGACCTCACATATTTTTCCTGAATAAATATGAGGTTTGCATATCCAGGAGGCTTTTTCACTGTATTTAAAGTCACTGAACTACATGCCCCAGTCTTTTCCTCTTTTTCCCAGATCTGGCATAAAAAGAAATTTGATTTCAGCCCAGTTAGGCTGCTGTTTGCATTCATGTTTTGCTTCACACTGTCACATTTTCACAGCTAAATACTACACTGAGCTAAGTGGTTCAAGCTTAGCAAACACTCCTTTGCACAAAATTAAACAATCGCTCATGGTTTTGGTAAAATGCAGCATAATTCATGGTGTGCACATAGGAGAGAAAATTTCCTGTCAAAAAAAGGTTAGCAGTGGACATATTACATTTGCTACTCTTTTTTATTCCAGGATAATGGCATTTGGACAAAAGTAGGCCTGTCCTGTTTATAGTGCTTTATGCCCCATTAGTATTATTGCAAGTCTCTGGACTCACATGTTAAAGCACTTAATCAAAGGCAATGGGTTGAAAATCATGTCCCAGCACTTCCCATATTTGATTCGTTCCTCCCAGATAGAAAGAAGTAAAAAACACATTACTAGCATCAAAACAGCACATGCATTATCTGCTAAGCAGTTGAGAAGCTATCATTGGGTTTTATCCCTTTGGGTACTAGGACGGACAGGAATTTTCCCCATTCATCCATTCAGAGATCTGAGACTGCTATTTTTCATTTTTCTTCCTTTGACAGACAATCCTTTCCGTTTTTTTTCATAGATCTCTATTTTAAAGACATCTCCATGTCACTTATTTTAATTTCAGGCTGCAGGCATCGGGTCTAAGAAAGAAAAAGAAAAAAAATAGGCAAAAGAAAAGAAAGCTTTAGAAAGACAATATTTGAAGTAGTGGTAGTTTTATGAAGATCCTCCAAGGATTTTCTCTGAGACAAACCTAATAATGGGAGAGGAACATATCTTAAGGGGAGAATTAATTTATACATTTAATTACTTGGGATCCACTCCACTTCTTGGCGATGAATTTGATTCTCCACGAGAGCAGCTCATCAGCTTGATGGGGATCGAGGGAATCAAGGAACGGGGTGTCATGGGTAAGCCCCATCCAGGTCTGCTGCAGCACGGCAATATTGACCCAGGTGCATCTGTCTGCAGCTCAGAGAGGTGCTGCTGGTGGGTTTGTCCCTCCCTTCCTCCAGAGCAAAGCTAAACCTGTGTCCTGGGAATTTACAGCCTGCAGGAACACCAGACAGCCTGAGCACAAAGGAGGGCAAGGGGGTCCTGTGGGGAGGAGGAGGCTGAGTGGGATGGATGGAGTGAGGTGGGTGGGTGCCTGAACCATGCAGGCTACAAAACTGCACCAGATCCCAGGGAACTGAGGGGCAATGGCATTTTTTATGCCATTCCTACTATTCTAAAGCAAAGAGTTTTATTTTATTTAGGCACGACTAGAGCAGGGGGACTGAAACCTGAGATGCTCTGCAGAAGCAGAGCGAGCTCCATGCTTTTTAGGGCTGTAACTTTTGACTTTGGGAGAAGTGAGATAATTTGCAATAAGGGAAAAAAGTAGACTCTACCCAGGGAAAAGAAGAAAGAAATAATTCAGAATAATCCACAAAGCCTGTAGATGTTCCCAGGTTCATAACCCTCACCAAACAATTTTTAGGTTTCAAGGGCTGACAAACCTTATCCTTATAAAATCACAGCATGGTTTGGGTTGGAAAGGACATTAAAGCTCATCTGTTCCAACCCCTGCCATGGGCAGGGACACCTCCCACTATCCCAGGTTGCTCCAAGCCCCATCCAGCCTGGCCTTGGACACTGCCAGGGATCCAGGGGCAGCCACAGCTGCTCTGGGCACCCTGTGCCAGGGCCTGCCCACCCTCCCAGCCAGCAATTCCTGGTTCCCAATATCCCATCTGTGCCTGCCCTCTGGCAGTGGCAGCCACTGCCTGTGTGCTGTCCCTGCATGCCTTGTCCCCAGTCCCTCTGCAGCTCTCCTGGAGCCCCTTGAGGCCCTGGCAGGGGCTCTGAGCTCTCCCTGGAGCCTTCTCTAGTGCAGGTGAACACTCTCAGGCTTAACTTGATAATATTTATATACTGTCCTTTCTGGACAGCCCCTACCCCACAGTTGGTTTTGCAGAAAGATTTTTTTCATGAAGAACAAAAATCCCTGGGCAGAAGCTTTGCTTTGAAAAGTGTTGTGCTTCCTGTACAGTTCCAAGCACATAGAGGTTTGCAAATAAAATGCAAATAACTAAAGCTCATCAGTGAAATTTCCGTGGTTGATTTGTACAGGCACTCCACTTTTCTCCCCCCTTTGTTTTCACTTATAAGATAAACAAAATGAAGATAGAAAAATTAGACATTTCCATTTTCCTCCTCAGTGAACTCTTTTGTGGTTCACTCTCCAGTCTGTCAGACTCCCAGATCTTTTTCAATACCAATGAAACTCAAAGCATAGAGATAATTTATTGATAAGAAAATACTAATATAAATCAATACATTATATTTATAATATTGATTATTTGTTTAGGAAACTTTATAGTTACAGGTTTTTTGCTTCTTTCTGCCAATATCTAAAGGAATTCAATGGCCAGCTAAAAGAAAAATTATTGTTCTGGAGATTTGGGGAGACATTGCACAGTGGGGAGGTTGCCCAGGGAAGTTGTGGCTGCCCCACCCCTGGAAATGTTTAAGGCCAGATTGGACAGGGCTTGTAGCAGCCTGGGATAGTGGAAGGTAGTGGTGTTGGAAGCAGGTGGTCTTTAAGGCCCCCTCCAACCCAAATCATTCTATGATTCTGATGCAAACCTCCCCTGTACCTTTTTCAATTTGTGGGCAGATGGAGTACCTGGGCCACTTGTCTGAGGATGTGGAAGGAGGAAATGGAAGTCCCTGATGTCAGAGTCCAGATGATTTGTCAACATTTTCCCCTGTTACCTTGAGGCAGAAACTTCTGGACCCAGAAGGTGTGGTGTGTACGTGGTGCATCCTCTGGACAAGAGCCATTAGCTGTTTACTCTGATGTGTGTTAAACTCAACCTTTGGCTGGCACTGGCATATCCTTTTTGATTCCCCCTTTCTTGAAATATCAGTGGTGTTGACAGTGTCTCTTTTCTTCCCTGGTCTGGACAGTCCCAAAAATTCCCTGGGCAAGGCTAGCAAAGAAACAAAAGCTGCATTTATAGCACAAGCTCAATCCTTTGTGCATGCAGCACAGCCACAGCCTTATATTTGCTCTTTATTCTCCCTCCCCTTCTAACAGAGCCTAATGCCTTATTTACTTTTTTGACCTCTGCTGCACATTGAGCTGTCAGTAGCAATGCCTAAATCTTGTCCCAGTGAGTTACGACTAATTCAGAACCCATCAGCATGTACAAGTAGTTTAAACTGTTTGCCTTCTAGTGTGCATTACCTACACACTGCCTCTGTTCCTCAGCTGCCACTGTACTGCCCAGCTGTAATTTGGTGGAGCCTTCCAGCAAACCTTTTTCATCTTCACAAGCCTTGGGATGCCTGGGTGGTCAGCACAGGAATCCAAGAAGAAAAGAAGGAAGAGATTATTAATGCTAACAAAGAGGATTTTTCTCCTCTTAATGGTGCTCTGACACAATCTTCTGGCACAGCCATCAACCTGATCTAGTGGAAGTGGGCCTGCCCATGGCAGGGGGGCTGGAAAGAGAAGTCACTTCCTACCCAAGTCATTCTGTGACTCTGTGACTACGACAGTTGTAAAGTTATTGCCAGGCCAGTGTCAGGTTTGTTGCTCGTCAGGGCTGTCATTAGGGCTCTTTCAGGAATGTGGCATTGCCTCCTTACATCCGTTGATGCCTTTGTACGTCTCAGTTCTCCCCAGAAATGCATTTTAATTTCCAGTCACTCTTTGCAGTGTGTTGGGTCCTAAAACCCACTCGTGATTCAGGTTTTCTTTGGATCTAGCAGTCTCAGCTTCCACTGGAAGTGGATTGATTTAGAGGGTGATTCACCCCACAGAAGAGGATGTCAAAGGTGAAGAGAGAAAATGCTTTCCATGAAGGTTTCTTTTCTTCACTGGCTGGAGGAAAAACCCAAATAACCACATAGTCTGACATAGAGGTGGTTGAGAACTTTTCCCAGAATCACAAAGTGGTTTTGGTTGGAAGAGACCTTGAAGATCATGTCATTCCAGCTCCCCTAGACAGGTTCTACTAGACCAGTAGCTCAAAGATGAAAACTTTCTTTTTTGTTGATAACAGAGGACCACCTTCCTACAATTATTTTTTGTTCTTTATGTCTGCAACTGCCCCTTACCTCTTCTAAGATTTTTTTATCTATGGTTAACGTCAAGACAAGTTTTGAGAAATTTGTTCACTGGGAAGTCTCCAGGACAGTCAGTCTGAGGAACAAAAAGATCTTGAGCAAAGGCACTTTTTTGGTCCAGTAAAAGATTAGTTTACAGGAGAAACCAAACAGAACATTACGGCTACTGGAAAGGTTGCTACAAAGAGCTGTTGGTAATGGAGTACAGCAGAAAGAAGTTGCACCTGGAGAGGTTTTGTGTTGGGCAGTAAGACACAAATATTTCTGTAGGACAATGCTGAAGCCTTGGGCAGTAGCTCCCAACCTGTTGGATGTATCCCACTTGGACACATCTCTGTCAGGTTGAGCTGCTAGCAAAGCAACTTCACATTCCCAATGCCTCAGCCGAGGAGATAAAAATTTCTCTTCTCCTGTGGTGGCAAAGCACCCTCTGGAGATGCAGAGACAACTGAGCAACCTTCTGCACAGCCTGGATGGATATGCAGACAGGAGATCATTAAGAGATTCCCTACACATATCCTAATTAAAAACTCTGCAATGCAAATAGGAAGATAAAGGGATTTCTGACAATAAGCAGGATGAAGTGCCACTCAAGCACTAATTAAATATGATGGCAGTTAATCAGCATGGAGTGTCTTCCAACAATTTGCTAATGATAATGGTGGATTGACCTTGAAGGCTCTTGGAAATGTTTTCCAGAAGTCCTTTCAAATGTGTCAATAACATTGTTGAAAGTAGGTGACACTCAATAAAAATGATTTTTTTTTTCCTTTACAGGATTCATAACAGGGTTCATGAGGTCTTCAGTTCCCAGGTGTATTTGAAGGTTCAACTCCATCCAGAAAATTGGCTTCTTTGTTCATCCTGGGAGGATGATTCCTGCTGTGGTTTACCTCTTTTGCTCTTTGCACATATTGAAAGGTGATTTGCTTGTTACATATCACAAGTTGATCTTCAGAGAGCTCCAGTACTACCTGAAAGGGAACTGGACATCAGGATGGTCCCAGGACCTGCAACACAATCAGAAATGAGGTTCCATTTCATATTCCTTAATGCAAAATCATGCATAAAGGGATTTAAGAGATGTCACAGTGGGAATTTGGCATGGAACTCCCTTGATTTACAAATATAAAAAGAGATAAAACATTTGAGTGCTCAGCTTAAAATCTGTATGGAGTAAAAGACAGTGCCAGTATTTATATTGCAGCTTCATCAATCCATAATTTTAACAATAGGCAATTAATCAATACCTTTAACAACCCTGGGAGAGAATGACATCTCGGGTAAAAATGAATGTTATGCTATAGATCCTTGCCTTAAATACTCATCCCTGTGTCACAGCTGAAATATTTGACTGAATCCTGGAAGGTGCTGAGCCCTCGCAGGTTTTATGAGGTGACTGCATTCTCTGAAATCTCTGCTTTCCTGCTGGTAAGTAGAAATGTGTGGTTTTCATATTGGCAAATAAAATGCAAACAGATTTTGTTGACCTCTTGCTGATGAGTAAACTGGTCGCACTGGACTTAAGAGAGAGCGTCTCTGATGAGTTCACTCTGCCTCTCTACAGAGAAGGTGTCTATTAAGTTTATTTCAGATAGTTATGTAGATGTTTTCCCACTAGAATCTGTTTCAGTGTCCTTAAGGAGGATGGGCAGCCACCCCCAGGCTGTTTTCAGCACTACTTACAGCTAATTCAGAAAACAACCCACACCATCCCTGATTAATCCAAGTTCTTTATCAAGATGCTCTGTACTGTGTGAATATCTTACTGAACAGTCTTGTACACAACATAAGCCCATTAAAATGATGGTCTGATTCTCTAAAGGTTTGGCTATATGGCTTCCCATAAAAAGTTTCATAAACCACCCACAATCAGCCGCCTTAATCCTCAATTCCTAAAAGCATATTGTGCACAGAGTGACACACTGAAAAATGAGAGGAGTTCTCTGGGCACAGCACCAGAACTCGACTGCTAATTGTGGAAATAAATAACAACAGCTCCTAGAGGCCCAGTGTTTGGGTTGTTTGGTTGGTTGTTTGTTTATCCTCCCTACCAGCAAGATTTCTCCATGGGTGGAATATGGAAGTACAAAATGAAACAAACAAACAAACCAACTCACTCTCTCCTGCATAAGTTTGATTAAATGCAATATGTTTTGAGTGAGTTTTAGTGGTTTTTTTTACACTAGGAAGGTCATCAGGAAATGGAAAAATCAGGCAGTTTAGAAACTGAAAATCTCTCTTACACAGCCATCCAACAGTGGCCAGCAGCTTGATTTTTCTGCTAAATATGACACCCAACAGCGACAGAATACTGCAAATGAGGCACGGCTGGCAAGGAGAGGTTCTACAAATCAGGTTCTGCAAATCCTCTTCCATTCCTTGCCTAGATCCTGTTTTAGCTCCAGCTGTCTGCTGAATGGTCATCCTGATGAAGCCTGTGGTTGCCCTAGTACTTTATGAGGGTTTGGTAAGACTTCTGGCTTTTTTATAAGTGTCAGGAACAGCAGCCGTAGAACCCAGACTGGTTTGGGTTGAAAGTCACTTCTAAAGGTCATCTGCTTCAGCCTCCCTCCCACGGGCAGGGACAGTTTCACTAGACTAAGTTGCTCAAAACCCCATCCAACCTGGCCTTGGGCACTTCCAGGGGTGGGATTTCTACCATGTCTCCAGGAAACCCGTGTCAGCCCCTCATCATTGTCACAGGAAAGAATTCCTTCCTAGTATCTAATCTAAACCTGCCCTCTGTCAATTTGGAGCATTTTCCCTTGCCCAAAGTCCCTCTCCAACTCCCCTGGAGCCCCTTTTGGCACTGGCAGGGGCTCTGAGATCTTCCTGAAGCCTCTTTTTCTCCAGCCTGAAAAACCCCAACTCTTCCAGCCTGGCTCCATGGCAGACATGCCCCAACCCTCTGACATTCCAACTATTTATTTTCTGAGCATGAGGAGTAGCAGGACCTACTGCAACTAATTCTTGATGGAGCTCCTTATTTTGCATCTTGGTACCCTGGGGACATTTCTGGGGGAAAACCACAACCATGTTCCCCATGCCCTGCATAGGGATAATATGGCAGAAAGGAGAGTTTAGCTGAAGGAATCTGTTTTACTACTGTCCACAAATTGCAGTCTCAAAGATGTTAGCTGAGAAGGAAAAACTTTGATTTTGGATGTTAAATTTTGGCACTGCTAATAAAAGCCAACCTCCCCAGCAGCAAATATGAGATAACCAGCAGCAGATGCCTTGGAAGAGGGCAATGATTTTTTTTTTCCTCATATTTCACATCTATCTTGTATGTTAAGCAGAAGGTCTGATACTATACAAAAGGTAGATAGAGATTGGTGAGGTCTAGCTGGCAGTTCCTTAGAGCCCTGCTAGTTAGAGACTTTTGAATTTCACTTTTAAGTAAATCCAAGAAAACTTTGCCATTAAAAGATCAGCCCAATCCCCATTACAACCTTTGAGTTTGAGTTACCAGGTTTTACCAGGAAAGAGAAATAATAAAAAAAAAAAAAAAAAAACAAAAAAAACAACAAAAACAAAAACAAAAACAAAAATAAACAAAAAAAAACCCACTCAAGTTTTCCATTTAAACCCATTCCTTGTGGAGCACAAACATCAGTGTAAAGCCAGTCTTCAGAACTATATATTGTTTTAATCTTAGTTCCAAGTACTAGAACCTTGTTCTGCATGGAAGAGAATACCGTGAATAGGCCAGGTTGCATTAGTGAGTGGGTCCCATCTGTCTCCTGCTACAACTCAATTTGATTTCATTCATTCTCTTTTGTCTCTTTCACTTTGGAGCAGACTTTTGAGAATCTCACAACAGGCACCAGGGCAACTGCTTAGTGTTCAAAATTGCTATTAAGAATCCACAGAGGTATCTCACAAACAATAGGACTGGCCACTTTCTCCAGGTATCATTTCATCAGGCTCTTTAGAACCCCAAATAGAAGGAAAAGGTATTTCAAACCGTTATTTAGTGAGGTTAAAATATCTGTACAGCTTGCATCTGGCCAGTGTCAATGGGATTGTAAGGGTTTCTTTTAGCTTTTACTTGTTCTTTCCTTGTGACAATAGTAAGAGGGTATAGATATAGAAGGAGCTATTCTGCCTTTGTTTAAATTTTAAATAGGCCATAGAAATGCTGTTCAGTAGAATTTGATTAAAATTGGACTGAATAAAAACTCTTTCCATTTTTACTCATGTGGACGAGCACTGCACACCATTTAATTGGAGGCATTATTTATGTGGTACTCAGTCTGTAATGTGCATATTCAGACATGTAGATTGAAAATCAGTTTTCCTCTGACATAATTCTGAAGTTCAAACATCATCTCCCCTTTTTTATGGCGATACCAAGTAACTCCAGCTCCATTGCCCTTTATGTTACCGCCAGCAAGTAACACAGAAAATTGAAACTTAATGTAGAGAACAGGAATTGGGAAGATCAAGAAGAAATTGTGCTCCTAGTGAATCCCATCAACTCAGCAAAGTGGCTTAGAAATCCCTGGAAGGGATTGTAGGGAATAAGATAATGATATTTTTAGGATGGTCCGCAGGGTACATGGGAAGGTAGGATCATTCCTTGCCAGGGTTTGAGGCTACTTTAGTTACATCTGGATTTCACCCTGGAAAATGGGGTTGTGCACCCCAGGGAGGAAAAGATAAGTCTGTGTTTTCACAAGTTCTCTGACCGGGTTTTTATCCTATGTAGTTTGCTGCTCTCCTTATCACTCTTTGCAGGATGACTCTTCTAGTGACCTTCTTGGTCTCTTGCTTAAAAAATTATAGTGAGTAGAAACTCCATCAGGTGAGAAATTCCAGCTGCTACCAGATGTGAGTGCAGGGAGTACAACAAGAGGAGGATTAGTATTAAATATCGGATGATGAATGAATGGCAGTTGTGTTCACATGCAGGACACTCTATCTGGAAAATGTGATTTGTTTCCCATGAATCATGTCTGTTCTTCAACTAAAAAGCTACACACAGATCTGCAAGGATCTCTGGGATTCCTGGAACTCAGAAAGGAAAGAAGGAACAACCAGCTCAAAAATTATGTGAAACCAAATGGGAGATTGTCCCATGATTGCTCAGAAACCTGTAGGGTGACATACGTTTAAGTGGATATCACTGACTCATTAGCCCCAGTCAACAGCAAATTCCAAGTTAAAACTACCCACAGATCTCCATGGTGTACACTTAATTTCAAAACAATTAAAACAGCTGGATGGGAAGTTGAACAGCAGTAGAGGGCATAGAAGCTGCAAGATAATTTTTTATTTTTTAAGGAACTATCAGTTTTTTCAGAGGGAAGTTCTTCCTGCAACAGACTGGCTGATAAAAATGAGAACATATGGGGAGCCAGTATTTTATGGTTTAACAGCTTTCCTGTGTGGATGAGGCCCCATCCAGCGAGGCTTGCCTTGCTCTGTGGACCACAGGGGTGGATTTACTGGATGGAAGGTGGTCCATATGGCTTGTAGCCCTCTCCCCATCCCCAATACCTTCATTGTCTGAGACAAGTTTTGCACTGCAGAGAAGACAGCAACCCCCAACGCACACTGCCCTGAGATGGCATCACCTTTATACAGCTCCCTGTCCAAACTCAAGGGCTCAGGTGGGCATCCGACCTCGCAGCCCTGCAAAAGTTGTGTAGAATCTGTTCTCTTATGCACAAGTCTGATGAGGAGCAGCTGACAGAACTGAAAAGAGGCTCAGCCTGGAGAAAAGGAGGCTCAGGGGGGACCTTGTGGCTCTGCACAACCCTGACAGGAGGGGACAGCCGGGGGCGTCGGGCTCTGCTCCCAGGGAACAGGGACAGGAATAGAGGGAACGGCCTCAGGCTGGGCCAGGGGAGGATATGGTGAAAATTCCTTCATGGAATGGGTTGTCCAGCCCTGGCATAGGCTGTCCAAAGAAGTGGTAGAGTCTCCATCCATGTAGGGATTCAAAAGCCATGTGGATGTGGATGTGTGGGACATGGGTTAGTGGTGTCCTTGGCAGAGCTGGGGGAATGGTTGGACTCAATGATCTTAGAGCACTTTTCCAGCCTCAAAGATTCTGTGATTTGATCTGATACATCCTTTGTTTTATGAAGTAAGGCTAGACCTGCAAAGTGTCCTTCCTGCCCTTGTCACTGAGGTTAAAACAGGAGCGATATCATCCATTCTTCTTGAGAAGTTCAAATCCCTTTTACGCGGCCCCTTAGAGTTTGACAAAAGTGGTTTCCAACATGAAAGTGAGCTTGAGCTCACTTTGATTTAGCCAACTGGTCTCATCCAGGCTGTTGAATTCCAGGTTTGTGACAGGAATGTCACAAGTCACCTCCTGTGCTGAGTTTTCAAAGCTCTTCTCAGCCATGTCTACTTAATTGTTGGAGAAAGTAAGGCACAGGTTTATGTGATTTTTCCCAAGGGAATAGTAGGGCAGAGGAGGTTACAGCACAGCTTTTGAGGCCAAAACTACAGTTTTGGCTTACAAAGCATCGTCTCCCACCAATATTTTGCCACCTCAAACTTCCCTACTCTATAGCTTTACAGGTGAACCTGGTCTGAGCTTTATTTCCTTCTTCCAGATTTAATCTGTTTTTATTAAGACTATTTAGCACTGATCTATGTATCAACCCTATAATACCTGCTGACGCACAAAATGTCAACACATCAAGTTAAAGTGCTGGATCCACCATTTTCCAGTGGCTTTTTGAAATGATAACAAGCGACACTTATCATTTGCCACCCAATCCACCTGTGCAATAAGCAAAAAGCCAAGCAAACTGCTTTTTTACCCCCTGCATAAAGCAGCAATTTGTGTGGCAGAGTCAGACCAACTCACGCTGCACGGGGAATGAAGATCAAAGGGGAAATTCACCTGCCTGTCTTGTTTGCTATTGATCTGAATCGTAGCCACTTTATCAGTAGCACTTTGCCATCACCCCTCAGAGATCAGAACCTCCTATATCTTCCCAGCTCTTTTATTTATAGAACCATTTAATAAATACATTTTCTTTCCCTGGTCTCCTCTTTTTTTTTTTTTTTTTTTTTTTTTTTTCTGTGTGTGTGTGTGTGTGTGTGTTCTGTTTTGTTTGACCAGCAGAAACAAAGGTTTGCCCTCAGTGTCAAGGAAAAAAGAGGGTATATGGCCCCAATTCAGCAAAGCATGTAAATACGTGCTTGGTTTTTAACAGGGCAACAAACACATACCCTTCCTCTTAGAGGCATGTAAATATGTGTGGGGTTTTGAAATGCAGCTGCATGACACAGAAGCAAATGTCACCAGGGGAAGGAACTGGTCAGCTGAATATTCATTTTCCATCTTTGCTTCCTCTTTCTTCCTCTAGTTCATTACTGGTAATTACTGGGGTTCAAACCACCTCCTGATGAAGGGGAAGGAACTGTGAACCCTAAACGCCTCTTTGCATTACCCTTTAAATGGTAAAAGGGACAAGGCAGACTGTAAAAACAGAGAGGGGAAAATGAAATCCCAAACCATGCAGCTGGGAAATGAATAAATGACTCTCCTCTTCACGCTGCCAGTGTTACACAACCTGACCGCATTGGATTGAGACCTACGTGATCCTCTCCTAATTGAAATCACTTTACCTTGACCTCCAACAGTAAACTGAAAGCTTGTTGCTCTTGCTGCCAGCAAGGCATGAGCAGTAAGTTGTAGGAAATCCCAGCTGGGGACATGAGCTGCATTCACATGGCATTAATCTCACACTAAGTGGCACTAAGTCAGGAGGTACCAGCCAGTCTGTAAAACAGCCGTCGTGCCCATCGGACGCTGCTGTGTCTGCTCTGGCTGATGCCTGCCCAGCTGCTGTCCTGTCTTTTCTGCTTGAAGTCATACAAGTACAGCAAGCAAGGCTGCAAGGAACCCTAGACAGCCATTTGGTGTACGACCTTGACCTTGGGTGAGAAGAGCTAGACCTAAGCCATGCCTGTGAGTGTGCTTTACCAGTGTTGGAGGTGTGTTATTTCCCTAGGCAAGCTGCTCCAGGGCTTTTACAGTCTTTTCAGTGGGACCCTTAATTCCTCTGAGAGTCTGGTAGTGGCACAGACGGCTCAACAGTTCAGACAGGTTTGCATGTGTGGTCTGAATAAGGTTCACAGGGTTTTCTGGAGGATTTTTCACGGTATTGTGACACCACTGATGGCAAAATGCTGATCTACAGGGAAGACCAGGTGTGGGTTATCTTGGCAGGTGGGTTATTTTACCATGTGGGTTATCTTAGCAGATGCTGCCCATAATTCACCCCCTCTGTGGAAAACAGGTTATTTCCTTTTTAGCACTGCCAGCTCAGGTTCCCTCTCAAGGAATGTTCTTTTTCCAAAGGCATTAAAAAAAAAAAAGACCTTGGATTTCCCCATGTCGTGTCATTGACTACAGCAGCACATGTATTGGAGCACTGACTCCAGGCACAGCTGAAATGACCTTGCAGGGGACAAGACCTGAGAGAAGCTGGAGATGCCCCACACTCCAGGGGCTCCCTGAGCCCACATGGGCTGGCTGAAGGCAGAGATGGTAGCACCCTTCTCCATCTCCTTTCTCTTTCCTTTCCCCTTCCCCTATCCTTTCACTTCCCATTGGAAACATTGCAAAGAGTTAAATCTAAGATGAATGAAATCCCTGTGCACCAAATTTGACAGAGATTTAAAGGTGGCTTTGTTCCAACTGAGAAGCCACAGGAGGAAGCAGGATTCACCATGCCTTGATGAAGTTCAGTCCTTCTTTACTAACTGGGATTATCTTCAAGCATTTGTTTTATGAGGCAAGAATGATTTAATATAAATACAGGTAGGTATTTAATGAAACTGCAATCCAGCCCTTCGTACACATGTGATTGTCTTTGAGAGCTGAGTGGTATTTACTGGCATTGTGGAGAACAAGAGAAGCAAGGTCAACTCTATAAAATGAAAGTACAACAAACAAATGAGAGAAAGGCTCTGCATCATTTTACTTACAGCTCAGGGTTCCTGGTCCTGCAGTGTAGGATCTTTGAGGCTAATTTCTGAAACAATAAATCACCTTTTTTTTTTTTCCACTGAGCAGTTAATTGAATTACGCCTAGAGTATCTGCTGTAGCATGTTGGATCAAGTTGTCCAGTTTGAAGCCAGAAGTGGAAAAGATCCACAGCAGAGGAGAGTGAACCCTTTTGGGGTATCACCCCAGTGCTCACCTCAATGCCGTGACAGTGACACTGCTCTGCCCCGTCCTGTTGTGATAGGATGAGGGGTGATGATTTTACACTAGGAGAGGGTTGATTTCCATAAGGTATAGGGAAGAAATATTTTATAATGAGGGGTGGTGAAACACTGGCACAGGTTGCCCAGAGATGTCGTGCCTATCCCATGCCTGGAAAAATTCAAGGTCAGGCTGGATGATGCTATGAACTACCTGGTCTAGTTGAAGATGTCCTTACTCATTGCAGGAGGGTTGGAACTAAATGACCTTTGGAGGTTCCTCCCAATCCGAAATATTCAATGAATTTATGATGCCATCATTCCCCTGCAAAAGGGAAAAAAGTTTCATTGCACTTGTATGGCATGGCACTTACAATTCAGGTGAAGAAGGAGAAATTGTGGAGAAAACATTTTACGAAATGGATAAGCCAGGACTGAAGTTCTTCAGATGATTAAGTTAAGAGTTGGGGCCCATAAAATTTGGTGGAGAAATTCCCAGTGGTTTCTGTGATGCCCTAGAGTGGGCGTAGGCTTATTGGAACTGACAAACCTTTGCAGTTTCCTCTGTCCTAATTACTTTATAGGGTATTACCATACTAATACACAAGCATCAGATCTGCCTGTTTTTTTTAATCTAAACTTGTAAAAACAGTGCAGCATTAGGAGTGTGGTAATAAACGAAAAACGTTAACATGCAATTCCCTTATGCTTTTGAAAAATTACTTCATAAATGCAAAGTAAAATATTTTCCTTTTTATTACCTGACAATTACATATTAAGAATTTCTTTTTATGTTTAAAAACATATGCAATACGGGCAGGCAGGCTCCAAAATGTAATTGCCTTCTTTCTATAAGAATCAGATGTCATTTTCTCCAAACTAAACTCTGAAAAGAGATAGGAGAAGCAAATTGTTGTATGCATTAAATTTTGAAACATCTGATAGCATTCCTCAATTAAACTATTTAAATGAAAAAAGATTGCTTTACAGCTCTATCATATCCACTGAATAAAACCTCTGTTGAGGCAAATTGGCAGTGGCAGGTACCAAATGCATTGGCCTTAATGAGACTGGACAACCTAATAGAGGTCATTGGTAATTGTTATTATATACAATATTGCACTGTCAAAAAAAAACCCTTAAGCTACACACATTGCTCAAGACATCTGAGTTTCATTGCTGCAAAGGAAGGCTTTTATCTTTCTGTGTGAAGCAATATGATTGTTGTTTTCTCATCATGAATTACAGGCTGCTCTTTAGAGGTGCTATAGCAAAGGGAAGCAGCACTGGTCACCATTGCCATATTGTGAAACACTTCATGGAGGAGATAAGAAGCCTACCTGGAACATTTTTCCATAATCTTCAGTGGGAGCTGGGTTAGGGTTATGATTACATGTCCTTGCTCAAGCAGTGTGGGTCCACTAGAAAGAGTCCTGTTAACTGAGCTGTCCTGGGATCAAGCTTATCTGGGTTTTTTTTTGATACTCAGCTGCTGCAGAACCTGAAGGACCAGAATTTGTCTGTGTGACAATGATGATTCTCTGCTACTTGATAAAAAATTACAGCTCTTAAGGTAATTTTGTTGGAGGGAAGAATTAGCTCTTGTTGACTCCTGAGCCTGCTGTGCTAATATTAAAATGAGGCCTTGTGAAGAGGGGTCACATTCTACACTGCTGCTTTTCTTTTTCCAAGCTCCTCCAGGTTCCTGCAAGCATTTCCAATGGCAATTGGGCCAAACTAAATAATTCACAGCATTATGGATCCCCTCCTTTTGAATTTACAGAAAATATTATCATGATTTGCCTAAATGATTCTGGAAACTGTGGCTGCCCCATACTTGGAAGGGTTGAAGGCCAGGTGGGACAGGGCTTGGAGCAACCTGGGATAGTGGGAGGTGTCCCTGCCCATGGCAGGGGGATTGGATCAGATGATCATTCCAAGGCTTCATAAGTTGCTCCATGCAGCTGAACAGAGTCTCCTGCCAGATTTTGGGGGAATAGGTAGGTGAGCATCCTTTTGGGGGGTCTCTAAAACAAAAATGACAGTACAGTTCAATGACAAACTGTTTTCTCCTCCTATATTTGGTGCTCCTTGAAAACAAAACAAAACAAAACAACCCAAAAAAAGCCCCAAAAGAAACAAACTTGTTGATTGCTGGGAATGTCTTGCAGCAAAATTTTGACACAAGCCCTGCAGTACTGTCCTTTAAATGCTATACAAAAATAGCTAGTCTCTGCTGAGTATTTTACAAAGTACACAATGTGTGTCCATTTAACCTAATAAAATATTAAATAACATTAAAGCTATGATATTTAGTTCTCCATTTTCATCTTACATAGCCTTGTAGGCTGGGACAGAGCAAGCAGAAAGAATTGCCCCTTCCTGATTTGGGGACGTGTTGAGCTCAACTCTGCACACAAAGGCAGGGATGCTCCACCAGTGTGAAATCAGCTCACACGCCCAACCCTGCTGCCCTCTGCCAGTGATGGGATATCTGGGCCCAAATCCTTGCCTACCTCAGTCCTACATGACTGTGCTGGGTTCTTGCAATCCTCCCACCCACACCCATGATAGAACCCATGGAGGTACAAAAAGGGTTGAAATTACATCACAGTTCTCAATCTTCTGAGGCTTTAATTCTCCTTAGATAAATTTTTACTGTGTGCTTTACTCTTATTTTAGAGACTTGAGCTCCTTAGCTGAATGTTGTAAACCATTAAGGTCAGCACTACAATATTTTAATGTTGCTATTTAACAGAAGCAAGATTTTTATGGCAGTGAAAACTGCTGCGGGGAAAAGAAAATGCTATGCAGACACCTAGCAGACAATTGCAAGTAAAAATCAAACAAAACTTTGGGCAAGAGAAATGTCTTTATGCAATTAATGTGTTAGCTCATACTGTCAGATTGATTGAAATAAATCACTTTTTTCCTTTCAGTGTGGGGGATTTCAAGGGAAGGACAGTACAAAGGTCCTTTCTGTAGCTGAAAGAAACTGCATTATCTTACTTTTTTTTTCCCCATACCATGCATGCAGCTGATGCACAAAACGGTGTAATTACAATCTGACATGGAAGTGATTGTCTGAGCCTGAAAATCAGTAATGTTAACCTTCTCAAAATAAATTTCAATTTGATCCTGTGAATTTTACATTGAAATGAGTTTTTTCTTTAAAACCCTGGAGAAAACAGCCCTGTATGTGTGCATTAACAAACAGCTTTGCAAATCTAGGCTGAAGTGAATATTCAATTCCAGGAGGTCAAATTGAGATTCACTCTCAACATCACGGCAACTGAGCCACATGAGCCAAAGTGAACTCTTTCCAGGCCTGGCAGAGATTTTGCCGGTTACTAAGGTGGTCATTTGCCCCCTAAGCCTCCCCTTTGCAGTCCCAGGTACATCTACACCCAAAGATATATCCATTTGCAGTTGGTTAAGTACCATCTCTGCAGTGAATATCCGGAGGAAGGTGGCTTTGTCTTCAAGACTAAAAAGAGATTTTCTGTGTGATTTCAGGATTTCAAAGAGCAGATACAAGATGTCTCTTGCCTTCCTACTGAGTCATCCATCCCCTAGTGCAGAAGGAAGAGGATTTTGAGGAGACACCAAACTGTGTAGGGCAAACATCAATCATATGTCCCAGACCTTACCAAATCCCAACCCCACATGCTCCCCATCAAGTCCCAGACAGAACTTCCCTCTAATATTGAATGTTGTGCTGGAGATCTGGGGTCTGCAGACTGCTCTCCAGACCACCTTTGGTATTTTTCTGTGCTCTGTACACATTAGGGCAGGCAGTCCTTGACTCGGGGAGGGGTTTCCTACTTTTAAGGAGTTCTACTGCATTTAAGAACTGCAAATAAACAATCTGCACTCGAAGCTTTGTTTCTTTTTTTATACACACACAATCTGAGAGGTGAAACCCCTCAAAGATTTTCTCTCCTTAGACAGGAAAGTACTTGTGTGATCTGAACATGATCCCAGCTGCCCAGGGCAGTGTTGGAGTCCCCATCCCTGGAGGAGTTTAGAAGCCATGTGGATGTGGCACTTGAGGACATGGGCTAGTGGTGGCCTTGGCAGTGCTGGAGGAATGGTTGGACTCTGTCTTAAACGTCTTTTCCAACCAAAATAATTGTATAAAATTCTAGTTTTATGCAAGCCAAATCCTTGCCTTTTTTAATCTTTGAATCTTCTTTTGGCACCAATGATCAGATTTCCGGGGTTTCTTGATCAGCATTTGATAATCCTGTGGGAAAGCGCAGCTGAGAATATTGCAAATTCTTCTGAGGAGATTAAAAATTCTCCAGCTTCTTCCCAGCAGGGCAGCAAGAAGAAGCTTTATTAAAAATGCTGTATTTTCCTAGAAGAAAAGAAATACTCAGGATTTCCTCACTACTTTCCTTCATTTTCCTCAGGTCATGAAGAACAAATCCCATTCTGCAGCAGGGTCATTAGCTGTATAATGATGGGTCATAGACCAGCACCACATTAATACCATGACTATGAGTGCACCTGATGCCAGACCACAATAAGCACCTGCTGCTACCAGGATCCACACAGTGGCTTTGAACTCTGACTTGAGCAGGCTGGCTCTGCATGATCCTGAAACTCCTCTTCTTGTGGCATCTGACAGATAGATTCAAAGAGCAAAGAAATCTGCTCTTCCTATTCGGCTTAGTAATTAATAACTTCTTTTTATTTCTTTTTTTTTTTTTTTTTTCGTGTATGAAGCGAGAAAGAACTGGAAGATTCTGAATATTTAATGAACTACCTGAATAATCTCTAACACAAATGCTGTGAAAACAGAAGGATTAATAGTTCAGTGTGGGTTGGTCACACACACCTCTGATGTGCCACTGGAGAAGATCTGGTGTTATGGGAAAGCCTGAAGCTACAAATTCATGGCTGAATAAGGAGGATGCCTTGTGCAGTAGAGGGAATATTGAAGGAGACTGGAATTTTTCACTTGAAAGGAAAGGGTTAGAATCACAGAATAGCCTGAGTTAGAAGGGGCTCACAAGGATCAAGAAGGGCTAACCAGGTCATTTTCTTTCAGGTGGGTTTCTAGAGCCCTAACTTTAAATACCCATGAATGAAAATTTTGGCTTAGGTAACATTGTGGAAGTAACACAATAATTTTTTTTTTTTGGTTGTAGTTGTAGTTGTTGTTGTTGAAATTGTTATAGCAAAACTATACATTGCAAATAGTTTCCCCTAGTTAAAAAAAACCCATAGTGATTTGGTAACTTTCCACACACCCTTTGCCCTGTGCAGGGCATTGGAAGTTTGTGTCCACAGATCTGACCTCATACGGCCTTTAGACCTTCAGCAGCTTTACTTTAGAGGGCACGAAATGCAGAGACCCTGAATGTGTTGTGGGATTGATGGGTCTCTGTGTCCCCTCACATCCCTCTCTTCCCCAGCAGATAGGGCCATTACTGGGGGCTAATGACGGAAAACCCACAGTGGCCCAGGCCACAGCTCTGTGGCCCTCTTTGGTAAACAACCATCAGGGCAGTGTTTACACGCTCTTCCAAGAGCACAAAGACCACTCCCATGGAGCTTCTCCTGGGCATGGGATGCAGTGTGGTCACCATCCACCTCTTTCCAAAAGGATGAGTTGCAGAACATGGGCCAACACTGGCCTTTGGGTGTGGAGAAATCACGGTCAGCAGGAGCAGGGCCGTGTATGTGGCATGGCCAGCAGTCCCCTGCATGAGAGGGGACATGGCAGGAAGGTGACACAAGGTGGAAGCTGGAGCCACCATTTGTGGCACTCACAGTGCACATGCTTCAAAGTGCTCTATATGCCATGGTGACCAAAGCTCCACAAATGGACACTGCTGCAGTCCCCAAACCCCGACTATCAGCTGAGTTTTCAATCTAGCCTTAAATGAATTTGCCAAATTGGCACCTCTGGCGTCTAATTCTGCAAAGCTCAGTCTCTTTTATAGGGAAGTGCTATTGATTTTTTTTTTTTATTGTCTTACTTTCCTTCTTCTAGCTCTCCCCTCCCTGCACCCACCTTCAGCAGGATTGAACACTTTGATTTAAGAGAGGCTGTCCAGTGCAAGAGACCCTCTTGGTGGCGAATTAGAGGATGCCTTGCCCCGCACATCGCAGCAGTCAGACTGCAGAGACGCGCGTATCCATCACCCTCATGCCTGGCATTTACAATACAATTATATCCTTCCAGCTGGTAGCTGGGGTGGCTGACAGCCTACAATGCCACCCCAATGCCAATTAATAGGTGGATCTGGCCCCTAAGAAGCCAAATCCATCAGTGCCACCATGGATGCAGCACGCCAGCAAGGGACCGGCATGAGTGGTGCCTGGGCTCTGCTGCATTTTGGAGGGCTGTGACTCGGTGGAATCACTGGGGTTTGAAGGGCAATGGCTAACTTTGTGCTTGCTTGCTGAGAGCTTCACATGTCTTCCCTTTTTTTCCTACAGAACAGAACAGAGCTCTTACTGAAGAAATAATTTGCAGTTTCTCTTAAAGTCTCTGCCAGATACAGGAAAGTCACTTCTGACTGGGAAGCTGCATTTGCTTCTCTAACATCTTTTCTGTCCTACAGCAAAAGGCAATGACTTTGAAGCAGAAAAATAAGGTTGTCTTTGGTGGCTCCCTTAATTCTGGTAGGTTAAGATCAGTTTTGAAGGCTCACAGTGACATCTTCTATCCATTCCATTTCTTTCTGCAACACATCCCTTGTCTCCCCTGGAGTAACCTGGCACCTGTGAGTGGTCAAATCACATCTGGCATCTGTCAGTTTAGGGAAAGGCTCTTTGCTTCTGTGACTTCAGATAACAGCACTGGTTATACCATAGTGCTCAGGCTCTGCATGTGTGATGTTTGACTCAAGCAATAGGGAATTTCAAGGGTCAATGTGCAACCCAGCAGTAGAAACCCACAGAGGTCGGCAAATGTGCAAGATGAAGATACAAGCCAAGGGCAGAGGACTTTAAAAAAATGTGTCTCATTATAGAATTGCAAATTTGTTTCCCTAAAGAAACGTAGACTGTTGAACCCTTTGTTCAAGTAAATCCCAACAGACTCCTTTGAGATCAAACAAACAAACAAAAAAAGTTAAGCAGTTCCCACCAACTGCCTTTTTAAAGTACTCTCTTGCTGAAGCTGCCAGAAGAACAAAGTTTCATCTTCCAGGACTGAAAAAATGAACCTTTGTTGCTTGGAAATATGTCAAATCTATAGCTGGAGTAGACATAGCTGACAAAAAATAATTTTACTGAAAGGTCCAAAATTATTCATGATGTCGGAAAAAACTGCACCACACGTAGAGACAAAATAAAAAATAGCCCAAACAATCTATTTGGAAAAGCTATTTCATTTTTCATTTTTCATTTTAAAAACACGTTTTTATTCTCTTAAGAAAACCCTGAAGACTTCATAGACATTAAATATCTTCTGAAATAAACAACTCATTTTTGGGTTGACTCAAATATTCTATCTTGTCTTGACCTAATATTTTATTGTCTCACATTTAACCAAAACAATTAGGAAACAATTTCCTTGGGTTTGACCCGAACAGAAGTTTCTCTGACATTTGCACCAGCCAACAACCCTAAGCCCATTATTTGTTCAAATTTTGTGAAGCAGACAGGGAAGATGTATGATGGACAGTGAGTCACGGTCTCTAGTTTTAACAAGTTGCAGGCTAGGGTCGAAATCCTACCACCTGGGAAGCTCATGGGAAATTTACCACCGACATTGCAGGAGCCAGAACATCATCACAGCCTTTTATCTTTCCCTTTGATGTAGAAAAAAACTGTTTGCACCGCTCAAAGCAGTTGGATTTCCCTACAGACTACCCAGTGAGATGGAGTTGCAGGAGACCCTCAGCATCTCCCATCCACCCTTTCCTCTCAGTGGCTTGGTGAGGGCTCACCTCTGGAGACTTCCAAACTAGACTTTAAGTCAAAGCTTAGGCAACATTTAGGTGTTTCCTGTGAATCACAGAGTTGAGAAGCAGCGCTGGTATTGTCACAGCTGAAGTTCCAGCAGAGAATCATAGAACCACAAGATGGTTTGGGTTGGAAAGGACTTTAAAGCCCTTCCCATTTCTCCTCCTGCCATGTGCAGGGACACCTTCCACTCTCCCAGGTTGCTCCAGGTCCTGTCCAACCTGGCCTGGGACACTTCCAGGGATCCAGGGGCACCCACAGCTGCTCTGAGGAGCCTCTGTCAGAGCCTCATCACCCTCACAATGAAAAATAGCAAGAAAAAACTGTTTTATAAATCAGTGCATTTGAACTCCTTGTTTCGTTCTTGTGGAGTTAATATTAAAATAGGCACCATTCTATCCTAATTGCATTTGGTCTGAAATGGAACATCCTCTTCTGCAGGATTAGTGGTACTATTGATTCCTATATTAACACCAAAGGGGACAATTCTACTTGTCCTCCCTGATGACTTCATGGGGTACAGCCTGCCCACCCAACTCACCTAGAGTTTTGGTTCCAAGAATGTTGGGCAGCAGCAAAAGTCTTGGTTTCCTGTCTGCAACACGGAGGTAGGAGAGGACAAAAATCTCTCGAGGTAAAACCTGGTTGTGACTCAGCTAGTCACAACCTTCACCTTTGGACCCCAGGAATGTCCCATGGCCACCTGCAAAGAATTGCAGAGACATGCCAGCCAATATGAGGAAATATCTTCTAGACACCAAGAATGGTGTGGCTTTGGGGGCTGGCTGATTTCCCACTGTGCTCATATACCAGGACACACTCCTGCAGACTGTTCATAAATACTTTCAGATGGACATGCCAAAGGTCTTTCCCTTTTCCCACCATCACTCTTGCTCTTCAGAGATACCTGAGTCCTGAGCCTGGCTGGAGCTCCGGAGTGTTGCCAAGGGGCAGATAAAACACAGTGATTTCCTTTCATAAAACACAAAAGCACAGGATTGACAGAAGAATTGGCCCCAACAGCTGAAACCATCCTTCCTGAGAACTGCATCAATGGAGGACCTGGCCACCATCAAACCCTTACAAGTTGCATGGTTTCAGGTACTGGTGGACACCAGGGAACAGCTGGATGGAGCAGGACATCAAGCCAGGATTTTCCCAGACCAGCCCTTGCACTCTAGTTCTGCACCGCTGTAGCTAATACAGGTTTTGCCAGTTATTTCACCAGGGAAAAGCATAGATCTTTTTGTTGGCTGACACTGCTGGCAGTAGTTATAAATTGTCTTCTGAAATAGCTGGAGAGGTGTAAGGTCTCAGACATGAGCCAGCTGATGGCTATTCCTTCAGCTCAGACTCAGGACCTGCCCTTGGGAGTGCTCCCAGGCTCTCCAGCACCACAGGAAGTGGGCTTGCTCCAACTCCCACCTCAAGTGTCAGCTTTTTCTGTGCCAAAATCAGTTTCAAATTCTCCACCACCTCTCAGGGATCAAGCAGCACTTAATAATTAATACTCTGAGTGCTTTCAAATCACCTGGAGAAAGAGCCAGCACAAAATCAAACTGTTATGGTCAATGTCACTGTTTGGGCTGTGAAGGATGAGTCCTGCCTGATTGCAGGTTTTCTAGAGCAGATTAAACTTGACATGTCTTTTTTTTTTTTTTTTTTCTATGAACAAGTCTTGCCTGTGCAGAGCAAAGCTTAAAATTCATTATTTATTTTGCATGACGCTGACATCACAACAGAGCCCTGTACACTCTGTCTCAATTGATGAAGAGAAGAAGAATCTCCTGTTTTGCATGATGAAGAAAAACTTCTGTAACCATCTGCATTTCCCGCACTCCATAAGATTGCTACTCCAGGGACAGACACACTCACCTTATGCTAGTGTGTGGGATGCTCTGAATTTATGTTTTTTTTTTAATTTGTACTAAAGAAATAGATGCTGTTCTCCCAGTTTGTCTCCCTCTCCATCTGGTGAGATAAAGTTATCAGGAATAATCAGATCATAGAGTGGGGGCTGGAGAGGAAATTGTACATTAATACTGATGTATCTGGCATTGCAGGAGACACGAAGCCTGCTGTTCCCTCATTGGCCTGGGAATGTTTAACAAGCTCACTACATACCTTTGCTTTGCTTTGCAAAAGAAGAAAACCCTGCACAGCTCCCCGAGCATCTGACAAGAATGCACAGACATAATAATTTCTTTGACCTCAGCCACATGAGTTTCTGAAAAGAACAAAACAGCATCATTTCATGGCATTTACAGTTTAAACCTTTCCTATTCAAGTTTCTAACAAAAAAAGCCAACAGCCCATTCTGGTCATGATTAAAATTCATAGGCTTGCTGCAGAGAACAGATGCAGAAGCAATTTTAGACCAGTCATATCCCAGCTCTGCAAAATTAATTTGACAGGTTTGCATTAAAGCACTGATCAATATCCACTTTAGAGCAGCAGAGGCTAACTGAGAAAAAATAAGTGACCGGAGTGCTACCAGACGAGAAAAAATGAATCTTTGAGACTTTTTTCCCTCTAAGCTTGCACCTACATCAGAAGTCCTGACCTCAATCCATTGATCGGTTGCAGTTAACATGACAAAAGGCCTGGCGGATATACCAGAGCTATACCTACCAGGGAACAATCAACCCTGATACACTAAATGTTTGACAGAGTGACTAGACTGCTGAATTAGTATTTGCTTTCTGAGGTCTGGCAGGCAACCTTTCCGTCCTGCAGTTTCCTAGATGCTTACAAAAGGGATTATATATAGACATGGTTTATAGAACTTCTCTTAAACTTTCTTAAAGAAGCGCCTCTTAGTATTTTAAGCTGAGACCAAGATAATAAAACTCCACAGCCTTGTGCCATTCCGGTTACGTCTCCAATGGGGGAAAGGTGCATTTCTATTTTCAACTTAAAAAGGACAAACTGTTTCATTAAAGTGCTCCAGAGGGTTTTTTTTTAATCTGTGGAAGAGGGAGGAAACAACTCGAGGCACCAAACCTACCCCTAGCCTTGCTCAGGAGTGGAAATGACACAATCCATATTGAGGCTTGATTGGAGAGAAATGGCTGGAAATCTCTGCTGCCTTGGGTAGTGTGGGTTGAGTCCAGCAAAGGAGAGCATTTGTATAACCCCCCGCACACCACGGGTTCATCAGCACATCACCACAGCAGCTATCGTGGTCCTGGCTGGCGTCGCCCGTGGAAGGAAGGTGTGGCACTACAGCATTTCATCAGATGGACTTCTTGTCTCACAAGTGATCCTGCAGCCACGAGTAATGGTTATAACTCACCAGGCACAGTTCTAGCTCATCTGCAACTCTCCTCTGCTCCTGTGGGACACCAGCTGTCCCTGGATGACACAGAGTCTGACCATACCCACCGCACCGCTCACCAAGCGGACTGTGGTGATTTGCCCGGGAAAGAGGAGGGGGAGGTGGTTTGGGGGCTTGAAAAGAAAAGTTGGAGTGATTTCCCCCCTGCCACTCCTTGCCTGGATTTGTGCAACATCCCTGGGCGCTGCGTGTAAGGATGGATGCTGACCTGGGGTGTGGTGAGGTCTCTCCAGGACCGCCTCCTTCTTCAGCTGCACCCAACAGCTCCAACCGACACCCACTGCAGGCACTGCTGGCTGCCACCACAACTGCACAACTGCAAACTTCACCCTGCAGATCAGACCTGTTAAGTGAAAAGTTATCTACAGAGATTTAGTCTTCCCTTCCAAGTTCCCCAGAATTTGATGCACCCCATGGTCTACAACCTTATACCAACATACAGGGCATTCCCTTCAAGAGCTGTTGTGAAGATACTTGGTTCACTGCCGTCTCCAGAAAATTACACACCTTTTTTATTTCTATTCCTGATAATTTTAGAATTCTCAACCTAAGCAAGACAATTTCATGTTATAAACTTGACTATAGTTAGACATTCATTAGCCCTAATCACATACTAATTACCTGACATCACTCCACAGCATCTTGTGAGTCTTACAGACAATGTTTTGCCAGGAAATATATGAAGTAAAAAGTGTTTATAGACATGTTATGAAAGTTGGTGCCCGGTATCAGGCACTGGAGCAGGACATTTTATCATTTCTACTGATGTTTAACATATTCCAGTCCCAAAAAGGGATAAAATCTCATTAAAATCTGTCGTATATACCTACACAGCACAGTCAAGGAATGGAACAGCCCATCCCGTGGTTGAAGCACCTGCTTCATCCTTGGAAAATAGAAGTTTAGTTCCCAGTATTAAAACAGACCTCACTCAAGCCACCAAGGACCAGATTTCTTAAATCTGAGGCGCCTAATTACTTCTGAGTTCAATGGAAAACTAAGCAAGTCTCTTAAATACCATTTAAAATCTGTCCTCAAGCTACTTGACTCCTTTTCTGTCAAATGAGTCATCGCTTTCCCTAAATTCCCAAGGCCCAAGGAGTAACATGAATAAATGTATCAGTCAGCTCCCCCACTCCAGTGATGGAGGGCATGAACAGCCCACAGAGGGACAGCTAAACCTCACTGCACCTAAAATATGCTGGAAATGTCAAGTACCATTTGCCAATGTACTAAACATTTCTATACACAAACAGATGCTGCAGGCATGTAGACAACCAGCTGATACATAAAATTTGCTTCTCCCATGCCTTGAGGATTCTAGTGGAAGAAGCTTAACATGTCTCTGGCTCTCTGAAACCCCCTGGGTTGATCCTCCAGCGTGGGCAGCAGGGCAGGGGGGATTCTGCCCCTCTGGCCCTGGGCTCAGCTGAGACCCCACCTGCAGAGCTGCCCCAGCCCTGGCTCCAACAGCACAAGGACGTGGAGCTGCTGGAGCCAGCCCAGAGGAGGCCACGGAGCTGCTGCCAGGGCTGGAGCCCCTCTGCTCTGGAGCCAGCCTGGCACAGCTGGGGCTGTGCAGCTGCACAAGAGAAGGCTCCAGGGAGAGCTCAGAGCCCCTGCCAGGGCCTCAAGGGGCTCCAGGAGAGCTGCAGAGGGACTGGGGACAAGGCATGCAGGGACAGCACACAGGCAGTGGCTGCCACTGCCAGAGGGCAGGCACAGATGGGATATTGGGAACCAGGAATTGCTGGCTGGGAGGGTGGGCAGGCCCTGGCACAGGGTGCCCAGAGCAGCTGGGGCTGCCCCTGGATCCCTGGCAGTGTCCCAGGTCAGGCTGGACAGATCTTGGAGCAACCTGGGATAGTGGAAATTGTCCTTTCCAACCCAAACAATTCTGTGATTTTATGAGTTTAAATTATTTTGGCCCTTGAACCTAAAAATCATTCTGTGACAACTTATGGACCTGGGAGCATCTATAGCCTTTGTAGATTATTCTGTATTATTATTCTGTACTATTTCTTCCTTCTTTTCTCTGGGTAGGGTCTTTTTTTAATTTCCTGTTGCAAATCATAATTGCTTCTCCTGAAGTCAGAAGTTGCAAGCCCTAAAACACCTGAACTTCACTCTTCTTCTGCAGAGCATTTGGGCAGGTTTCAGGCCTTCTGCTTTAGCAATGCCTAAATAAAATAAAACTCATGGTGTTAGAATAATAGGAATGGTGTCCTATTGGCAGGGGGGAGGAACAAGACAAGGTCCCTTCCAACCCAAACCATTCAGTGGTTCTGTGGTTCTATGCCCAAGCATTTCCACAGCCTTGCAAAGGACCACATTTATGGACCCTGAATTAACATGGAAAAAATCTGCTATTCTGAGCATCAAAATAATTCCTTCGACTCTGGCACCTCTTTTAAAGGTATGCAAATCTTTTGTAGCCATGTGAAATAAAAGTACCTGTTGGCAGATGTGGTTGTCTGACCTGCAGATGCAGGTTAGGATGGTGCAAAACAAACTGTTGCACAGCCAGTACCAAAGCAGGACATGTTATTTGTTGTCAAACTAGATTTCTGCTAATCTTTCACCCCAGACCCCGAGTCAGACATGTAACCATGAAAAATGTGGTAGTTGTAGTGCAGCGTGATGTGTCTGCGGCACACAGAGGCTGACATGCATGGTGTGATTGCCACCACACTCTCAGGCAAGTGCTGAGCACCTTGGCACTGCCTCTACCCAAGATAAAAGGCCTCAGATATAACCAGTATTTCACCATGTGTTTGGTTTTTTTTAGTGATCTATATTACAGTGCAGTGTATATCCCTAAATGTATATTGCAGCACATCAATAAAATGGACCAAATTTCCACCTCATTTGGAGCCATGCCTTTTCTTTATCTCTCTGCAATAAGTTAACCTCTTAAATATTACAACATGCTGCTCCTTATGTCTCTTAAATATTAAACAAGGGCTGTACAAAATAGATTCAAGAACACACAGTAATCAATAGCAATGATCACGAGGGCAGGAAAATGGAACCGTTTAAGGGTTTTTAATCTGGTGAATAAACCTGGCGCTTTCATTCAGAGAAAACAATGCAGCCAAAATCCAGCTGAATCACACACTCTCTAACACCAGATTTCCCTCATTTGTTCTGCTTGGCACAGCTGGATTTTAAAAAGGAGTAAGAAGTCATCCAGGAAAAATACCCGCCAAAAATATCCCCAACCACAAACTATTCCATGCAGTCAATAGTTAAGCCTGTGCTTCAGAAATGCACTGGGGGATGTCTTCCATAAACCCCTGACACATATGCATTCTTCAGATCAGATGGGGGCTTCATTTTTTTTCAGTGCCCACTTTTATGATATGAACTTCTCATAACTGAGATGCATTAATGTGGTTTTTATGTATACATAAAGATGAGGTATTTACAGTCAGCTCTGGGACCTATTTTCAAGTGAAATGTGTGTTTAGATAAAGATATATCTGCAATATAAATGTCTTACAAGGAATAGAAGGACATTTGGACTCAGCTGAGATTGTGAATACCTCTTGAAATGATCTGTAGGAGAACAACCTAAGTTGTGTGTGCACTATTAATAATAGAGTGTCCATGACATCATTTTACTAATTACCTGGGTTTAGTGCACTCCATTTAATAGTATTCATTTTACTTTTCTAAATGTAGTCACTCTTCTCTGAACAGTTCTTCTGGGTTTTACTCACGTGGTGGTTAAAGAGATGTGAAACGAAAGTGTGTCAATACAAAGGTCATTACATTAATGCATGTACCTATTAACTCCCACCCACGGAAGAAAGGAGCCGAGTGGCATTGCAGGGGTCTGGGATCCATCATGTGTGTAAAAACCTCCTTTGAAAATCACTTCTGCAAACACAGATTCAAGCATGTCGCACATCTGCCTCTCCTGGTGCCACTGGGACAGCTGCTCCAAAGTCTTTGGGCTTGGATGTGCACAGAAATCCATGTCTGGATCTCTGTGGTCCAGAGAGCAGACCAGGAGATCACCAGGGTAAACTTCCCGTCCTACATTTGTGCCACCCCCAGAGTCCCATGAGCCCTCTATGAGACACCAATCCCCTCCCAGAAATTCCCATTTTCACCAAGTAACAAATTGCAACAGTAATCTGCCACCTTTCCTGGTTTGTGACTTACCATAATGGTGTGCATGGTGATAATCAATTTCACTGCAATAACTATTATTTCTTCACTTATTTTGTAATTGTGAGCGTGCTGATAAATGGATTGGACAGTTACTTAATTTCACAATCTGGATCGTAAATATCCTGTCCTGGAGTGTTATTTGTCAGCTTTGGCAGCAATATTCAATCGCTGTCAAGAGTGTCCATGTCCAAAGCCAGGCTGGAGGAAGCTCTGAGCAGCCTGGTTCGGTGGAAAGTGGTTGGATGAGATGAACTTCGGGTCCCTGCCAACCCATACCATTCTGGATTCTGTGATTCAGGGAGCCCCCGACACGCTGGATGCTCACAGTTGAGCAAGACCCCTCCCAGAGAACTCATATGAAGCCTTGTAACTCCAGAGATGTCTTTGCCTATGGAAAACCCAAGCACATCTCCATTACATATTGATCAAAACCCCTGTGGTCTGCTTGCTGTCACCAAAAAAGATTACACGCAGTAGAGCTAGAGAGCTTTTGCCTTAGCAAGGGGGAAGGTGCACCTGCAAGGGACTGGCTCACAGCCCTCTTCAGCCACTCTCTGGTGGAGAGGCTCACTGCTGTCCTGCTGTAACTTCAGGAGCACGAGACACCCGAGCTGTTACCACAAATTATCTTTAGTCCAGGGAAGGACAGGCGTGGTACAGCCATGATTCACTCCCTCAGGGTGTCCAAGATAGGTCAGAGTCATGCCCCGAGGTCCCCTTTCCACTGACTAAAAGGGCATTTAAGGCAGCCCAGGGCAGAGAAATTTAGGTGAGGTGAGTCCCAGAGAAAACCAGCCCTTTGAGCCCCGTGATTAATGCTGACAGTTCCAGCCCTCGTGTCCAGGCCTCGTCCTGCACTGGCTGGGCACATCCAGACCTCAGCATGTGCAGCTCCTCTGCACCACTCAGTTTTGAAGCTTCGTGGCTGAGGATTTCTTCTCTTACCTGAAGGTCACTGAAAGCCTTGATCTCTGGAGGGTTCCAGTGTGTCCCCAGCAGGCCAGGGAAGGGCAGTGGTAGAGGGATGAGGATCCATCTCCAGCTGCGTGCGTGTCCTCAGCAGCTCCTGGCAGCCACCACCAGGGCTTCTTCCTCTGCCCTTGGAGGATGATCATGCTTTATGGCTGGACATGCCCATGCCACTGCCTGTTCTAGCCCCTTGCTTAATAAAAGCCCTACTTTGGTGCATGCAATCCCTTATTGATTCTCCCCCTGGGTTAACTTGCTGACTTGGGACCAGTCTACCTGTTTAATTTTCCAGTCAAACCCTGTTTCTAGTAATTTAGGGTTGTTAAGATCACCTTTGTTAACTGACAGTAGATACTGTAAAATACAGCAGACATGCTTGCTCTTTGTCCAGTATGCCAGTGTAAGATTCCCTTTACTACTGCTTTTTCTTCTTCCTCAGAAAACTAAAATAAGCAAATAAACTACCCCTTGAGTTAGTGTTTGGTTCTCTGCTTTTTCCCAGCACAAGTTTGATTTTGGTTTGATTTCCCACGGTGCTACAAGCATCAACATTAATTGCAACACTAGTTTTTTTTTTTTTTTTTTTCTTTTACTATGACTCTTATTATCGTGAAAAAAAGAAGAACTGGAGTTTCTATTCTTCTTGCTGAAATAAGAAAATACTCATTTCATTGCCAGAGGTGCCTTGTAATGTCTTCCTAGATGTCTTCAGTAAAAGTCTCCTTGACTCCTGTAAGTTAAAGAAAATGTACAAGCTGCCACTTTTATGCTTTCTGAGAGAGGGGAAGGGAATGTGGATAGAGATTTTGATGTTAAATTTTGTTTACCACTGCCTTATGGGAACTTGAAGCATATTCAGTGTAAAATGTTGGTTGCTTTAGAACATCACTCCCGCTGATTCTGCCTTCTCTTCCTCCTGTAAATAAAATAAAGCAGAAAATTCAGTAACCCAGTCATAACCTAGTGTTTAAGGACAGCTCAGGCACAATTAATTTGACTGCTGGCTAATAAATATATTAATATATCACCCCTCCAAATACAGAGGAGACCTTTCAAACTTCAGCATCATTGGCTAAATGCCTGAAGGAGAAAAATTACTTGAAAGAACTTAATTCAAAAAATCCTTTAGGCCACACTGTTGCATCTTGCAAGCCAGTAAAGATGCAGACAGCTATGAAGAGAAAGACATCAATAAATAATCAGGGGTCTTAGACTTTTAAATGGGAATCTGAGCATTGCAACCCAAAGGTAAATTGAATCTTTTCCCCATCTTCCTAGCAGGTGCTCACGCCTGCGTAAGCTATAAAACTTTGCTCATTGTAAATGTAGCTTGCCCTTTCGACAGACATTTTTACATGGAAATGGAAAGTCTTAGCTTGAGACCGCTGAAAGGCATCTTTGCCTGCAGCAACTTCTGTTTTATATTTTGAAAGGCCTTTTTTTTTTCCCCTTCATCTTTTCCTTTCCTCTTTCTCTTTGCCGAGGGATATCTGAATCCTACTTAAACATTTTTCTGTGGTAAACAGCTTTAAAAAAGTGATCTGTGCTACATGCAGTCAGGCAGTGGGAAGGACGCTTGTCACCACTGCATTAAAGGTGAGACAGCTGAGGACATCAATCAGTGATGAAATTAAATGTCTTTCATTCCTCTTCCTGACAAAACTGACTGGACACTAAGCTTGCCATTGATGCTTACTGAAGGAAGTTGTAAGTGTATTTAATCAGTTAATTAGTGTTTATACCCATTCAGGCACACCATTAGATGGTGCCCTGGTTAGGATAAAGAATTTTCCCCTTCCTTATGGACTATCAGAAATGCAAAGCTGCTTTGCCCTTGACTTATCCATAGCTGCAGTATAACACATAATATTGTGCTGAAACAATGCTCTTCTGATTATTATTACATTTGGAGGATGTTACTGCGTGAGCTCTGGCTCCAGTTTGGATCACAGCTAGCTGGGAGAGTGGACAGGACACTTCCATCCCAATTCCTCCACTCCTGGATGAATCATCTGATGTGTGCATGGTCATGAAAAAAATCCTAAAAAACCTGAAGCTACATCTATGGAGCAGTGTGGAAACTGCATCTCTCCGACCCCCCATACCAGTTATCTCAAATGAGCTTTAATTCTGAAGCCTAATGTCCTATTTCTGAGGAGGAACTCAATGTTTTGCAGCAAATACTTTCCTGCAGTGTGTGTAGTCACTGAGGTGAACAGCAAGTCATAAATAAAGCTCAAAGCAGTCTAATGTCCCGTCCCAATTTGCAAGCCAAAACTTGATGTTTCACAGTGAAATTCTCAGTATGACCTTCACATAAGTGGCTTTCCCTATACTAGGATGAGAGCTTATAGTCTGTAATTAAATGCTGCTATCCCTTGCATCTTTATTCACAAGGAATTCTGCATATATTCCTTGACCACAAGAGTCTCTTGGCTACTGCTCACTCTTCCTCGTCGGGTCAGAATGTGAGGACTTTGTATGTCTTGAGACAAACTTGTCCTGTAAGACCCACAAAGACATTTTTGCTCAAAACCTTCACTAAGTTTAAACACAAAACTGACACAAGGGGTGACTTTAGTTTGTTGTTTCAATTTATTTTGAGCTAGATTCTGCTCTGTTTAGACCAAAGCCAAATCCATAATCTTTCCAAGGCCAGAGTAACCTCAATCTTTTTTTAACATTGGATACTTGAATTGTCTGTGGGCTTTTTGTCTTCTTTTCATTATTTGGTAAGTCTGATACCTTTACTAAAGACCCTTCTTGGAGGAGAAGACCAGTTAAAGAAAAAAGCTGTCTTCTCTGCCCAACCCTGCACTGCGGTTCCCAACATCCCACACAACTGCTCTGGTAAACTCCTTGATACAGACTCTTTCCTACAGTCCACAAAAATATTGCAAAAAACCACGAAAGTAAAAATCCCTTGTGGGCTCCTATATAAAGTTCCTACTACCAGACATCAGCTCTGGCTCGGAGAGTCCTGAACCATGAACTGCTGAAGGGAGAAAATGTAGGGTAAGTAGTTCAACATGACTATCTTTTTCTTCTATCCTTCCCTATTGGGTTGGTTCTGGCCACCACTGGAGAAAAGTTTTGGGACCAGCAGGGATTTTTGTGTGTAGTGTGTTATCATGCCTGTGTGTAGGCACCTGCAGATGGCAAAAGATTCAAACTTGCAAGACTCTTTCCTTGTCTCCTTCTGACATCTTACCACGGTACAAGTTACTTGAACAATCTGGCAGCAAAATATAAACTCAACCATTACATTCCTCCATTCTTCCCACCCCTGACCCATTTATTTCCCATACAACAACTGGCTTGGGACTCCACTGGCATTAAGCCTCCAAACAAGCAACAAGCAGCAAGAACAGATGAATGTTTACAAACAACAATCCTATTTTCATGCAAATGTCCTCTGTGATAGAGAAGAAATGAAGAGCAATATTGCATATTGGAGGTGCAAGCAGAACTGTTTCTAAAAGTAGACTGTCTTTCAAAGTTTTCCATTAGGCATTCACTCCTTAAATACTCTGTGTGAGCAGAGCTCATCCCCACCTGAGGAGGCAGCCTGATCCATATGCATGAAGATCTCCAGCAAGAGATGCAATCTGCAGATCTACATCTCATTTGGACTCACTGGGGTCTGGTGAGTCCTGGTAAGGGGTCAGTGCTGGGTGAAAACATGTCCCATATTGTTCATGAGCATCAAACGGAAAAAAAAATGCCTTTGGAATACAGGGAGCCAGACTGAGAGGGTGGCAAAACAAGGGCAGAGATGAGGACAATGAGACAGTTTTTTGTTTCATCCATCAGCCCACAGAACAAAGAATTTTTCATAGAATCACAGAATCATTTAGGTTGGAAAAGCCTTCTTAGATCAAGTCCAACCATTTCCCCAGCCCTGCCAAGGCCACCACTGACCCATGTTCCCAGCTGCCACATCCACACGGCTTTTAAACTTTTCAGGGATGGGGACTTCCTGGGCAGCCTGTTCCAACACCCAACCACCCTTTCAGTGAAGAAATCTTTCCTAATATCTAATCTAAACCTTTCCTCATGCAACTTGAGACTGTTTCCTCCTGTTCTGCCTCTTGAGAGAGCAGACTGACATTCCCCTCCATACCATCTTGTTTTGAGGCTATTCCCCCTGAAAGAAGCTACAAAAGGAGATACATACAGAGGGATGAGCATCTTCTGAGCCACATTGCAGGAAAGATGAAAACTAGACTCTGTTATTTTGCCTGTGAAAGGGGTTTATTCCACTGAATCACTATGTGGCTAAATATTTGTAGACATTTGTTGGCAATAGTGCAGGCTGTCCAATCAGCTTTATCAAGTCCTGGTCTGTGTCCTCACTGTATCCCATAAGGTTTTGGACTCCTTTTATAGGAGTCCTTGTGAGGCTGACTGTCTGTGGCTGTGTATGCTGGGACACGTAGGTTCAACCAATGGCATAGCAAGGGAAAAAGCAGAATTTTCATATTCGTGCCATCACTTTAGTGACACGAAGTATCTTGTTTTTGTGCACCTGAAACACCTGCCATATCAGCTGAATTGCTGTGAACAGATGCAGAGGTTTGAGGTGTCCAGGTGCAAATAATATTTGTCATTAACCAGCCCCTAACACAGGCAGTGGGTAAGTCCTTGGAGCTGGAGGAACTCAAACCATGAACAACTGTACATTTTTCAGTGCAGTGATAACAATGAAGAGGTCTTTCAAGTCTGCATCAAAGTAGCTGTTTGTGAGGGTCTGGCCAGAAATTACATCTATAGCATTTATTACAATTGTATGATATTTATTTTCCTTATTGCGACCCTCAGCCTCAACTCTCATCCCCTTCCACAAGGCAGGAAAGCTGCAATTCCCCACACTGACCATGTTTTGAGAGGCCACTGCTGATCTCATATCTTTATTTTTCTTCAATTTTTTATATTTGAAATATATCACTTTAGGAGCTAGACCATAATTTTACTGAAGTAACTGAGAATGTTGTCCTAGTTTTAACTCTTGGCATGGGAGGGTCAGAACATGCACAGGGCACAAAGGAACAGAGTGAAGGGATTTCTCTAGTTCAAGGAAATGTTCTTAATTGCATCCTGAAAGCATTCCCACATGCTCCTATTTGTGTCTGCAGTAGGCAAACCTCCACTGGAATGCATTTCTCAAAGGTGCTGTTTCCCACAGGGAATTGTAACCAGCCTTGGACTTCAGCACATTTTGTCTGCACCAGAATGAAAGCCCTAAGAGCTCTACACCTTCCCTTAAACCTCTGTGGGTTTAAACCCCTGCTTAAACCCCCTGCTTTAAACCCCTGTTTCAGAGCAGAAATCGTGACTTCCCAAGTTGTGACTTCCCTATTTGTGGCACCTAGGGACATGGGTTAGTGCTGGCCTTGGCAGTGCTGGGGGACAGTTGGAATCAATGATCTTAGGGGGCTTTTCCAGCCTCAAAAATCCTTCTTCTCACAGCAAGAGGTAAGGATTATTTCCCAGTACGGGTTGGCAAGCCCTAGGGGCTATGAGATCATTTTCAATGTAAATGTGACCTCATCATGATTGCTTACATTAAGGATCACAGTACTTTGCAAGTCATTCTAATAAATTCACTTATCTGCCTGAGGAGGAGCGAGCCATATATCTGGTCTTTGACATCTGCTTTTCCAGGGTCTGTGAAAACCCAGCTACTCGTTGCATGTGCTCATCCAGGGACATTAATGCCATGGTAAAATTTTAGACAGAGAGTATTAGAAATGAATGAGAAACCAATCTACGTGAACCAAATTATACTGAAGCAATGCCCAGGTTAGGCTATAAAAAAGTCAGAAATCCCTTTTTGGAAGTATCTGTTCCTTGATTTAAAAGGGTGGGAATGCCAGTTGAGTTTGACAATGACTCTTCCATTTCTGTAGGAAATGTGAATTTCCACGGGATTGCTGCTGCAGGAGTAGGGGGCCCTCTTTCCTTACTCAGCTTCACATCCCTGGGATACTGTTGACCCACCAAAGGTGGCTATCTGGTCTTGATTTCTGGCAACTGAATAATTCAAAAGCAATTTATCTGCATTTTCAGGAGTGTTCAGGGAAGTCACTTCACAATCATTTACAGCTCATATACTATGGTATTGGGGAAGACTCTCTCCCCATTTCACTCACTTGATTGATGAGTCTCAAAATCTCAAAAGAATCATAAATTCCAGCGACAAATAATCATGCATTAGGAAAAAAAAAAAAAAAAAAGATCAATGCAATCAGTGTTTGTTATTTGCCATTCACTACTTGATGTAATTTTAGTCTTGCAGGCATCCAGTCAGACTCCGGTTACAGTATCATGTTTGGGGGGTCAATTGTGTGCAGTGGGAGTGGGCACTCTGAAAAATTCATAACTGACTGACTGGAGAAAATCTGTTTTCAGGCATTTTTAGGTGAAAATTTATCAAATAAACAGAGTCTTACAAATCAGCATTAAGTAATGAACAGTGAATAGTAGCAAATATAGCAGACCTGTTGTGAATGAAAAGTAACTGTCAACACCAGTCTCAGACAGAAAAACCCAGCTTTTAGCTAGCTTTTTGATCCAGACTTTGGATAAAATCAGGGAAGTCTTTCTTTGGATGACTCCATCCCTGCATCAGGCTCTTTTCAACACAAAGTTTTCCTCTCCAGCACAACTTGGCATGCAGTGTGTGTTCTCCATAAAGCGCTTAAAAGTGAAGGTAATTCAGCTGGTTTGCTTCCCTGCCTAGTGGGAGCTTTGCTCAGCGCTCAGAAATGTATGCAAGTGTGTGACTAATGTACAGCAAAAAGACTCAGGATGGAGCCACTTTATTCATTGTTTGTTATTGTTCTTTGTTGCTCAGTGTTTTGTAAATCCCCCTGGTTATGGAGACGTTTTTATTAGAGAATACATTTTTTGAAAATGGGGTTCTGCAAAAATGAAATTTCAGAGGTGTGTGTCTCAGCATTGATTTTTCTATTTGTAATAACACACTATAGCATATCTTGTTTTATATCAAGAGGATAAAATGTCCCTAACACAGTGATCGCCATTCTGTGGTAATGGATAAAGCCTGTTTATGAGATGTCATTTATTCCACAATAGACAGTAAATAAAAGCCATTTCAAGCTTCGGTTAAATCAAAGCTTGTTCGGGATTTCAGCAGATTTGCAAATTACCTTTGGGACCATTTTCAGATTCAGTTGTTTTCCCACATGCTATTGACTACCCATGTTTTACTATAAATACTACGTCTTGCTCTTTCTCTCTCTCTCTGTCTTATACCAAACCCTGGGATTGTGGAGTGATTTGCAAAGACAAGCAGATAAAGTAAATACAGTGTATTAAAATTTCTTTCCTGTCAATGTAACAGAAATAAACCCACAAGTTTTGATGGCAGACTGAAAGCCAAAGAACAGGATCCTGGACACAGTATTTTGGAAAATCCAGAGGTCTTTGTGAGATCTTAAAAAAACACCAAGAGAGGTGCAGCAGAAACACAGGTTTTGTCAAAAAAAAAAATCTACTAAAACTGCCTCATATCAGCTACTTGGGCTTTGGAATTTACTGCTGTTACTGGACATAGTCACAGGAGGATGTTGGGGCCACATATCCCTTTTTTGCTCTGTCTTATAGATGGAAGAGTTAAGGTCAACATAGAAAGGATGAAGAGTCCTGGGCCTCTGGACTCAAAGCTACCTAAGTGGGCTGACTTCATAACACAAAATAAAGTGTTCAATCAGAATATCACACATATGTGTGATATTCATAAACACTGAGACAGGAACATCAGGTGTTTTAATTTTGGGTGCATTCTGCTTGTTTAAGAAAAAGTGAAGAAATGCACTTTAGGGACACAAAACGTTTTGGAAATTCAGAGTGCTGTCACCTGATTGGAAAAAAAAGTCAAAATGGTTCATGGCACACTGTTTGAAACAAAAAGGCTTCATTTTTTCTCTAGAAGGTTCACAGTGGGTATAAATGAGCATATAGAGCAAATGACTCTCAGCCCATTAGAGCATGGACCTTTTTGGTTTGAAATGTCCTTTCCACTTCCACTTTTCCTTTGCCTTTGTTAGAAAATCTTCCAAAGAAGCAAGATGTTCTGGTTGAGAGCCTTTGAAATGTCCCATTTGACCTACAAACTTATGATTTCCAAGCCACCAAATATTCTGAAACATACAGGAGGGGATTTATACTCATACATTTCTTCTTTCCTTTTAATATTTAAATCCAAAAATCAGTTATTCCCAAAAAACATCTCTGTGAATTATTTTCCTGCCACCCTGTAAAACTGCAGTGGCTGTCAGTAAAGGAACAGGTGACACTATTTTACTCAGCAACAGTTTTCAAGAGACAAAAAGGCTGAGCTCCAGTAGGTATGCAACAACCCTCATTTAGGATTCCAACTGGACAGGGACACTGATTTCAGCTCTGCCCACTTCCAGCTGCTGAGATTTGGAGCCACAGTCTGTACCAGAGGCCTTGGAGGGCTCCAGGGTGGTCCTTATAGGTG
Organism: Anomalospiza imberbis; assembly: GCF_031753505.1. NCBI lineage: Eukaryota > Metazoa > Chordata > Aves > Passeriformes > Viduidae > Anomalospiza > Anomalospiza imberbis. The sequence continues at coordinate 1,414,636 of NC_089721.1, read as the reverse complement.
CCCATCCTTGAACATTGAATTTTAATCCAAGCACACTGGAGTTCCAAACAGAGGGACGAGTCTACTTTCATTCTTGTAACCACTAGGGAAGTAAAATTGCAGTGGGAAAGCAAGCCAGGTTACCTTCTAGTTCATGCTCTACAGAAAAAAAAAGCATCCCATAAACCATTTACTCCAGTAACTCAGCCTTGGAGAGATAAATGCAGATCCACCATTCTATAGAAAATAATGTAAATGTCATGTTGTGGTTGAGGAAAGTGAAAATAAAGAGCTCCCATCCTCCCTGTAGGACATTGCATTGCAGGATCAGCAACTAGACAGTAATTTTTAATTCCTGTTAATGGTTTAGCACCTTTAAAATGGGTTATGCATTGTCCTGGCAGGTGTCCTCTGTGTCTTGGTGGTCTTTAATCCAGAAATTCCAAAGGGAATCTGATCACTGTAAGAAATGTTAATGAGATCTTTAGGCTTCTTAGAACCACCTTCCTGAGCATTTTCTTAACTTCTGGATTTCAAAAAGCATGGCGTCCTGCCCTTTGACTAGACTTTGAAAAAAATTCAGGGGGAACAGGCAGGGAAATTGATTTCAAAGTCTTCACTCGATGATACTTGGGAAGAGCCTTTGAAATCCTTATGATAATACATGTAAATATCATAGTCTCTGAAATATAGCAGCAAACTGTGTAGGAAACCAAGCAGATTTCCAATGGAGAACCTTCTGTTTCTGTGCAATCTCACTAAAAATGACCTCATTGTCTCAGAAATATTTCTGCTGAGAAGAATCAGGGATTTTTAAATTGTTGCAGGGGAATTTTCAGATCCCTGTTGGTGTGGGGCCACTTTGAGAAGAATCCTCCTGATAGTCAACCAACCACAGCTTTTTCAGTGGTTTTAAATTTTCACCAGAATCCTGATTTTCATTCTGTTTCCAAAAAAAAAAATGCTTTGAAGCACTATAACATCCCAAGTGTTCCATCAACCCCAATGTCCTTTGTAACATCTCTGTGCTTGTGCAAGCTTTAATGCACAAGGGGCTTCCCTGAGACCACTGATCTTCCCAAAATTACATCCCTTGCCCATTTTGCAGTTTCACCCAGTTTTCACCCAGATTTCAAGAATGTTGGAGCAAAAAGCTGCTCTACATAGATGTTTGACCAAGAAGAGTTTTTGAATATTGGCTACTCTTTCTTTTTTAATATTTTTAATATTTCAGTTGTCCACTCAGGGAGCAAATATGATGCTGAGTGATCTAGGCAGCTACTCACACACAGAGTAGTGTGTGTGTAGCTGTTCATAGACAAATAATTTAAAAATATTGACAATTTTTTCTCTTGATATTTCTAGGAAGAGGATGTATATGGTAGAATTTCACTAGGGAGAGCAGATCTTTCCATTCCCCATTACATAACAATTACACTTATTCTCAGCATTGCTGTAATACAGAGAAGAACTCAAGAGGAAAGTAAAAAAAAATCAGTTCTGAATATGGCACAAGAATACTGAGTGTACACTTTCTATTTCTTTACAGTTTTGCCTGAAAATACCATTACAGTTAAAGTTGTGTCAGCACTTTCATTAGAAACCCAGTTTTGATTTATAACACTGGCTGCAAAAAATTTGCTGCTGGCTGAAATTCAGCGTAAGGTCTCTGGCCAGGGGAAACATTTTAAACATTTTTTGGAAGATCGTTTGGAACAAGTTCTATTATGCCAATGTTACACAGATGATTTCCTTAGGTTTTACCCAGTGAAGCTGGGTTTTGTTTTGTTTTTTTTTTGTTTTATTATTTTTTTACAAAATGAACAGAACCAAAAGGTTATTTGGAGAGGTTACCTAATCTTTTAAGTTCATGTCCTGGTTTTGGATGGGATAGAGTTAATTTTCTTCTTAGACATTTTAAATCATTGCCTTAGAAACCTGGGGGTTATGCCAGAAATCCCAGGATTTACATCAAGAAGCACCACCAAAACTAACTAAAAGCCTAAAGCAGATAGTCAGCAAACACACATTTTGGTGCTCCCAGCCCATTAACAAGCGTTTAAAGCCCTTCACAGAACTGTGCTCAGTGTCTCTGCTATTCCTGCTTTATTAGCTGGGCATTAGCAAGCCCTGGCAGCGTGCACGCTGCACGGTGTTGTTTGGATTAATTTAGTGCTGGTGAGCGGTGTCAAGCTGACAGAGGCGGGATGAGGGACAATCCATCACCTGGACGGTTACAGGCGGCAGCTCCCTCTTCCCACCGCCGCTGCCTGCGGGCACCGCGCTGGGAAACCAGAGCATCACTCGGGCCCTTGTCCACCCAGCCCCAGCCCCTCGGCAGCCTGGACAGCAATTAAACCATTCCTGCTGCAGACAGGCACCAGGAACACTCCAAAAAGACCACAGGCATCCAACAGAACAGCGGCAGAGACAGCATGGAGCTTGGAGAAGTGACCGCGACCTGCTGCATATTCAGCTATTGATCACAAAATCATGGAATTGTTAAGGTTGGAAAAGCCCTCTAAGATCACTAAATCCAGCCATTAACTCGGGACCACCTTGTTCACCATTTAAAAATATCCCAAAATGCCACATCCATGATCTGTGCAATGCCTCCTGGTAGCATTTATATTCCAGATGCTTGCCTTGCAAAAAAAAGCTTCATCTAGGTGATATAAGAGTGTATACAGGAGAGGCTGTAGAGGACCTGTGAGATTTTGAGATTAGAGACCTTCCTTCCTTCCTTCCTTCCTTCCTTCCTTCCTTCCTTCCTTCCTTCCTTCCTTCCTTCCTTCCTTCCTTCCTTCCTTCCTTCCTTCCTTCCTTCCTTCCTTCCTTCCTTCCTTCCTTCCTTCCTTCCTTCCTTCCTTCCTTCCTTCCTTCCTTCCTTCCTTCCTTCCTTCCTTCCTTCCTTCCTTCCTTCCTTCCTTCCTTCCTTCCTTCCTTCCTTCCTTCCTTCCTTCCTTCCTTCCTTCCTTCCTTCCTTCCTTCCTTCCTTCCTTCCTTCCTTCCTTCCTTCCTTCCTTCCTTCCTTCCTTCCTTCCTTCCTTCCTTCCTTCCTTCCTTCCTTCCTTCCTTCCTTCCTTCCTTCCTTCCTTCCTTCCTTCCTTCCTTCCTTCCTTCCTTCCTTCCTTCCTTCCTTCCTTCCTTCCTTCCTTCCTTCCTTCCTTCCTTCCTTCCTTCCTTCCTTCCTTCCTTCCTTCCTTCCTTCCTTCCTTCCTTCCTTCCTTCCTTCCTTCCTTCCTTCCTTCCTTCCTTCCTTCCTTCCTTCCTTCCTTCCTTCCTTCCTTCCTTCCTTCCTTCCTTCCTTCCTTCCTTCCTTCCTTCCTTCCTTCCTTCCTTCCTTCCTTCCTTCCTTCCTTCCTTCCTTCCTTCCTTCCTTCCTTCCTTCCTTCCTTCCTTCCTTCCTTCCTTCCTTCCTTCCTTCCCTCCTTCCTTCCTTCCCTCCTTCCTTCCTTCCCTCCTTCCCTCCTTCCCTCCTTCCCTCCTTCCTTCCCTCCTTCCTTCCTTCCTTCCTTCCCTCCTTCCTTCCCTCCTTCCTTCCCTCCTTCCTTCCCTCCTTCCTTCCCTCCTTCCTTCCCTCCTTCCCTCCTTCCCTCCTTCCTTCCCTCCCTCCTTCCCTCCCTCCTTCCCTCCTTCCTTCTGTCCCTCCTTCCCTCCTTCCTTCTGTCCCTCCTTCTTTCCCTCCTTCCCTCCTTCTTTCCCTCCTTCCCTCCTTCCCTCCTTCTTTCCCTCCTTCCCTCCTTCCCTCCTCCCTTCCCTCCCTTCTCACCATTCCCACCCTTCTCACCATTCCCTCCTCCCTTCCCTCCCTTCTCCCTTCCCTCCTTCCTTATCCAGCCATTTGTGCCAACTCTGATACTCCAAAGCAGTGAAAGTATCATCCAACACAAACTCATGCACACACATAAGATTGTATTTGGAAATTTGATGACAAATATTATGGAATCATGGCATCACTTCGGTTGGAAAAGCTCCCTAGGTTTGTCAAGTCTAACTCAACACTGCCAAGGCCAGCACCAGCTCATGTCCCCAAGTGCCACATCTACATGGGTTTTAAACCCATCTGGGAATGGGGACTCCACCACAGCCCTTGGCAGCCTCTTCCAGGGCTGGGCAGCCCTTTCAGTGAAGAAATCTCCCCTAAAATGTGATCTAAGGCTCTCCTGGTGCAGTTTGAAGCAAATTTCCAAGGCAAATTAAAGAGGCATGAAAATGTGGTCACTACACTTCAGACTGTCAGAACAGACCTTGCCTGTGTTTGGGCCTCAGTCATTTTCTGGGCACAACTTGTATTTAGGGTTGTCCAGACATCCCTCCAGGAAAATATTTTGCACAAGGCATTGGATCAGGCCATACCATGCCAGTGAGCTGCAGTGCCAGCAAGGGACCTCAGATACCCTTATTATATGGTCATTTATTACACACTGGGGACTATGGGTAAAGAAATATGAGCATGCTGACGTGTCCACCAGATTCTGGCACCCACTGGCCTGACACGCTGCAGAAGATGAACTTTCCCTGCAGCAAATAGCTTCATGTTATTATCTAGACTGTGTGAATTTTGGGGTGGGTACTGCATCTTACAGTGAGCACACGCTGCATCTGGCACGAGGGTATGCTAACCTCAGCTGGAAACTAGAGACATTATGTTCGTGAACATGCAATGACAAGTTTACTGCCCTTTCTGACAACGTTTCCCACTCAGGTTAAGGTGCAGAAAATAAAAAAAAAAAATCAGAGAAGAAAAAAGAGGTACATTTGAGAGCACCTCAGGGAGCCTGGAGGTCCCTTGGGGAAAGTATTGGGAGCCCTCGTATAGTGGTTTTGGTTCACCAATTTAAGATTTCCCCAGTTTTGAGATTTTCCCAACCAACGCACTGACGGTACCCCTGGGTGCCCCAGAGATAGAGAGCTGGGTCTCACCAAGGCTGAGGGCTGTGGGAGCAAGGCTTGGCATGAGGACAACTGAGGCAGCAACTCTGTGAGGCATGGGGAGACAACAACCCTCTTTTTTTGCCCCTACCACCCATCCCCATAGCCAGGCACACCCAGAGGTCCAGCACTGCCCCACTGTGCACAGGCAAACAAAATGCATCCAACTTCCACAGCTCTGCAACTGGGGTCTTTTTAATGCCACAGCTCATGTAAATAAAATCTTTTTACTGTGAATCTTAATTAAGGGAATGATTGTTTCTGGCCATCGCTTGAAAGGCAAATGTTTTAATTGGTTCTGATGTCTTTTCCTGAGAAAGCTTTTTTCTCTCCAGAAGCCATATATCCCAGGGAGATTGCTTTTCCCTGCTGCCTGTCCTGTTAGGGTCCAGCAGTGGCAGAGAAAGGAGCTGGTTTAAGGGGTTATGGAGTGAAACATGCACATGAGTTAAAGAGCAGGAGCCGTTTAAGATCCCGAAGTGTCATTAGCAGTAACATGTCACATAAAATGAGGTGCGGATTTCCATTTTCATTTGAACTTCAGGTGTTTAGTAATCCAGAAGCTTTATTTAAGGACTGACCTTTAACCTGGCCTGTCATTCCAATTGCAAGGAGTTGATGGCCACTGGGAATCAATGGGCAGCATGAAGGTCACTTCCTAGAAAAACTGTGGCTATCAATGTGTCAGTTCCAATGAAGTATTATAACAAAGCAGGCAAAGAGCCTATCTGGTCTACAAGGCACCAGCTTGCTCTCAGGCTGCCTCTCCACTTTCAGCTATTCTATAAACACAAATAGAAATAAGCTGCTATTTAATGATATGTGTTTCCGAAGGCATGTACTGATTTCAGTTCTGTGAGTGCCACGAGAAAGGGGTGGTTAGAAATCCAGCCCTCCCTGATCCAGATGCTGGCAGAAGTCCCCTTATTCCTCCACACAAAGCACTAAAGCAAAGCAGACAAGGAGCCACTGGTCCAGTGAGACCTGGACAACCCCTCCTGGCACAGCCATGTCCTGCCGTGGCCACGGAACCATAGAATGGTTGGAAGGGACCTTAAAGCTCATTCAGTTCCACCCATGGGCAGGGACACCTTCCAGTCTCCCAGGTTGCTCCAAGCTCTGTCCAACCTGGCTTTGGACTCTTCCAGGGTGGGGCAGCCACAGCTGCTCTGGGCAACCTGTGCTGGTGTTTCATGACCCTCACTGTGAAAAGCTTCTTCCTTGTATCTTATCTAAATAGACCCTCCTTCAGTTTAGAGCCATCACCCTTGTCCTATCCCAGTGCAAAATTGCTTTTCCTTGGTGACATCCAGGATTGAACACAAGCCCTGGACAGGACCTGTCTGTTTGCAGCACTTCCAGGTGGACACAAAGACCAGCCTGTGCAGGAGGAGGGGAAGGAGCACTGCAAGAGGAGCACGCGTGCATGGGGACAGGGCAAGAGAAGCAGAATGCTGGGATTTTGTTAGGGTCACAAGGAGCTCAGCACACTTTCCCAGGCCTGAAGAGTGGAAAAAAGGTCAGCCTGTCCTGGCCACACTGCTGTGATTAAAATGAACATTTACTGACACAAGAGTTTGCTTTGGAGGTTTCCACAGAGTTTCTCATTTGTGTCCTGGCCGGATTCTGTGGCATCTCTGCAGTCAATTTTGTTTACAATCATCTAAAAACTGGGTTATTTCAATTTCAGCTGAAATCCGAGATCTTTAGGCCTTTAGGAGCAGATCCCCAAGAAGTCAGAACCCAGCTCTGTTTGTGGACAGTCTGTATTGCATGGCCACTTTAGGGTGGTCTGGGGAAGATTGGGGGACTAAAGACACACATGTCTGTCATGAAGGCCAAGTGAGTTCTGCCATGAGAGCTAGTAAAGCAAATCCCAGCCAAGGGACAAGAGAGCAGCCAGGAACTTGTGGGATGGACATTGCAGATTGTCCCAGGAACACACACCACCCTGCCTCAGAACAGTGCCACGTGGAGGGCAGATACAGCTCGTCTCCACATGCCAACTGCTCCTGCATGGAGGAAGATTTTGATTCATAGGGTCAAAGATAAACACGAGCATTAGTCAAAATCTCTCCATGTCCCACCATGCCTTTGTGCTGTTTTTCAGCATGCAGCTCTTTCCTGAAATCTGTCTCCAGGGGTTTGGAAATTCCCCAATAGGAAAGTTCCTTGGAAAGCCTTTTGAAAGACCTTTCTAATCATTAATAATTACAGTAATTTGTTATCAGCCTTCTCGTATTCTTGCAAAGCTTTTAAGATCTTCTCTAGTAAATCCATTCCCTAAAAATTGTGCAAAACAGAATTTTAATTGGAATTTATTTTCCCGTCACAGGAACTGGAAAGAAAACATGTTTATGTTGTTGAACTTACTGTTTGTGTATTAAATGTCTGCTTAGATGACTGAGCATGCACATCCTCTGAGCAAAATCAATAGGAAGTTTATGCCTGTTTGTTATATGGATATGAAACCCTCTGTAAAAGGTCAACTTGACACAAATTAATGAATCCCTGAACAAATCCAAAGTTTCAATTTTGAATTAAAAATTGAGAAACGTGACCCAAAAGTACAACCAAAGGTTTGGGTTTCTGGCTACAACACGTAGATATATATTGGAACAGGATCAGAGAGAGACTGTTAAAGCATTTCTTCTGTGGAGACAATACTCCCTGAGCAAAAGTGAAAAAGTAAAATGCAGTTATGTTATAAAGAGGCAGCACAGTTTACTAAAGATGTGATTTTAGTATTGGTGTCCAGTTTAAACACACAGAAAAAGTGGAGTTCAAATACTCATAGGGCCCATCTGCCCATTATCCTGCACTCCATCAGCCTCCAAGAACTTCAGTCACTGAAGAGCGGAATAAAATCCCTTTAGGAATTTAAACAGATGAGTCAGATCATGCATGGAGATAATCTGTCACACTATTATTTATATTTCACAATACTTTCTTTCAAACTCCTTTATTTCCTCTCACGTTCTTTGTGTCCTCTTATTAAGGCAAAAAAAAAAGTATTCATCATACAAAGGGGCTGTTCTAAAGCTCTCTACACATACTTCCCTACCTAATCCTAGTTATAAATGATCAAGATTAGTTCTATTAAATGGATTTTAAAATGTATTTATTCCCACGCCCTGCCCCTGATTTGCAGATTGAAACATTGGATGCTAAACACAAAGGTGAACATATCCTTTTTGCAAAAAAAGAAACAAACAAACAGAAAGAGCATAATTTCTACCTCTGGTAGCAAACCCAAGTTATTTTGGAGATCCTGAAACAGATCAAGATTGGCACCTCTGTTTAGTGGAATTGCATGCAATGGGGTATATTCCATACAATGAGGTCCCGTGCATTTTTTATTTTGCCCTTTTTTTCTGGCTATCATCACGTTGAAGGGTCTTTACCACTTTCACCTTAGATGCACTTTGCCTAATTCACACAATGACAGCTCCCTCTGTGCACACACAATAACAAACCCACCAACTCCAGAGCAAACAAACCGCATAGGACGGGCAAGTCCTGTACTCCGAGAATGCTGCTACGCCAAGGAATCAAGATAATCCGGGCTGGTTATTGTTATGGTTATTTTTCCCTTCTACTGGAGCTGGAGATCCCCTAGCAAAGACCTGGAAGCAGCCTGAGTTTCCATGCAATAAAGCAGCAGTGAGAAAAGCTCAGAGTAATTAAGTGGCTGACGCACAGAAGAAGCCGTTACAAAGATTTGACTAAATTGCCCATTCATTAGTAGCACGGCATGGAAGGAGAATTACAAATAGACAATAGAGCCTGCAGTAATTCAATCTAACCTTGTACTTACAGAAAACAATGAGATAATGAACAGAAAAATTACCAGGCACATATTGCATTTTGTGGAAGGCAGGAAGAGGGAGGGGGATCGGATTGGGATTGGGGGGATGGAGGGGTGGAAGTGGGGGGTGCCGGCGAGAGCGGCCTGGCACATGTAACACTAATGGCATCGCTCAAGCTGAGCAAACATTTCTCCAACACAATCATAGTTCTCAGTCTAAGGGCCTCTGGGGAGCTGAGATGAGGCTAGATCGTGAACAAAAAAATGTAATTTATAAGGCGTCTGTGGACTGGAATTTATCATCGGATCCGCTCGCCGCCGCTCAATTGATATGTAGTTGATTTCAAACAACACCCCCCAGGCGCCCACAGGGAACATTTTTTAGATTTTACGCTTGGATATATCTGTTTAACTCACCATTTACCAAAACAACGGCTGATGACAGCACAAACAAGTCACTCCGAGAAAAAAAAATACACAGACATACACAGGCACACGCAAACTCGCCTAGATAGGACTAAGCCATGAGGGTTAGGGCTTTGCTGGGGTTATGAGGAGGGGAAAAACAGAGGCAGGGGCTGAAGTTGGGGTGTCTTTTGCATGGAAGACATGGATGAATCATCCACTCAATTTTTAAGCCTGCTTTGGAGCTCTCCACTAGTCCTTTTTGCATTTACTTCCCCAGGTAGGCATAACATGGAGCAGATGTTGAAACCAGTGGCTCTGGGAGGAGGCTGTGGGGTGAGGTGGTGTGGAGGAGGGTTCAATGTTGAGGGAGTTTTGCAAAGCACAGCAAAACATGTCCATCCTTTGTCTTGATGGCAAGATGTCCCAGCATCACAGTTCTGCTCATTCCTGAGGTGTTCCTGAGGTCCTGGCACTAGGGAGACAAGTGGGGTGCATGAGCTGGAGCAGGGAGAAGAAAACTTAGCAACCCTATATTTTGGTGCCACCAGAGATTCAAAACCAGACTCCTGATTTTGAAAGGGATCTCATTGCCTGAACTAATAAAGTGCTGCTACTTCCCATTTTAACATGAGAACTTGTGAAATTCCCACAGATTAATTTTACTATGAATAAGAGGAAATCTTCTCTGACCAAGCCAGTTCAAGCAATAAATTTCTGCTGCATTTACTCTCCAAAGGAGGAAAAACAATGCTGACTTTAAGCTATTTCTTGAAATTCCCTTCCAGCACTGTGCAGAAGCCCTGGACTCAAGCTCTTTGTCATGCCAGATGCTGTGCACACAACCTGGAGGTGAGCCTGGAGTGTCCCAGGCCAGGCTGGATGGTACTTGGAACAACCTGGTCTAGCTGAAGGTGTTCCTACCCATGAGAGAGGGTTGGAAGGAGATTATATTTAAGGTCACTTCTAACCCAAACCATTCTGGGATTCTATGAAAATGCCCTACAGAGCCCATAATGTAATTTTTAAAAAAGGCAATTTTAAGAAAATATTTTTTAGGAGACATCAGTGAAAACTTTGTGGTGCCACAGCACAAGCAGTCCACAAAATATTTACTTTCTTCAGGATTTTCATTAATTGGTTTTCAAAATAAGGACCTCAATGCTGTCAAAAACTGTTGGCAACAGGAGATGGCATTTGGCTACTCTAATGGGAAATTTGCTGAGCATGGAAGGGCCTCTCCAGGGTGCACAGGCTACAAGTGAATTAAACAGCCAAGGTGTTACTGCTCTTGTGGGGCTGATTCTTGCACACCTCCAATACAGAACAAACCTATGTTACCTGTGCAGAGGTTTTGGAGGTGCTTTGGTGGCAATGAGAAGCTTCTGCCTGGTAAAGGATGCTGCAAGAGCTGTGTGTCCACCAGGAGGAGGAGTGGGCAGGAGGAGTCAGAGGTAACTCAGGGTGAGAAGGAGCTGGGGTGGGAGGATGTGGGGACAGATCCAGCAGCTCTCCAACATGGGCTCACCCACAGCACATGGACAGAGTCTCCAAGCAGCTCAGCAATGAGCAGCTGCTGGTCAGTCTGAGTCATGGGCATCACCACAGTGCAGTAAAAAACAAAAATAATTAAACAAAACCCCTTCCAATCCAACCCTACACAAAATACCAACCAGCCAACCAACCAACCAAAACAAAACAAACTAAAACAAAAACAAACACAAACAAAAAAAAAAACCCACCCAAACAAACAAAAAAATCACTTTTTGAAATGCCACTAAATAAACACTACAGTCCAAGTCCCCAAAGTCAGTATCTTATATGCAAGCATTTATTTCCTGCTTATTTCTTCTGGTTTCCATCAGTACACCAACTGGCTTCAAGAGAGCCTTGCCAGTTACATTGGCAGAGAAAAAGTCCCTCTTTGCTGGATAGAAAATCAGCCTTCCTGCTCTGTGTAAAGGAATGGTCTCTGTTGATTTAGCCACAGAATTCTTTCAAACAATCCAAACTAAAAACTGCTCCTTACTCCTGGTTGTAAATGGTAACACTTTCTTACCTAGGACATTCCCTCCACACTCCTCTATTTTATTTTACAAAATATTTTCTGAATCATATAAAATATTTCCCTCCATGCTGAAAAGCATGGAAAAGGGAAATGCCAACATCTGCAGCCCAAAATCCCTGTACAGCTGATGGCTGTGGGGTATTTTTCACCACTCCAGAGCTTTCTGATACTACAGACAACAAATGATTGCACAGAATCAGAAGGATTGTGGTTAGAGCTGCATAAAATGGTTTGATATAGGAAAAAAGAAAAAAAACCCAAAAATATTTAGAAATTATAAATTCCATCTTGGATTTGTTTTGGTGTTTTCTTCCCTTCAAAGGGATACTTTTTGCAAATGAGGCTTTTTATAGGGTTATTTTATCTGAAAGAATGTTGGCTCATGGCTCGGTTTCTGGCAGCTTGGCCTACCCATGGTCTACCTTCTCTCCTGGGTCTTAAGGTTAACTTTGTGTCATCTCAAATCACTCAGCCTGACACTTGGAAATTCTGTGTTGCTTTTCACAGAGAAATGTGACCAACACACCCAGCCTAAACTCCCTCCTCAAGGCCATGGTACTGTACTATGTCAAAAACTCCCTTCTGGATTTAGGTTTCAGACCTCGAGATGAATGATAGCTCTCAGTTAATGCAATAAAAAGTTCATGATTTGGTGTAAAAATGGATGAATATGCAGAGAATTTACCCAGTAAATTTAACCAGTGAAAAGATTTGCAGTGTACATAATTTTCAGAGAAAATTCATAATAGTATTAATTCTATGTTGTTACAGCTAACTGATTTCTTAAGGGAGCCACTATTAACTTACTATCCATGTGTTTGTCTCCAAGTGTTTCCCCTGATATGTTCTTTATTCTATTTCTTTTTCTCATCAAAAATTGATAATAAGAACTCTCCAAGATTATCCAGTCTTTACAAATTTTGTGAGCACCATCAGGCTGAGGGCAGAGACCTTCTGAATATGGGAATGCTGAATTTTTTATTGTAGAGAACGTCAAGAGAGCCAACACTACAGACCTTAGAAATTCTTCCAAACACAGAAAAACCTTTTAGTTGAGTTCATTCCCTTGCTGTTTACTAAAGACTGTCAGCCACAGGATCACTCAGATAATGTTCCAAATCCACAAACCACCTCATTTCATTCAGTTCTGGCGCAGGAGAGAGGTGATGTTCACCACCTTCAGAAGACACAGGGGAAGAGCAACTTTACTCTTAACCAGAGAGATTTCAGATTGAGATTGAGAAAGCCCAAACTCACTGGTAATGAAGAAGAAGATGTTAAAGTTTCAAATACTCCCTTTTGACGGGTTGGAAGCTTTGTGCTAAAATTGTAGTCCCCAAACCCACAATGTACCCTCTTTGGATAATGCAAAATAACCATCTGCAGACATATGGGGCTAATGCTTACAAGCTGACATAGAACACTGTAATTTTTGCTTTCATATTTTTTACTGGTCATAGGACAAAGGCAGATCTGGCAGGTCATGCTCACTCTTGCTTGTTTTTCTCACTAGTTACTTGGATTTTTTTGTTGTTGTTGTTGGTTGTTTGTTGTGGGTTTTTGGCAGTAGGCCCAAAAAGAAACAGCCCTTAAATAGGAGAACTAAAACCAGATCTGAACCTGAGTCACCACATTGGCCCAAGCCTACTAACCTCTATCAGAGGATTTGGTGGGACATCATGTATGGGTTCTTGCCTGTGGTGCCCAGGTAGAAACAGATCCTTTCACCACCAGTTTTCATCTGTGAGATCACCAGAGTGGACACAGTTTTGTGGTGGAATCGCCAGTGTTAGGTTAGTTGGAGCTACATGGTCATTAAGGTCCCTCCTAACACAAATCATTCTATGATTCCATAATCTTAAGGGTCTTTTCCAACCTAAATCATTCTATGACTCTACAACTTCAGCAAATTTAGGAGTGTGCAGTATTAATGCCCTTGCTGCCAACACCACCTGAGTTGGAACTCAGATCATTTCCCTTTGCTTACCCTCAGCTGGAGTTGGGAGGTAAAATGGCTTTTGTTATGACTTTCCCCTCTAAGTGAAGTAAATGGAAGCACAGCATTGTGTCAGCCACGACATGCCAGCAGTGCAACTATCTTCACCGTGGCAAAATGCCTTTTTTCTTTCCTCCTGGATTGCACAGTTCCTTTGACAAGGAAGGGTAAAGACCCTCAAGGGTTCTCAGAGAACATCAATATGTTTTGTATTTAATGTGCTGGCTCGGTTACAGCAAATTAAGGAGAGTAGGCCTGGTACAAGATAATGCAGCCTGCAGTTCCTCACTCCCTAGCCGAGTGGTATACACTGAAAATGATACTCCAGTGTGGAGAAATACTGCACATTACATCTCCCTGCAGTAACAGAAGAGACATTAGGCAAAGCCCTGACTCTTAATGGTACACATCAGGAAAACATCTGAGCTTGGGCCTTCAATCACAAACGCTGCAGGATTTAAAAATGAATAAACTTCACATTGTGATTCTCTTATTTATCCTTTATGCAAATTGTCCCTGGGAGGACACATTATGTTCGCTGCATGGCACGGCGCAGACCCACATTAAAGCGTGGAGGGCCACTCTTATGTAATGCACAATCCTCCCGGCCCCTCCGTGCGGTTTGTGGTGCAAAGAGAAACAAACACACAAAGGAAAGAAAGAAAAAAAAAAAAAAAAAAAAAAAACCAAAAAAAAACAAAAATCACAAAAAAAAAACCAGCCTCAACCCCCCAAACCTAGAAATACACTCTCCACTGCCTGCTGAAAATATCCCCATATTAAGCAAAGAAGCAGTGCAGAAATATTCCGCTCTCTTTTCCCGGCTACCAGTCTGTGACAGAAGGAGATGGCAAGACCAGGGAAGCCTCTTTGTAAACTCAAAATGCAGAAGCAAATATTCTAAACCCCTGAATCTTTAAAAGGTAGCTGAGAATTCTGCTTAGACAAACCTAATGCATTAATTCACGTGGCCACAAACCCTAAAAGCCACCCTGTTAGCTAACCTTTCTGTTATTAGCTCCCCTTTCTCAATGGGACAAGAGACACAACAGACTTGATCGGCATTATTTTTCCTGGGCAAAATCTCTTGCCCCCTTCAAGCTTTTCATTATTAGCACAAATCTTCCGCGGTGTCCTTGAGCAAGTATTCGCAAGATGACTGGATGGCACAGAAGCAAACAGCCCTACACGTGAAAAAGGAATGGGAAGAGAGTTCAGGGACTTGGCCACAAAATTAACTGCTTGAAAAGACACAGGGAAGACCTGTTAAGTAGAGCTCCAAGGGCAGGCTACCAGGTGGGTCAAAACACCATTATCACAAATCCATCCTCTTTAAAATTATCTGAGTGATTTCGTAATATGCCTCCTGCCTACCCAGGGTACAACAGAGTGAGTGAGGGCTCCTGCATTTAAAATCATCTCCATGCTTATAATTCTGGCTGGCAAATAATCCAGGCTGAACAAACCTGTCATGTCAGTGAAAATACACATCAACTATGATCCCCACCTCTGTAGGAGCTGATTCTGAGCGCTGGATTTAATTCAATCCTTTCTTCTCCATCCAAGTTGCACCCCAAGTGGAAGCTGGGTGGGGGAAAAGTAGGTGTAGATAGAGAAAAAAGGGTGTGGGTATTGAGTCCCACCTCTGTCCATGACATGGTTTTGGTGCTGGCTGGACTCTTTTGTCATGTCTGCAGTAGTAAAAACTGGTGTCAAAGGCCCAATCACTGTATCCTGCAAGAAAAACAAGAGCGAATGCCAGAAGAGGCAGCAGCCTCCTCCATGCCTGTCACTGTGAGTGTGCCGAGGCCCTGGCACAGGTTTCCCAGAGGAGCTGTGGGTGTCCCTGGATCCCTGGAAGTGTCCAAGGCCAGGCTGGACAGGGCTTGGAGGAACCTGGGATAGTGGAAGGTGTCCCTGCGCATGGCAGAGGTGGTGCTAGATGAGCTCTAAGGTGCCTTCCATCCCAAACAATTTGTTACTCTATTATGAAGGTAATTGCAGAGACACATCAGCCTGGGAGTTCAGCTAAATATTTGAGTTTTCTCAAATATTTAAATATCTCTCAATATCTCTCCCAGGCAGTGCTATAAACAGCCTGAAACCCCTGATTTCTA
Source organism: Anomalospiza imberbis (assembly GCF_031753505.1). NCBI lineage: Eukaryota > Metazoa > Chordata > Aves > Passeriformes > Viduidae > Anomalospiza > Anomalospiza imberbis. The sequence goes on along the minus strand of NC_089721.1, from coordinate 1,399,328 downwards.
AAATCATACTTCTTGGGATTAGGATATTTCCAGTTTTCTCTTCAGACAATCTCTTCAGAGATTCTGCGTGGCCTTTTCATCTCATCCCAGAAATTTTAGCTTGTAGGAATCAGTGGTTCAGGGTGAGCAATAGATTCAAAAGCGATTGCAGCAGGACAGCCGGCTCTTTTGCAAGTGTCTGATGCACAGGAAGTACCACCTGAATATGGGACACAACTTCTTTCCTGTGAGTGACTGTGCACTAGAAAAGATCTTCCAGAGAGGATGTGGAGTCTCCTTCCCTGGAGATATTCAGGAACCATCTGGACACAATGTTTTGCCTTGTGCTCTGGTATGACCCTGCTTGAGCAGGGAGGTGGGACTAAATGACCTGCAGGGGTCCCTTCCAGCTTTAGCCATTCTGCAGTTCTGTGATTTCCTTAAGAAATGCATGCCAAAAACATCACAGAATTAATAGACCAAATTAATAGACCCTATGCAATAACACAAAATTATTTTTGATATATCTCAGAACAGAGGCTGAGGATTGGACCCATGGTCTGAACCAGCTCAGCCACCCAAAGATGATGGAAAATCCTGTAAAAGTCTTCATTTTGCAGATAGCAGCAAACTGGGAGGCACTGCAAGGACCAAACAAAAAGGGTTACCAAATTCTGCTCTTGTCTGGTATGACATTTGCTGTTGCCCATTGAGGGGAAATGTGGTCATAAATACAAATGGTTAAAGAGAAAACAAAAGTAAGCACTATTTCCAGGAGAAATACAGAAAGACAAAGACTACACTCTATCTTTGCTAATCCTTACCTGCTGTCAAATTAAAGAAATATTCCATGCTTATACCAGTAATATTTTTTAAATATGCTGCTTAAGGTAATGAGGCTGATAATTTCTGAAGCTGTTAAAGAGTCTCAAAAAAACATGATGAAAGATTTGCAATGACAAATGTATCAAATATATTGAATAAGTTCTTGTAAATTTTCAGGGATGGGAAGGGGAAAGCTACTTTAAAAAAAACCAAACAAGAGGGCACCCAACCATGGTCTTCTTCTGAAATTAAGCCCTAAGGTGAACTCAACCTTATTATTAGACATGGAAGAGAAACATTAGGAATGCAAGGTTTGAGAAAAGAGTTTTCAGAAGTCCTGCTGCTCAAGAACCAGGGTAGGTGCAACCCAAAAGAGTCACAAATAAAAAGGGAATTTTTTGATCAAATGCTTTTTCTAACAGCATGATGCTTACTCAGAGCAGGTTTGCCAGAGAGCTGGTGGATGCCTCATCCCTGGAAACATTCGTGGTCTGGTTGAATGGTGCTTTGAGCAACCTGACCTAGGGGAAGGTGCCCCTGCTCATTGCAGGGGGCTTGGATTAGATGACCTTTAAAGGTCCCTCCCAACCCAGACTATTCCATGATTCTATGATATATGATAAAAACACCAACCATATTTGACAAAAGATGAGGGGCTGGTCCTCTAAATTCACTCAATGGGGAGAGACCTCAAAAAACATTTAACAGTGTTCTTAATTTTTTGGATGCTACTTCGACATCTGAAACCAATCAGAACAGTAGGAAGCAGTGCAGCAATTCCCCAGTACAGGCAGGATTCCCTCAGCTTGGGCTGCACTGTGCACCTGCCCAGTGTGATGCAAATTTTGGGAGTAAAGAGGAGCTGAGTGGTTCCTCAGGCATGACAAATTTTGTGCCTCTCTCCCCGCCCACAAAGTGTTCCTAGGTTACAGGTTTTCTCCAGTGTATTTGTGAATCAAAATTAGCTGCTGATGGTGTTTTGCACGTTATAATTTATAATAATAATTAAAAAAAAAAAAAAGAAAGAATCCAACTTGTCCTTATTTGTCACGCCTGGCTTCCTGAAACCACACTGGATGCTCAAAGTCTGCCTGAGCTCAAGGGGAGGCAGATAAGCTGATGGAAGAGAGATAATTTGCACAGAGCAGCCCTTTAGCTCAGGTGGCTCAAAAAAAAAAAAAAAGGAAATTCTGGGGAGATGGAAAAGTAACCATCACATATACTGAATTAGCCTTAACAAGTGTTGATATTTTAAAGACAGGCTCAAAACCATTGGCTTCTGAGTTTCCTCAGCTCTCTGCTGTGGTGGGGAGCAGAGCAGTCTGAAAAGCAGTACTCACCAACACCACCCACCTGGATCAGCTCACTTGCCCTTCCCTTTGCTGGTGGATATTTCTGCTTCACCCAGTTTTCTCATGCAAAAAGTAACTGCAGGGTTTCCTTCATGGGACTCTTCATAATTTCATTAGCAATTTTGTCTTGATTTCACCTGGGACTGGGTTCAGTTTTTTCTCAATAACTGGTACAGAGCTGTGTTTTATATCCATTATGAGAATAATGTCAATAACGCCCCGATGTTTTGGAATTTCCTAAGTAATTTTTCTCTTAATTCAAGGATTTTTCAGTGTTTCATGCTTTTCCAGTGAAGATGAACACAAAAAGCTGGGAGGAAGCAGCACAACATAAATATGTGCCCAGAAGAACATTTATTTATTTTATTCCTGAATGACTTCATTGGTAATGCAGTGGTTTGCTCCTATGTGGTTAAAAAGAATAATTTAGCTTGCAGTCAATCCAGCCAAAATTTCCTTAAAAATATCTGGGAAGATAATAAAATTTCATTCATTTTTAAGTGAAACCTGAAATAACTGAGTTTTTCACCCCTTTTCTTTTTTAAAAATTTCATAAAACAATGTATTTACTTTGGTTTTGCATCTACAAAATAGTACTTTCTGCAGTGTCTTCACAAGGATTAGTGGAACAACCTTCTTTCTGTTTCTGGTGGCTTTGTATATGTAGATGACCCTGAAATATCTGTAATTTAATTATAACTATGAGTGAAGTATTGAGTGCTGGGGAGAAGGTTGAAATGTCATCTGGGTAATGCTGGACCTGAGCTCTGGTGTTTGTAAAGGAGACGACTGGATCTGTGTTAGGCTGTACCTGTTCTAAATGCAGGTCATTTCTATGAGTCATAAATGTGATTTTGAGGGAATATTTTCACATCAGCACAGATCCCTTCCTCAGCACCGTCATGTTCCTACAAAGACACCAGGACCTCGCCCTTTTGCCCTGCTCATGTCCAAGAGTTTGTGTAGTTGGTAATGAGGAGGAAATCCTGTCCTGGCAATGCCAAATGAGACAAGCCATACACTGATCCCTTGGAGCCAGCACAGTGCTGCATTTCTGGAGCAATGCTTTTAGTAGTCAAACATTACAGAGCTCTCTCTGGTCGGCTTTTGATTCCCATTTAAGAACAAGCCACTCTGGCAAATGGTCCTATTGACCCATCCAAATGTTTCACTTACTCCATCCTGCTTAGATAAAGTCCCAGAAATGTTCTTTCAAATAATACTTGAGTGGTAAATATTTAACAAAGAGAACGCCTCCAGCCTTCTGCCTGCTCTCCAGATATTCACGATGACTGCGATGCTTTATTTTGGGAATGGAAATTCTGATCTTCCACCCATCTTCTTTCCTCATTTCAGACTTGTGTTATGAACTAGCTCGCCTTTTTTAAGGGTCCATTAATGATTTGCTGCTGCAGACTGCTGAGTCAAAGCTGGTTCGTGGAGGGCTGTAGATGTGAAAGCCAGTGACAGTACCTCTTACCTAAATGGAGCTTCCTTCTCTTAAGAAACTGATTCACAAATGGAGACGCTGATGCTGCTCCAGTAAAACCATTTCCTATCCTTTCTGGTTTTGTTTGTTTTATTTTAGTGGAGTAAGAGAGAGCCAATGGTGCTAGACTCAAGTTTTCTTCAGACTTGCTTCTGCATCGTGGTTGTTGCTTGCAGCTGAGGCAAAACCTGGGACACAACCAGAAACTCTGAACCACAGGGAAGTGTGTGCATGGGCAAGAGCTGGAATTGGAAGATGCTTTAGCAGAGTTATCCCAGAGAAGATACAGGCTGAGAAGAACCAGCTGGGCTGCAGTAAGTCAAGGTGAGAATATGAATCTGCAATGCTGAGATATGCAAAGAACTTCACGATGTCCTAAGCTGGAAGCACAAGGATCATCGTGTCCAGCTCCTCACCCTGCCCAGACACCCCAACAATCCCACCCTGTGCACCCCTGGGAGTGTTGCCCAAACCCTTCTGGAGCTCTGGCAGCCTTGGGAGTGTGCTCATTCCCTGCGGAGCCTGGTCAGTGCCCCACCACCCACTAGGGGAAGACCCTTTTCCTAAAAGTCAAGTTAAAATTCTCTACCCTCATGAAAAATATGACAAGGAGTACCCAAGCTCTGGAGCTGACCTAAAGATGGCTTACAACCTCATAAGTCATCATGATTATGTAAATGTTTCTTTGTTCCAAGTGTCAGCTGATAAATCTCTCCCATCCTAGGAAATTATCCCCTTTTGCTTTGGGTTCCTGTTAAGTAATTTCTCAACTTTTGGATCAAAGCATCCTAGAATGGTTTGGGTCAGAAGGAACTCTAAAGGCCATCTAGTTCCAACCTCCCTGCCACCTGCCACTAGACCAGGTTGCCCCATCTAGCCTGAACTTGAACACTTCCAGGCTTGAGGCATCTACAGCCTCCCTGGGCATCTTGTTCCAGGACATGCTGGATGTTAGAATGTAACATGCTGAGGATATGAACCATCAGCAGCAGACAGAAAGCAGAGATATACAGAGTTGACAAGCATTAGGGAATTGGGCTTCTCCAGCCAGACACCCACTCTGACACTTGAAATGCTGCTAATTTCAGAGAGCAACCAGACCACAATCAGAGCCCAAGCAGCTAGGAGGTCGTGCTACACAGAATGTCTCGTTTTCCAAAGCTCTTTATCCCTCTCCCTCCACCCACCACCATTCAGACAAGATAGGCTCTGTGTGGTTCACTTGCTAGAGCGCCCGCTGTGCCAAACCCTGCCTGTGTCCATCACAGACCAGTATACAACACACTGGTAGACACACCTGGCCCTCAAAGCAACCAGAGTGTTGCTAAGACAAGGAGAATGCTCAGCAGAGCACGGGATGTTCCAGCCATGGCAGAAACAATAAAACAGGATTATTGCTTAATCCCACAATTACCACGTGGCCCCAGGTCTCAGTGTCCAGCCACATCCCAAGCCCTCATTTGTTTCAAGTTGTTTCAGGCAGGTCATTGTCTCTGAAAGCTTTTGATTCAATTCCTCTAGCCAGCCCTGTGCTCTTATGGGAAACAGTGGGAGATCATTCCATGCATGGGAAAGTGTCTTTGCTCAGGGCAAAATGTGCTGGTTGGTGAACCCAGCTGCATTGCCTTTGTGTCAGGATGATTTGAGGGCAATGTTGAAGCTTTAACAATGCAGAAAATAAATTCATATCTCTCTGTGCGTCTTCCTGTGCACATTTTTGTGGAGAGGGGAACTGACAAACTTGAAACACAGAGGAGCAGGGGAGGTGTTAGACAAAACTTCTGTCTGGGTGGAGAAGCCTGATTGCTTTAACCCTCAGAGACAAGGCAGAGAAATCGGGGATCCCTGTACCAGAGGCCACCATGCACCAGTAGTTTTAACTGAAATGGAAAAAAAACTAAATCACTTCTTTGTTCGCAGGGAACAAGAATGCACAGCCTGAGCCCTTGCTCAATAGGAGCAGGGCAGGGAGGAAAGCAGCTCTCTGTAAAATGGGGTTAGGGTAGGATCAGCCTTCCCCATCCATCACAGGAACCTCACCTGAGCACTTTGATCCCTGGGCTCAGTAGTTTGGTGAGGAGCAGTCTTGGGATGGTCAGTCAGGAACCCCCAAGATACCCCAGTGACTGCTTTTAGGTAACTGCCATGACTTCTTCACCACATCCTCAGCACCACCAAGAAGATACTGAGGACCACAGTGCAGCCTACAACTATTTTAAGGATGACAGAAACAGGATCAAACCATTGTTGGTGAGTTTTAGTGACCAAAACAGCCAAAACAGGGCCAGAAAGCTTTGTCAGACCTCAGTTTCATGTTAAAAGGCTGGGGAGGAAGCTGGCACTGGTGTGGATTTAAGTCACACCACACCAGTTGTCCTCTCTGTTGGGGAGTGGGTCTGGCCCACTTTACTTACTGGTAAAGAGAGACTTGTAAATCTCAGTGATGCTGAAATTACTTACATCCTCTGTTTATGAGGTCTTTAGCCTTGGGCTATAAAAAGAATCTCCTGAGATACATGGTCAAGTTTCCCTATCCTTCTTCCTTTTTTATTTTTTTAACACAAAGTGAATATCGTCTGTAATGATATATATATATATTTTTTTTTTTTTAATATCCTAGTTGAATAGTAGGAGGACAAACAGAGGGAGGTGTGCCTGTGTTTTTTCTTCAGCATGAGCTCCTAATTCCCATCCATGCTAATGGGACTGGCACGCATGCATCAAGGGGAGAGGAGACCCCTGAGGGTTCACAAAATATGCAGATGACTGGTTTTTAATGAATGCAAAATGTAAAACAAAAGAAGTATCACAGTCAAGCTGCTCATGCATAATAAAGTCACAGTGAAAAGGGAGCAAATAAATAGAAAAGTCTTCTTAGCTATAACCATCCTTAATATGCAATGGACAATTGGGAACAGCAGGCCTTCCGAAGCCCACATCATCAAATAGCAAGTACATTTTGGCAACATGAAACCACCTAGTGCAGCATTTCTCAAGCTCCATCCCACCAAGTTATGGGAAAAATATTCAGGCCTTTCCCAATGTACATATTTCAGGCAAAGCAAGAAGGTTTCCCCAAGGAGGCTGGAGAGTTGTGGCAGGATATTACATCGAGGCAGCAGAGTCAAAGCCTGTGGTGAGGGCTGGAATCTCATTTGTCCTTGTTTTGGGAGGGGTTTCACCAGGAATTCAGTGAAGCAGAGCCACAGACAGAGCAGTCACGCTGCAGGGTAGCATGAAGCGAGGGACTCGTCCCACCAAAGTCAGTGCAATTTGTTCACTTGCTAATTTGATGGCATTCTGGGCAGCAGACTTAATTAGAGATAATTTGAGAAGTCCAGCATGGGAAGCTGTTCAGAAAGATGCTGCTCCCTCCTCCTTCTTCTTCCCCCTTCCCTCCTTCACATCTCTGCACTAAGGTCCTTGTTAGATGGGACTTCACTTTGTCACTGAAACTAAACACACAGAGAACCTGCTACCAGCATCATCCACCAAATTCCAGAAATCCAGGCTGTGCCTCCCTCTCCTTTTGTGCCAGCCTCCAGTCCTTGAGTCCTTATTCCCCACTCTGACCTACTTGCTCTCTTGGTAGGGCCCCAAATACAAAGTGATGGAATGGTAGATTGATTTGGGTTGGAAGGAATCTTGAGGATCCTGCTCAACTTGATCTCAGCTGGGAGAAATTCCGCTTCAGCCTGGATGTGACACCTGCATCCAAGCACAGGAACATCCTACTCCTTGGGCTGGGGTTGGGTTATTTAGAAGAATGTGATTATTTTAAAAATCCAGGTCCTAACTAGATGTGACTACTAGAGGTTAGCCTAAAACTTTAGCCTTTGCCTTACCCCTAAACTGAGGGGACACATGAGCCTCTAAAAAATCCTCCTTTCAAGAGTTTTCTAAGAAGCATCAAATGAAGGGTGGATGGGCAACCCTCTACAGCGACAACATTTACCCTGTGATGAAAATATCAGTGAAAATATGAGGTTTACCACACCTAAATACAGTACTTAATAAACCTCAAAATAAAAAATTAAACCTCAAACTAAAACCCCTAATAAAACAGTTTTCAGCACTCAGAAAAATCAGAGAAATTATAATATCTGTGCTCTGTGCCAGGCAACTAGGGGAGAGATTAAAGAGAGCACATGTATAAATGTCATTAGGATGCTAGCAGTGATATAAAAAAACCCTCCAACTTTTAAAATAAATGAGCTGCTACAAAATAAACTACCTTACGACAAAATGTACGTAGGGGATATACAAAGTAAATTAAAAAACAGATTAAAGCAACATCTGTATATTAACACCGTCATAAAACAACATACTAGTAATAGCAGTGGCATGCAAAGGTATTATAAAATTATAATCTATCCAAGACGTTATGTCATCTTAATGAAACTGTACAGCCAATACATCTCAAGTATTATTCCTCTATGGTTCAGAAACATCCTGTTCTGCAGTTCTGCAGAGCCAGGCTAACCTCAGTCCTGCTGCAAGGGGAACACCTGCTCGCAGGCTTGCACAAGTGACAGCCAGAGCTCTCAGCACAGCTCTCTGGTGCAGTCATTTGCCTTCAACACACTTTTTATTTTTTATTGCCATTTTGCCCTTTTCTTATGCTCCCGATGCTGGAGATGGAGCAGGAATCATCTGTTTGTCCCTGAGTTTGCAGGAGGTGCCCATGACACATGCAGAGTGCAGGAAAGTCCAGCTCCACTGCTAAGTTCTGGAGAGGAATTTGACACAATTCCCATTTCTTCATAGAAATGTTTTTCCCACCCTTTCATGTCCTGACATACATTCTCACTGATTTATTGAGCTGAAGACTCATGTTAATTGGTAAAAACCAACAACTTGCTGGAACTCCGGTCTCTTTCCTTGCCTCTCCCTACTGAGTCTGTTGGGAGATGCAGAGCCACGGATTTTTGCATTACAGAATTTTCACCACCAATGATTGGTAAAAGAAATTTCTCAGCATTGTCTGGTCAACTAAAAATCAGACTCGACAATTTTACAGGTCTTTTCCAACCTAAAAGATTCTATGATTCAGTTTTTGAGGAGAGTCCTCCATAGGAAAAGGAGGTGGAAAGCAGCATGGAGTAAATGGGAAGCCCTGACTGCCCAGGAGAAATGAGCAGACTTAGGCCATGTGCACAAGACTGACTTGACCCCCAGGTAGGAAATTGATTTCCTGGGTTCCTCCCACCTGAAAGGAGGTGGTCAAAGGAGACAGGTGACTTTGGAGCGTGACCATCCCATCTGCATTTCTCCTTGACAGAGAAAGATGTGCAGAATGTGACTTGGTCTCTCCAAGTGCTGCCCTGAGTCTCCCACCAAGTGCCTTGAGTCTTTCAGTAAGTGCAGAGCAATTCTGGTGTTTATTGGCACAGACTTGTAAAAACACTTCAAAAGCCCAGCATTCCCATATTCTTAACTCTTACCATCAGCTAGAAATCACCTACAAGTTGCCATGGAAGAGTTATGGATACTCACCACCTGTTTCTGTTACTTACCAGCTGAAATACTGAAATAGTTTTGCGAGTTCAAAAGAGCTCCAAAATTTTAAGGAAGAAAAATACATCAAGAGCTACAATATATTAATAAAATAGAACAATATATAAAAATTCACAAGTACTACTATTCTGAGTAATCTGCCCTATGGGACTCTGCTGGGGGCTGGACCTGTGGAAAACAAGGACTTGGAGCCAAGTTTTGGAGGCTGGAAGAGCATCCTGGGCAGGAGTCTTTGTGTGTTTACCCTGTTCCTGTGTCCTCCCCAAGGCACTGAGTGTTGGTCACTGTTGGATAGTGGTCTGGATTAATCTTCAGCTCTTTTGTTCTTGTGCAACAACCTTAAAAGGGACACGGTAAGCCAGCAAAACAAAAAAAAAGATACTCATTCTGCATTTGCAACTTCCCATTAATTTTCCATTACACGATGCTACAGCAGTAGAGGGCTGAAAACGTCTCCCTGGATTAGGACTAAAATCTCATAGATATTATTAGCATCACACAGCACAGAAGTCTACATTTGCTGCTATCACTAACTTAGCTCATTAATGACTTATGTAGCAAGGCTAATGCTATAAGAATTATGCAATATATATCATAATTGCTGAAGCAACTAATGAGAAAGCAAAGACCCTGCCTATGTGGCATGAGGATGGAGAATCCTGATATCATGTGCCTACTGGTTTTATGTTTCCTTTCCAGATGCCTATAGGCTACTTATGAAAAAAGAGGATGAGCAACTTTTATACTGGGAGGTATTGATAGGACAAGGGGGAATGGCTTAAAACTGAAAGAGGAAAGATTTAGATCAGATGTTAGGAAGAAATTCTGTATTGTGAAGGTGGGCAGGCCCTGGCACAGGGTGCCCAGAGCAGCTGTGGCTGCCCCTGGATCCCTGGAAGTGTCCAAGGCCAGGCTGGACTGGGCTTGGAGCAACCTGGGGTAGGTGAAGGTGTCCCTGCCCATGGCAGGGGGTGGAATGGGATGGTGTTTAATGCCCCTGCCTAGCCAAACCACTCTGTGTTTCTATGCCTTCTCTCTTGCTCACATAAAAAGGGCCAGAGAAAGGAGAAGGAGCAAAAGGGACTGCACAGCAGCAGATGTGAGCAAGGTGATGTGGACCTATATTCAGAAGGATGTTGGTGGTGACTAAACCTTGCAGATGGCCATAATTTGGCTCACCTCCATTCTGCTCTGCAGTGGTGCCTGAAAAAAAAAAGAATGCATTTCTAATATAGCCTCAACTGTGCCACCATTGTTAATACCAGGCAAGAGAAATGCAGAGAAGCAGAGTCTCTCAATCAGTAACCCAACCCATCAGTTGTGGGTTCACCTCCTCCAGCTCTTCCTGGCTTTGCAAAGACATGCATGGCCATGAGGAATGTGACTTACTCATCCCAGCATCCCCCCTGCATCCCAGAGATGCACAGACACTTTTGCTGTCACACCCGCTGCGCCTGAGAGCCACAGGTATGTTTTTCTGTTATTCCCTGACCAAAGGACATCTGGAGATCTTACCAGGCACAGCCTCAGCTTTAACCATTTTAACCACACCTGGCTCATACTCCAACCACCATGGGCTTTGTGTCCACCTCTGAAGCAAATCTGCTGATTTTCTTGCTGTTTTGGCTACTTTGGGATTTTTTGGTTGTTTTTTATTTTTTTAGTGCAATACTTCAAGTGTAATACAGAAGTTTTAATAAGAGAGGAACGATCATTCAGTGGATTTCACTGCAGTGGGAAGAAACCAAAAAGGAGGGGTAAAAAATGGGAACATTTGCAGCTTATGGCAAGGGAAATGAAATATTTAATAAGCAAAATGCTGTATGTGCAAGGAGGGCTCCCCCAGCCCCCCGCTTTCTTCCTTGGCAGAAATTAAACAACTTTTACACACCACGTAGTCTTCAGTACAGTATGCTAATGATGTCCCTGATGCCCTCTTCATCTGATCAAACTTAATTGTCTGTGTCAGGCTGCCAATTAACAAAAGGATCTCCTAGAGTACGAACTTCCAGAGCTACCTTAAAGGTTAATTGAATCATGTAAGCCCAATGCTCTGGCGGACTCAACTTCAGGATCCTATTCTAACCAGGGGTCTGTAGGGGTAACAAATAAAGGAATAGTTTAATTGCTAAACCAGCCAAATCTAACAGTCACATTAGGAAAGAAATGATCTTTCACAGCTCTCCCTTCTCATTTTCTTTTTCAGGGCTTTGAAATAATCTTGGGCTTTTTATGTATTTCAGTTTCTAGATTTCACTATCAGGGTAAAGAGAAAGAATCCAACTTTGCTCTTAGATATGTATGCAAACTGTGTCAAAGAAGATGCTCAGGCAGGTCCAAATGTATGATTTATTCTTTGAATCAACTGCTATTTTCTGAAATGTCCCCCATCCAAAAGCTAAGTGGCAGAGGGTAGAGGGTGACAGCATGAGAGCTGTGGGGATGTGGAATCAACAAGCACTGTCACCACTCAAGGCATCAAAACCAGCTAATGGGTATCCTGTTTCCTCTCCATCTGCCTCTTTTTCCCAGATATTTGTGATTACACATTTCTTTCGGTTTCTCACTTTTTTATAAATATATTTTTATGGTGTCCATCTTGCCATTAGAGACTTGTATGGCTGCTTCAAAACAGGCGAACTGAAAACCAGTGCCACAAACAGGAAATACTTGCTTTAAAAAAAAACCCACGTACTGTGACTGGGTTGGGAATAGGAACCCCAAAACCACCAACTGGAGCTGGAGTCCTCCATTTTTTGGGGGATAATTACTTTTGTGGGGAATTCTGCTGTGTTTGGACCAAATGTGTCATCATCCATGTTTGCCTTGGTACCCACTGCTGGGGTTTTAGCTGGGCATCATGTCTTATTTTTCTAGTCCCCAGAACAACATTGAGCCCTTTGGGCCTAAAAGTGTACAAAACCATGAAGTAAATTATGAGAAATAAAGGAAATTTTAAATTAAGTCCATGGCTATGTGAAAAGTCTGAGGACCAAGCAGAAAAGGATATCTACTAGATACACCAAAGTGTTAAAAATTAATGCAATAAAAACTGTCAAATAACAAATAAAAATACCTTGCCAGGAAGATTTTATGAAGGCGTGTAGCGACAGTTCCTGCAGAGTTCACTTTCTTTGTGTCCTTCTAATCCCAGTGTGTGTCCAAGTGCTCCTCCCAGAAGGACATGGAAGTGACCAGTATCCCTTTTCCACTGCCAAAATAAATGAGGTGGGCAAGATGGCAGTGCCAGGGGAGGTGGAGCTGTCTGGGGTCAGGACTGGGGGTTTGTGCCTATCCCTACCCACCATCCTTCCTTTCATCTCAGCTGGCTTCACCACTCCTTCTGTGGAGGAGTGACCTGGGAAGGGATTCAAGGGTGCTCATGGACCATACTGCCCAACAGCTCAGTGAGGAGGGGTTTCCTACAACTGCTCTGGAGCAATTATCTCGTTTTCCCCAAAACAGCTCAGTAGGATGACACATCCTGGCCATTCCCCAGGTGCACTGAGTGTCCCTTCATGTCCTGAGCCATGGGTGAGCTAAGCCAAGAGAAACCTGCTGCATCAACCTGCAAAAAAAAAAAAAAAAAAAAAAAAAAGTGGTCTGGTCAGGAAGAGGAGACAAAATAGAGCAGCCAAAATATCAGATTGGAACCTCGTGATCTTTACGGTTTTTCCCCACCCAAACCATGCCATGAATCTATGATTCTATGAATGCATTTTAAACTGCAAATCCCAGGAAAAAAAGGCTGTAAATCTAACAGAGCTAACACATATTATAATCATGGGTGATATAACCTGTAGGTTTTTATACAGAATTTATTCCCAGCATTATTTATTTTTAATTCAGTCTCTCTGTCCATCTTTTTTCCCCCATTTAATATATATATAACTCTAATAGTAGGCTTGGTGGAAGTTTCCCCCTGCTCAAAAATTGTGGTACTCTTACATACCGCCACCTCTTCGCTCTTAGGAGCAAAAAATGAGGTGTAAAATCACTGCGTTCCTGTTTGGTTTTTTATTTTATTTTTTTTTTTTTTTTAATCTGGCTTGCCTTTCCCAGTGGCACCCCTCTCTCCCCTCCCAGGGCCGTGGTGATGTTGTGGTGGTTTGCACTGAGCTGACATTGTCTGCCTGTGACAGCAAACAGCAGCAGACGCGGCCGCCCCTCTAACAAACTCCTGCAAACTGATCTATTATCAACGGCAGGGGCCTGCTGTACCGCTGCCGGGCACAGTAATTAATTTCCATGCATATCATTGCCAGCATCGCTTACTGATCCAGGGAGCAAGATCAGAGATGTCACACCATAAATTGAGTCAGAGCCTTCACCTCTGTGTTCAGCGTGCAATTTTACACGCGCTTGACAAAGTAACAAACAGGGGGTAAAAAAGGCAGCAGTTCCCCAGGGTGATGGACGGGGGGAATTGGCCCAATAAATTGTTCCCTGTAAAAAGCAATGTTTTCCTCATTAAAAGGCAGTGAATTCTCTATTGCTTTTCATTAGTTGTGGCCTTGCTAGACGTGAGGTTTAATTGGCAGTGTGTTTACAGGATGCCGGCCCCAGAGGTGAAGGAGACAAAGAGGCTGAAAAGAGATTCTTATTTATTAAGGAGAGGTGACAGGCAGCCGCTTAATAAGTTTTTGTGTGGGTCCTGGAAGAAGTTGCACCATGAAGAATGGCTGTGCAGGTGTAACCCCTTCTGTGCCATTGCTTCGTGCTTTTTAACCATCAGAATCTGAATTCTAGATACTTCCCCTTCTTGCAAGGAAAAGAAATTAAATAATACATTTTAAGAAATGATAAAATAGCAACATAATGATAAAAATGAGCTTGCATTAGTTTCAAAGGCCCTGGTTCAATGCTCTGCTCTCAGGTTCCTTTGAAATACTGAAGCATCCTCCCCCTGTTTGGTGTTTGTAAGAGAGCATATTTTGGGATTACCAAACTGCTTTTTATTTACAGAAGAGTACAGATGCAGGATCAGTCCCTACACACCCCAGAAAAGTGTGAAAAGTCCATGGAACAGAAAAAAAAAAACATTTGCAGAAGGACAGACCTTCTGTGGCTGTACCTCTGTGGGCAGCAGGGTCTGCAGAAAGACGCTCAGCACAAACTCAGCAATTAAAAAAAAAATTGTCATATAGGAGTGCCAGGATTAAAATAACTCAAATAGAAAATGCAAAAGCCAAGGTGTTCTATAAGAGTAGAAGGGAAGGTCTTACTACTGTTGTCCAGATTTAGCTAGAGAACGCAGCTAAATGGAAACAAAAAATGTTATGACTAGGCAAGCAACATTATCTCTGGCTCTTCACCCAACAAAAGCAAGCACTCATCCTTGAAAGTTACATATATAGTAAAACAAATCCAAATTTTGGCAAATTCTGACCATCTGCCTAGCTTTAAAAACACAGTACTAGAATTTTGTAATGATTAAACTTGCAACATAAAAAATAAAACATAATTTTAAAACACAAGTTCTGGAAAAAATATGCCAGAGCACCTGTCTGTCTGAAGGAGCTGGTGTGTTACAATTCATCGCAGTTTAACAGTCAGAGAAACTCTCAGTTTCACGTAGAGTATGTTTTGAATCCTAGGACCTGCCATCCAAGATGATTTTGTTTCGTCTCCTAACAGTGATATCATAGAATCACAGAACCATTAAGATCAGAAAAGTCATCTAATTCCATCGAGTCCAACCATTCCCCCAGCACAGCCAAGGCCACCACTGACCCCTGTCCCCAAGTGCCACATCCACATGGCTTTGAAATCCCTCCAGGGATGGGGACTCCACCACTGCTCCAGGAAGCTCTGCCAGAGCTGGACAGCCCTTTCCATGGAGAATTTTTCCCCAGTATCCACCCTGAGCCTGCACTGGCCCAGCCTGAGGCCATTCCCTCTCCTCCTGTCTTTGTTCCCTGGAGCAGAGGCTGACCTCCCGGCTGTCCCCTCCTGCCAGGAGCTGTGCAGATCCACAAGGTCCCCCCTGAGCCTCCTTTTCTCCAGGCTGAGCCCCTTTCCAGCTCCCTCAGCCACAAACTGTGAAATGAAAATAAGAGCTGCAAACAATATTGCAAATCAATGCTCCAACACTTATCTCCATTTCATATTTTTTCTCTAATCAAAATATTTAAGAGCAATATGGCCATCCTGGCACTCCACAGCTTGTTGTGATTACAAGAAATACTGGTGGAATGGGAGCTTTAAAATTAAGTAGCATGGAGTGTCCAGTAATTAATTTGATTTTTACATCCATTCTTTATTTAATGCAACTTTAAAACTATGTTAGAAGCTCGAAATGAGCAGTGTAGCATGAAAATGAACTGGCCAAGTTCCAAGTGAGGCAAGGATTAGCATAATGTTAAATGCTGAGGATTGCCCTCATCAATGAGCTTGAGAGGGGGGTGGATACAATGGAGGAAGAGATCTTGCTTGTGCCTGTCACCATAAAACTGGAGATCAAAGCATGATGCTGTGCCATGCAAAAACAGCATCTCTGCTCCAATCCTGGCAGAAGACAGGGTGGAGAAGGAAGTGGTTACTGGGGTTTCATCAGCGCTTGGAAAGAGGCTTGAGTCTCCATGGGAAGGCTGGAGCAATGAGTTTGGGTTCTCCTTGGAGGCTATCATGCCTGCCCTTCATGACTCATATTGCATTAGTGCCTCCACAAGTTGCTGTAATGATCCAACTCCCCAGTGTCAACCTGTTTAATCTGTATTTGGGGGAGATTGCTGTAGAGGCCACAATGAATATTTTCCTCCTCTAATGCCCATATTCACACTCTTTCCTTTTTCCATCTGCTCCATTTAGGTGAGCTGCCCCACAGCAACATCACTCCTGTGATTCCCATCACCTCACAGTGGTTTTGGCAGCACAACTTTTGTATGCCAATCCCCACCTTGTCACCAGAGCGCTGAGTGCCACATCCAGTGGCATGTCCAGCCATTCCTTGAACACCCCCATGGGTGGGGACACCCCCACCTAGCTGGGCAGCCTCTTTCCATGTGTAATCCTATTTTCTGTGAAGAAATTCCTTCTGATGTCCAGTCTGAACCTTCCCTAGCACAGCTTGAGGCCAGGTCCTCTCATCCAAATATTAATAATGTATATAAATAAGAACATAATATGTGAAATAATAATATATGAAATATGAATAATCTCAACAAATATTTCTGCAAGGAAAACAAGAGTTACAAAAACAACACAGTCTTCTAGCAATTTCTCCTCAAGTTTGAGTTGGTTCTTTAAGGTAACTGTAGGTAACCTGTTCCCACTTCTGTGGTACCTCCAGTGGCATGTCCAGCCATTCCTTGGACACCTCCATGGGTGAGGACACCTCCATCTTCCTAGGCAGCCCCTTTCCATGTGTAATCATATTTTCTGTAAAAAAATTCCTTCTGATGTCCAGCCTGAACCTCCCCTAGCACAGCTTGAGGCTAGGTCCTCTCATCCAAATATTAATAATGTATATAAATAAGAACATAATATGTGAAATTATACTATAATACGGAATAATAATATAATATATGAAATATGAATAATCTCAACAAATATTTTTGCAAGGAAAACAAGAGTTACAAAAATAACACAGCATTTTAGCAATTTCTCCTGGAGTTTGAGTTGGTTCCTTAAGGTAGCTGCAGGTAACCTGTTCCCAGTCCTCTGATACCTTGTGTGTCCATGCTCTGCATCTTTTTGGGGCATCATGTTCTCCATTTCTTACCAGATGTGAATGTTTTTGGGGTGGGATTTCTTCTGGTCATTGCTGCTGCTGTTTGTTGATAATACACCTGTTCTGGGGAAGTTGGTTGCTGCCAGGTTTGGAGTCAAGGAAGTGCTCTTGCACACTCTCTGCTGTGATGGTTCATGGACAACCTCATTTTCAGGCTCTGGTTCCTCTGCCTTGGGGTTTTGCAGGCACAGCAGACAGTCACCAGCCCATCAACGGGCTATTCCCTGCCTGCCTGGGCTAGCTGGCACTCGGAACTGTGCCTGTCCACCCCTCATGTCCTGACACAGCCAAACCCACGGCTCAAGGATGGATGAACTCCTTGTTAAACCTTGAGGTCAAACACAGGGGCTACACACCCCTGCAGTAACATCCCCTCCCTCTTGTCCCACTAACATTGCACCTTCACTTCTTGATTTTAATAAACCCCTGGCCTTAAATGTCAGACTTTCAGCTGCCTTTGCTGTTTTAAAGCAGCAAAGCCTGAGCAGATTTAAAGTCAGAAGTTTCTGCAGAGACATTGCTGTGTCTTGCTCAGGGACTGTGACCAGCCTGATCCAGCATAAGGTGACCCTTCCCATGTCACAGGGGCTTGGAATGAGATAAGCTTTAAGGTCCCTTCCCATCCAAACCATCCTGGGGTTCCATTTATGGCTTTGCAAAGAGGTTGTGTGTGCATCAGGTGCCAGGCCAGCAGGAGAGGAGCAGTAGATGGGGAGGCCACAAATGGGGCCAACCCATGTGCAGTCCAGCTGTGCACAGGTGAGCCCTTGCTGGCCACAGGCCACCCCTGACCTCATAATTACAGTCCCACTGCAAACCCCGCTCACGCTGAAGCCAACAGCAGCTCATCAAAGCTGTTCGGGCTTCCTACTGCAGCTTGGGAGAATGAAAACTTAAAGTACCGAGCACATAAACCGGGCCTCATTACTGCAGCATGCCCAGCTTTGATGCAGGCTTTTTCTGCGGCTCCTGTGCACACTGAGCCCCCATTAATGTTAATGTGAGTGGCTGTTACACTCCAAAAGCAGCAGCAAAGAGCCCCCAGGAGGAGAAACCCATTTAGCAGGGCCACTTTCTTTACAGAACATGTCCTGGCTTAAGCGTATCAAAATCTCTTCAGGTCTTGCTAATTGAGGCCAGTGGGTTTTAAAGCCAAGAGGAAAATCATCTGTTGTCACATGGGAAATGTTTGTTTTGTTGCACTGGCTCAAAGTCGGAGGCAGTAGGTAGCAGTGGGGTGGAATCCAGGTACGTGGAAATCCATTGGTCTTTGAGATTATCTCTTCTGGACACTTGGATGGACTCCTCATGTACACCTTGTGGATCTTATTTTCTGGACACGTGGAGGCATACTTAAAGAAAATAAAGTTTTACAGGCTTCTTAAATAATTAGCATGTTTTCTGCCAGTGTTTTCTCCAGATGTCCCTGATCGGCTTCTTGAGGACCTTTGTTCTGAACACCTGGATGGACTCCTGATGGACAGACTGCAGATCATTCCTGTGAATACCTCGAGGCCTACTTAAAAAAGAGACATTTACAATCTTCTTGAATAGCTGCAGTGCTTTCTTGAAGCAGAAGTTGGAGATTTCTTATATATGATATACAAGGATATTTTACATATATATATATATATATATATATATATATATATATATGAACCAAATTAAATATATGACGGCAGAAGTTCCTGCACAGAAAATGGTCCTCTAAGTTATTTTTACCAACATGGTTATTTTCCAACAACTGGTTATTTCTACTCTACTCTTGCCCACTCACCAGTGATTTTTTTTCTGTCTACCTTTGGTCTATTTTCCAGATCTCACACTGATCTCAGGTTTGACCTAATGGAGCGATAGAGGAGGACAAGATGGCTCCTGGTCCTGCAACTGAGCCCATTTTTTGTCACCCTTGAAAAATCTGACCCCAGGCAGACCTTCGTAGCAGCTTTCCAGCAAAATACATGTCAACAGTACACCCAGGCATCACCTTCCAAAAAATCTCATGGCTGCTTCCAGCCTGGCTGAAGGAAAGCAAAGCCCACCAGTGCTACAGAGACCTGTCCCTTTTATTCCTGCTTATTCCTGGGATGGCCATTAATTGAACAAGGAGCAAAGCAAAGATATTGCTGCCAGAGCACAGTCGTACCTGCCCAGTGCTGCTGTCGATGATCTCCTTGGAAGAGCAAAATAATCCAAAGGGAAGTCTCTATTTACAGGTGGGGAAGAGGGAATCACCATCACGCAGCACAGCCAGGACCCAGCCAAGAAGAAGTCATTGCTGCCTCCAAGCTTGACAGTGCCCATGGGTCACAGAGGAGCACAGAAAATCCCACCAGAGGCTTAAGAGGGAAATAAACAGGTCGCTTTTACAGCATTTACCAAACTCTCCCAACATTTACTAAAATATTCCAGGTGTTGGCCAAAGGAGACCCAGCAAAGATGGCCTGGATGTGGTACAGTGGGATAGGATGATGGATGTTGGGGTTTAGGCACAGGTTCCATCCCAGGGCTTTGCCAAAGACATCTTCTTTGTGCCTAGTCCTGGCTGAATGGAGCTAATACTCTTCCACATCAAAAGGAGAAAATATGCTTAAAAATAAGATGCTGAGGGATTCCTTGGCATTCAGGGAAATGCCTATGTTTTTAGTGGGTTTTGTTTGTTTGTTTTTAACTGAGAAAAATTCCTGGAAGGTTTTGGTCATGATGTCTTTATTTTGTTCGGGGGGGGGGGGGGGGGGGGGGGGTATTGTGGTTTTTTATTTGTTTGGGTTTTTTTGGTTTTTTGTTTGTTTTTTTTTTTTTCTTCTGCGTGCACCCATTAATATTGAAGGATTCTTTTTTTAACAAAAGTTTTAGCACAAGGAGCAGTAGGATAGCTCTACACTGCCACCAGTAATGAAAGTTAGGCTTGCCAGCCATGAAGGCAGTTTAACCCCTTGGTCACACCTCGCCTTTTAATTCTCTTTGAATAGGCCTGATACAGCTTTGATGGAAAATGCACCCGGTGCATGGTTCAGGAGGCTGCAGAATTGAGAGCTATTAAATACTAAAAAGACAAGGTGAGAAACAATTTGCAAAATCTCCTCTTTTTATAGACTGCAGCTATTGAGAAAAATTGAGTAAATTCCCCAGCTACCAAGACTGCAGTCTGTTTCAAGATTCCATCAATTTTTTACGGTACAATCAATATTTATGAATCCCCAAAGAAATATTGCAAAGAGAAACATGGTGAAACATTTTCCATGCAGTTGCAAAGATGTAACGTGGGGACCTAAATAACTTTTAAAATAATCTCAATGACAATCAAAGTGCCTTACATAGCCAATATGGTTTAATGTCAGTGTTTATATTAGCTCTCTTCTAAAGAATAGATGGAAAAAGGGGAAAAAAGTAAAGAAAATGTTTGCAGTTTAATCTCTCCTAAAGAAGACATTTTACTATAATAAGTATTCTGTAATTTGGTGCTTAAAAATTCAAAGGAAGTGTCATATTGAAAGTTCTTTGATTTTTTTATGCATTAAAAATATTCACCATCACGCAAGCAATGGATTTTTCAGTCAGCTGGAAGAGGAAAAAAGATTTCTATAAAAACTAGGCAAACAAATCCACATTCCTTTAATGGCTACTTTAGGTTTAATATCTAAACTTATTTAAATAACTCTGAACCCTCCTGCTGAGAAATATTGAAAGTAATAGATTCCTTTGTGTGTAATCTCCATTTACATGTAGAGTTTAATTTCCCTCTGGGCAGAACCTGTGTAAAACTTGCCTTGAAATGTCCCTCTGTAAAAGCACAATGTTTAGGGGGATGTCTTTTATTTTATTTAAAATTTATTTTACACTTAAAAAAAAAAAAAAAAAAAAAGCAAAGAGCCAATTCACCTCAGGACTTCCAAAATGGTGAATATGGCATGAAGTTAAAATTTATTGATCACAGTAATTGATTGGAATCTACGCCACAGATGCTCCAAAATGCATCCAAAATCAAGATCAGCCCTGCTGTGCTCATCACACCCATGACAGATCTCTCAGGTGATGGTGGTCCCTCCAGAAAGAATCAGAGAATCAGTTTTAGTATTACTTTTCTCCAAGGAATTTAGATGGAATTTGATTTTGGGGTGAAGCAATTCTAAATTTTAAGCTTGTCCCTTGATGTTTGAATATCCTTTGGCTCCTTCCCTCTTCTCAATTTTGTCCCACCTGCCATCACACAAATTTTAGCTAAAAATAGTCTACTGTGCACATTTTTATTTGGTTTCTATCATCTCTTTTTTTTCCTTTTTCTTCTTTTTTTTCTTTTTTTTTTAACTCAGAGGAAACACAGTACAAGGAGAGATCCCTGTTAATGAACCAGTAACTTAAAGCATTTAATTACCTAAAACAAAGCCTTAGCTTTGATGTCAATATTTTATTTTTAAACATTAGCGAGGCCTAAAGTAAGGAAATCTGATGAATTTGCAAAAAGCTTTCATTGAGGTTTATTTCCCCAAATTAATCAGGCAAGTTGCAATCCCAGCTATTTATAAGTCTAGTTAAGTGTTGTTCCCTTGTGAGGTGCCTTTTCTTTTTTTTTTTCCCTTCAATACGTACTGAGGTGTCTCAGTTATTCAGCCTCTTACCTAGATACCTCATCCAGGGGAATCTCGGTGGGAAGATCTGATATCTGATCTGTTTCTATATTTAATGGCATATTTCATCATGGGGGAATATTTTGCTAAACTATCTCCCCTGAAACTGTTTTTTTTAAAGTGAGCTATATTCAAAATAGCAACATTTTAAAATGTGCTTTTTGCTGGAAAATATGAGGGAAAGAAAGAGTGTTCTTCCTCAAGGAGCAGGATCTGTCAGAGGGAAAAAAAAGGCTTGTCCTCAGAAAACTTTGGAACATTATTTAATTAATAAGAAAGATTCCTCTGAAATTAGGATAATTGAAGATGATCATGGGAAGCATCCACAGTAAGGTGACCCATGGACACTGCAACATGGTGGAAATGGAGGTACCCTGGCCATCTGTACCCTCTTCTTATAAATCCCATGAAGAGTTAAAAACTCAATTGTTCTTCAACCTCACCCAGCCCTACAGTTTATAAAATACATATTTTTTTAAACACCAAATCTGCTGGGACAAAACCAAACAAACCACCCAATAATAAATCTGCATACTCTTTTTGTGATAGAAGCCCCCCACTCCACCCAGACAGCCAGGGATGGCTTAGCCAATGTTTCGTGAGTTTGTAACGTTACTTATCTTTTAATCCATTTAACCATCAAAATTTTTAGCAAAAACAAGAACTGGAAAAAAAAAAAAAAAAGACGACGAAACAACAACAACAAAAAAAAACAATGCCCCCAATTTGTGTTTTGTTTGACTGCGAGTAATATTCATGTCTGCATGAGGATGGCATGTAATTAACATGTCATAATCAAAATGACTAAGTTTGACACATTATAATCACTGCATGGAGATTATAGCATAGCCACAGGCGATCTGCACAGCCTATCTTAATATCATTTGCATAATGAAAGCATGGTGGCAGTAATAGCTTTTTTCTCTTGTTATCATAATTTCACCCAGGGCTGCAAAGGGCTTTGGTACTGTCAGATGTTGCCTGTTAAAAGTCGTTGTGTGTTGAAGACTCCAGTCCAAGTGACCCAAGTATTTCCATGTCAGTATTTCCACGTCAGCAGTCGCCGCGTGACTGCACAGAAATACGTTGGAATGAGTCTTTTTTACCCCAATTTCCCAGAAAATGTGTAAGCACTTTTATTTTGGGGTCCCAGTGGAAGACCTGTTTCTTACCTGGGAGGCTCCTGTAGAGCTGGGCTGCATTTTCTGGGCATCCCCCGAATTTTCCTAGGAACAGCAGGGCAAGCTGACACAGCATGTTTCCTGAAACATCCGTGGATACTTCTGGGATGCTATGGCCATGCTCCTGCCTGGCCACAGCACCTCTACAGAGGATGCCAGCAGTGCAGCTCCACTCTTACCTGCCTGGATAGCTTGGACCACGTCCAAGAGGCTCTCCAAAGCGATGTCAGGTTGAAGGCAATCCCTCACCCCGGACAGAGAGTGGCACATTCTCCAGTGACCTGTACGGTGAACAAATGGCCACTGCTTCTACCTCCTCAGATGGTTCCTGTGCAGGGATAAGAGATCAGCACTGCAAAGAAATGTCTGCAAAAACAGGGCAGGGGAAACAATAGAGGATTGACCCCAGGTCTCACAGAGCCGCTCAGACTGATGTCCCATGTCTCATGTCCCCGTGGTGCAAGCAGGGCCACACATGGTGTGAGGGGCTGGTGAGAGCCAGCCTGCTGTCTCTTGATGTGCACAATGGGCTGCCCAGAGCAGAAGGCTGTTCTTTAGATTGCTGTGTCACCTTCCACTCAAGAGGGTCTCAGACCCAGGACCTCAAAGAGTCTCATGACAAAAAGGGTCCCAGAACCTCTCAGACTCTGCCTGTTCATGGAATGGTTTGGGTTGGAAGAGAACCTTAGAGGTCATTTAGTTCCAACTCCCTGCAGTGTGCAAGGACATCTTCCACTAGAGCAGGTTGCCCAGGGCCCCATCCACCTGGTTTTGAATGTTTCCAGGGATGGGGTGTCCACCCCCTCTCAGGGCAACAGGACCCACTTGATGGCCACAATGCCGCTTCCACCTGGCCAAACCAAACTCCCAGGAGCCAATACAGGGAGGATTTTAAGCTGAACCTTATTCTGGCTATGAATCTTGTGCTTCCATTTTTACCTTTCCTCTGAGATACACTTGTAGAGTTTGATGTTGTACCAGGAGTTCACTTGCACCAGTGATTCTGTATTTTGTAATTCACAGTATCAGGCTCTTCCATCATTTCCATATCATTCCAGCCACTATACAGTCCAATCACATTAACACACAATAATCCTCCTGCAGACATTACAGCATTAGGAACTGAAAATCTGTCTTAGCAGCAAAGAGTGTTGCAGTAGCTGGTGTAACATAAACTGATGTAGTCCTCCCAGGTACACTCAAGAAAATTCCTGCAGAATCTGGAGAAGACCAGAGCAGATGAACTAAGTTATGTATGCAGTCCCCCAGCAGCTTAGTGAAATAGTGCCACATATTCAGGATTCCTGGAATTCTTTTTGCATGGTGTGCTCAAGTGATTATGTTAAGTTAGGTTTTAGTAATATGCTCAAGTTGCTTGCTTTTATCCTATCAGAGATATAACGTTGGCTCTTTTTATTTAAGTGGAATCTTTATCATATCCACATACAAAGAGTAAATGTGCTTTGTGGGGTGATGCTTAATGTGCAGTGGTGTCAGTTAAAAGATCAGCAGTGTTACCTAATCTGAAATTACCCAACCAGACATTCTGTACGTACTAAACCTATTTCTCCTTTAAAATTCCAACCTTGCATATTCACCTGGGTAAAAAGACAGGACATGCAACTTTGCCTATATATTAATATCCTAAAAAGACCTGTCCACCTCTAGACACTGGGTTTGTTTTTTTTTTCCAAATAAGATTGCTTTTGAATGACAGAAATAGAAATTCTCACATTTATCAGTAATACCTAACACAGAGGAATACCTAATTATTTTTACCATACTGATGATTTCTATGCTGTTTACAGCATATTTCTACAGATGCATGGGACCTTTGCAAATAAAATATTTATCTTCCCCCATAAAGTGGCCAAGGAGCCATTTGCAGCCTAATTTGAGTCACCTGTTCTAGTGGAAGGTGTCCCTGCCCATGGCAGAGTGTTTGGAATGTGATGAACTTTAAGATCCTTTCAACCCTAACCACCCTGTGATTCTATGATTCAAATTAAAAATCTCTTCTGTCTCAGTGAGTGCGCCCCTGCAGATATAAACCAGACAAAAGCACCCAGAAATCCCAACTAAGTTGCGTTCAACTCCAAAGCCTTGACTTGCATGAGGGAATTCATGCTCCAGAAAATTGGGATTTTAAACCAACCAAACCCTGAGAGGGAAAGAGGCTGGATCAAGCTGACAGGCTGGACCTGGGTGGGGCAGGACACCACCAGGAACCCTGGGTCACACTTTGCACTTGCCAGCCAGATATCACCTTACAGAAAGGGTTGGTAAAAGCACCACATTTTCCATCCTGCCGTGGGGACCATCCCAGCCCTCTGCTGTTGTCCTTTGTGGGTCACCCCATTCCTGTGACCCACTCACAGAAGCAGGCTAACAGCCACTCATGGAGCACCAAGGTTCAATCCAGGAGGATGCCTGGGCTCTGAAAGCCCCTCCCAGGGCTGAGACACGGTGAGTGAGGGTCCTGTCACCAGCCTGGCTTCTCGAATTGGCAGTGTGGTGTGTCCCCTCCTGGGGCAGATTGCTGCCACGGCTCCTTGAGCTGACATCCTTAAGTCAGACTGAAGTCAAAGCCCATCTCGCTGTCATAATTCCAGTAGTTCATGTATCTTCTAATCACATGTTTTATGGTTAGTAAAAATGCCCCATGGGAGCTGATTAAAGGTTTATGAGAACCAAGAAAATCTGATAGGATTTGGTTTGAATCCGACCAGTTTTTTAAGTTTCCTATCCATAAGCTTTTAAGTACTTACAAGCCATTATTTCTGTCTTTGATGCAGTAGCGTTGTTGTTTTTCCTTTTTATTTCTTTTTTTTTCTTTTTCTTTTTTTTTTTTTTTTTAGTCAGGGGGAGCGGGGGGGAAAAGCAACTTAAATCTCAGAGCAGAGAATTTTAAAAATGATTATCAGATTTAGGTAAGATTTATCTTCCTCTTAAAAAAAAAAAGCTTTTCACAATCACCATATAAATGCATTAGCACAAAAGCAGTCTAAACTCACATTCAGAAAGATACAGCGCTCTGATATGGGGCTTCTTTAGTGGAAAGTACCTGGAACATGAAAGCAGCTTAACTCTTTGCCTCCTGCATTTTCACCCAGACCTTGCCTTGATTTACTGAAAGCATTTCAAGCCCATAAATTTGCCTCTGTGGAAGGTTTTTTGCTTGGCTGTGCCAAGGGTTTGCAATGAAGCAGTTACACCAGCTCCTGGTGTACATCAAGCTTAGGATGTCTCCCAAACCAAAATATCCAAACCAGTTTCTTATTTCCACCATTATGGAACAAGGCTTTCCTCAGATTTTGATGTGAAACATGGAAACATCACAATTTCGTGCTGTCAGGGCAAGCAGCTCCCCATCAAAGACAGTCAACAATTGTTAGTTTGGAGGAATTGGTGCTCCACCAAACCCATCTCAGGTGCCATGGCCTCAGAAGATGCTCTGATGCAGCTGATTTAGTCACTCTTTAGCACACCCCCTGGCTGAATAACAGGACCAAAACACATGGCTTCTGCAGGCACAGAGGGAGCATCTTCATGCTCTTTCTTTTCTCTTTCCCTCTCTCTGTGGACTTCCTTATATGATGGGTCTTGCTCTGTGTGGTGAATTACTTATTCTTCTGGACTTGTGTTCTTCCCTTCTCACAGCAATTAAACACACTGACTTCCTTCCAACCAAAATTATTGTGTAATTTTAAGATAGTGTAAAGGAGACAGGTTGAATCAGGCAGGATGTGGTGAATTGAATATTTGGTGGGGTGAAAGTGGAAACATGGGGCTCAGGATGCCTTGGTTCTATACCCAACCTCTTCTCTCAGCAGTTTGGGATGAGCCTTGTTTTGTTTCACCTTTATACCTAAGGAGGAAAGGGACAGTGTGCTTGATTAAGAATACTGGTGAATAAAAAGATTACAGCTGCTAAAGTGACAGAATCTGAGTCCACCAATATTACACCTATATTCTGTGCTTTGGTGTGTGTGATAAATGAAGAGGCTTTCTGGCTGATTCTGCTCTCACTAACATCAATTTCAATTGAAAACACAATGCTGCTCAGCATTGGAAGAAGCCACAAAAAAAAGGGACAAAAAAAGTATCCACTTCAAAAAGGTTTTTGACAAAAAGTAAATAGACCCAGAAGAGCATGGGTAAATAGACCCATGGCCAAGAGCATGAAGAAGACACAAAAACCTGCATAAATATTCAAAATCCTTTCTCAAGGTCTGCAGTACTCTACCCAGAACAGTTAATTTTATGCCAGTTATTAACAGTTATATTTCTAGAGGGCATTGAGGAGATATTAATGAAAAACAGCAATCCCTGGTCCCATAAATCCTGTTTCCCCCCCCAAAAAAAATGTATACTCACATCCTGATAATCCTGCAGAACAGTCTGCAAATCTCCACCTGTGTAGATACAGACGAGGGACGTGGCACTGCCTGTATGCTCTCCTTCCCCCTCCATCCGTCTTGGAGGGAAGGTCTAAAATGCATTAGCAAAAAACAGAGAGAAAACATATTTGTTCACTTGACTGGCACTTATATTCCAAACCTCCCCATCCCAAACCAAAAGAAAATCCCCACAAAAAAAAAATTATTTATAAAGTGCTTAAGAAAAAAACAAGGAGGATGGTCTTACAGGTGGACCTGAAAACATAATTTTCTGCAGAACATGGGTTTACCATCCCTTGGTGACTAGGGCTGGGTCCTGTTGGTGTGTGAGGGCATTTTGGGACTGGCAGCACTGAAAGGGGGAGGCTGAGTTCAACCTGCATCACTCCCAGCATCGAGGACACAGAAATATTTAAGCTGATGCACACTCTATCCTGGCATTCAACAGAGAGCGATGCCAACTTCTGGAAAATAGAAGAGCCCCAGGGCAGGCTAATAACAGCACTACTTAAGAACGTAAGACAATTATTACCTCCAACTGTGAAGGAGTCTGAGTAATTAAAAAGGGTTCTTTATTTTGATTAAAAAAGATTCCTTTCAGTCTGTTTGAATCTTTAGTAAAAGCCCTGAACGATATTTTTAGATGCCAAAAAAGACACTCTGCAATTGATGAAAGATGTATAGCAAGCTCATTTGAAAGATTCTCCTATTATCCTCATCTTATTGTCCAAAAACAATTAATTTCTCATTCTTTCACCCACATAACTTGCGGGAGAAAATGCAGGTCTAACCTAAAGCTTCCAAAACCTTCTTTGGATTAACAGAAATCCAAAATTAATTTGGTTTAATTACTATAAATTTCCTTCCCAATAAAATCTCAAGAATTTCCAATCATGCTGATTTATTTGAGTAATTAGAAAGCCATTCACAGATGTCACACTGTTAGGTAGTGTGGATAATGTGGGTTTTGCTTAACTGGATCCTGAGACCACAGCACTGTGAAGAATGACAACCAAAATAACTCCAATAAAAAGTGGGAGAATAGGGGAAGGTGAATGGCACAACCTCAGGCAGGGCAGGCTGTGCCAGTGGCATCCCTGGAAAGTCATTTCTGTCCATTTGCTGCTCCCACACTGCCTGCTCTGGTCCTTGCATTTTGCACCAGGTCTTCAGGGGCTCTGAATTCTTATTTTGCAGAGATGATGCATCTAAACCAGGGTCACCCCTAAGGGAGGTTTCAAAAGTAAAAAACTGAAATGAGGCAGGCTAGGGGTTTGGGTGGTGCAAACAGAGCAGGCTCCCTTCCCCACAGGCTCGTTGCTCCATGAACCTGCAGACCAAGTGGGATCATGATTTTTTGCAAAGTTATTTTGCAAAGCAGGTGATCTATACCTGTGTCAAGGTGGAAATTATCCCATCTACATTCAGACATTGATGACTGGGCTGCTGGGAGCTGGACCTATCTCTCTGCCCACCTGATGGGGAAAAACAAAATCATGAGGGCAACTCCTCTGACCTCATAGGGGTCTTTGCTCTACCTGTGGAAAGGCTAAAGGATCAGGGTGAGTCTGGAAGAGATTCTTAATTTGGTTTCCTTCCTACCTATTCACAGCAATGCAAACCCTCCGCTCAGCTGGCAGGTGTGCACTTCCTCAGGAGACACAAGCCCTGACTGCTCTTGACTGTTATTTGTAAGAGTTCTGAGAGTTTCAGGAATTTAAAAACTGTGGAGAGTGACAGAGATTTCAGGTTCTCCTTCCCTCCAAGTGCAGAGGAGGATTTAACACACTTTCCCACCAATGCAACACACTTGATTCCATTAGAAAGGTAATCAGTAAATTAAAAGAGAGCAGGGTCACCAAACTTGAGAGGAATTATTTAACTTGCAGTAAATATAAATAGCAGTTTAGTGGGGAAAAACATATTTTTAAAGACTCAGTTATGAGCTGAATCTAACAGCTTAAATCTGAGCCTTGACAATGAATTCCCCCCTTCACCAATCCTCTCTCCCCCCAAATTATCTTGGGTTTATACATGCCAGTATTTGACTAATAACATAATATTTAAATACCACAGTAATCTTAGCATCGTAATCCTGACACTCACAGGTTGTCTTAAATAAGGGTCAGCAGAAGAACATGGTGTCGTCCAACCCCCTGAGGCTGTCAGACATCCTCAGCCATAAGAAAATCATCTTTACTTTTGGCTTGAGCCTTTAATGGCTCTGAAAGCTGCTGCTTTTGTCTAAATACATACATTGTACAGCAGTTTAGGAAATAGGTGAAAAGGCTTTAATGGAGAGATTAGTGCTAGACATTGTGAAGCTGCAACTAGGTCATAAGAGATTTCAGAGGTCAGGAAATTTTTTGCAGGGCTTAAGTGTTTTGTAATGTAGTTTAGTTTGCCCCTAGACCAGGGCATAATGGATGCTTCAAAACTTGATTAGCATTGGTTAAAAATAACGAGGCTGGTACTCTGGGTGAAGAGACACTTGACAAACTCCAGTGTGCACCAGCAACTGCTCTGGTTCCTGCAATCATTTTAGTGGGTTGGGTGCAGGTGGGGCAGAAAAGGCATTTCTTGTCAAAGGAAAGGCCCCCAAAATCAACAGATCAGAAAATCAGGCAGTTAACAAAACCAGAAGCTTTTTGTCCCTCTTGTGTAATCTTAGTTTTCCTAGTCTTTGGTCAGATGGATTAGGGAACATCTCATTAAAAAATTATGTACCAACCATTTAAATAAGGTATTCATGGGGAAAGGAGGGGTTTAAGTGCAGAATGAGCCTTCCGTGTAAAATCAATGCTGTTAAACTCCATTACCCTATCTTCCACCCATGTCTAAGTAACCACCTTTCCAATACCAGCCAGAATATAAACAATGACCCCAGCCAGCACCAGCAACAGGCAGAAAAAGAAATAATTAATCCTGCAGATGAAACATTCTGGAAGTATATTTAAAAAATAGAACATCAAAGATATTGACCCTTGTCTCCTCTGCTGATATTTAACCAATTTTCCTGTTTTCTGCTCTCCCACATTAGTGTAATTCAGCAGAGACGCAGGGAGAAGCAACAAAGACACACCGGTATGGGTGAACATGAAATAAATCAGTGTTTGGTTGGTGAGGTGCTACTGAAGTCAACCACTAACACAGATGCTGACATCTCTGTTCCTACTTACACATCTGAAATGATGCCTTGGTGCAAATTTATTTGGGTGTATAGAGCACGTGGGTCCTCAATAACCCACAGTTATTACCTGAGAAAAATAATTCTGAAGTTTGAGGAGGAAACATAAGCTGTGTTCATAGACAGTAATAATAGCACATCTCAGAGTGTTGTTCATATGCAAAAGTAGGTCTCACTCTGGAGCAGTTTCTCAAAATTTTATCTATGAAGAAGTCTGGGTTGGGTTAAAAAGCTTAGAAAACAAAACTTGTAATGGGTCATGGTCACTCTGGAGGAAGACTCAGTGCTGGAAAAGCAGCTTTTATGCACAAGGGAGAGACTGATCCTGGAGTATTGAGTACATCCCCCAGCCCTAAATCAGATGAAATGCAAGAATTGACTGAGATACAAAAATTGCCATGGACAGTTTGAAACAGACAGAAAGCAAGAGCTCCATGCATTAGGCATATTCAGAGTGAGAGAGGAATTATTACCCTCAATCAGGACAGCAAGAACTTGCCCTTCCCAGGAGGAATTACAAGATATGAGACAAGATCTGAAAATCTACCAGGAAAGGCACAACCAAAGTTCATATCTAGAATAAAAAAAAAAAAAACAGGAAAACTGGAGCATGGCATTAGAAATCATTGGTAATTCTAAAATTAATTACAATACATCAAGTAATAGCAGTGTACCAGGGGACATGGTGGATTCACCACTGATTGAAGTCTTCCAGCCAAAAATGTGGTTGCTTCCCAGTGAGATATACTTCAGGCAGACACAAGCTGTTGGCTCAATCAAGAAGGTCACCGGACCAATATACAGAGGTAGTCAGACTGGCTGATCCGTTCTGGCCTTCATAAATCTCCAAAATCCTTCCACAGGGACTTTCCCTGAGATGTGAGAGATACAGAGACTAAGGCCAAGGTGTTGGGTCAGCCGTGTACATCTTTGCCCGTGGCTTCTCTCCCTTCTCCCAGCTGCAGAGCGAAAGGAATGGGAGCTGCAGCCATCAAGCTGGGGCCAGTTTGGTTAAAAACACTGGTAATGCACTTCCAGTTCTTTCTTTGGAAGATCATGCGGTTTCTCAATGTGTGAGGCCAAAAAAGATGTGTGGCCCAGTGCACTCTTGACAAAAGCATAGATTCACTAAAGCTTACAATTAATATTTAATACCAACAAGTCTTCTGTGATGCTGTGCGGATGTAAATAAGTGGAGAGAATGTGATATTTACCCCACTATAAAACATTCATGAGAGCTAAGCTATTTACAAAAGCTAAATACGACACTGTATTTACTGTAGGTCACCTCCTAGGGTTAGAGATGAAAAGTTTTTGGTCTAATGGAAAGTAACATAATACACCATAATAACACAACCACTGTCTCGTCTGCAAAGAAATATCTCCTGGCTCCCTCCTTCTATTGCAATTACAGGTGGGTAAAGCCACTACAGGGGGAAAGAAATAATAAAAAGAAAAACAGAAGGAAAGGGTGCCTTGAGGAGACTCAATATCTTGTGCCTTAGGGACACTCATTGCCTTGGGCTGTTACACTGTGTGCCCTCCATGCCCAAACATTGTCATGCTCATGCAGGAGCTCAGGTCAGTAGACAGGTATGCGGGGTGACTTCACTTTAATTGAAGTTACACTATCCCAGGATTGCCAATTAAGTATCAAAGTATGTTGACGTGATCTGGGGCTTTCCTTCTACTCCAATGGAATTCAAATTCCCCCTGAAAAAGGCTCCTTTGTATATACCCAAACCTGCAATCAATATAGATGGTTAAATGGGATTGTCAAAAACTTAAAATGCCAATATGCTGGGAGTGAAATCACTGATGAAAGTCTCATGGTGTTAGGCTCAGGATTTATAGACCAGAATAGTTAGGAATTTGTTTCCACAAACTGTCCCCCACAGCACAGCCCCTCAGCAGCCAGCTGCAATATTTGCTCCAAGCCTCAGAAATTATCAAAGAATTGTCAAATCCAAAGCAGAGTGCTGATTTAGGAAGCATTTGGGTGAATTTGTAATACAAAGACTAACAAAAAAAATTTCTTAAACTGACACATTTATTTTAGATTCCTGGATCGTTGCTTGGTTTGAGATCCAAAAGCAAGCTGCAAAAATGATGTAAGTAATTTCTAAGGTGGTAGTCATTTCTGCTGGAGCAGCAATAAATGGAAAAAAACACAGAAGCTTCAGCCTTTGGTGCATAGGAGAAGAGAATATTGTAAACAAATTAGAAACGGGCCAACACCACCTACCTCTGTAGGGAATGATCACAGCCCCAAGGCTGCCAGAGCTCCAGGAGCATTTGGGCAACACTCTCAGCACAGGGATTGTTGGGGTGTCTGTACAGGGACAGGAGTCGGACTCAATGAGCCTGATGGGCCCATTTCAGCTCAGTACAGTCTATGATTATTTTCCAGCTGGTGACTCACAGATAGCAACCTTCATCCCTTTTTTTCCAGAGAAGGCAAATTTAGGATGGCTGGATGGGCTTGCTTAGCATTAATTCAGCAGATAATAAATGAGAAATAGAGTCAAATCTAAAAGTAGTAGAATCACTGAATCATTTAGGCTGGAAAAGACCTTCAGTATCACTGAGTTCAATCTCTGACTGATCACCCCCTTGTCAACCAGAAAATAAGTGCCCTAATTCTTCCTTGATCATCTCCAGTAGTGGTGACTCTGCCACTATAGCTCATTAATAGGTCATTTGGAAGGAACCTACGGTGAACATCTGGTCCAGCTGTCTACCAAATAAAGTTAGAAAAAAGATGACATCCTTGTTCATCAGACAGGATTTTGAGAAACCAGCCACTAGAAATGGAAGTAGCAGCTGACATCTCCCCTCCTTCTGACCTGCAGGACACCTCCCAGTAAAATGGAACTCCCCATTGTGTACTTGCCAACAATCCTTTTAGTACAGGTCCATTTCCCACAGCTGCCCCCAGACACGTTGCTCCAACAGACAGAAGAATCCCAGTGCCCCTATGGGTACCACAAAGTGACACCTTCTCCTGTTGCTCCTGTGTGAAGCCCTGCAGCCTTTCCACCTCCTCTCTCTCCAGTCTGCTGAGCCTCAGGGGCTGCAAGGGAAGCACACCCTGACTAATGTGGCATAAGCAGAGAGTCAAAATCCTTCAAAAATCCCACAATCTCCCATCTGTGTCAACAAGTTTGAAGAGACTATGTGGTTTTGGTGATCCAGGAGCAAGTGTCTTGCCTGAGGTGACTCCACCTAGTTGGAGACAGAACCTCAAAGCGCTCTCCTGCTCTGGTTCCTAAGCTCTGCTCCCTGCACAGCCATCAGAGATCAAACCAGTGCAGGAACCTGTGACAAGGTAATGAATAGGACAGTGGCCTATAACTAAGGCCTGGGGTCTATCTCTTGGGAGCAAACCCTACTACTGGTATGCTCGGTGTGCATACTTCAGGAGAGATCTATCACTGTACCATGCAAACCCTTTGTGATATCTGCTTACTGAATTCCCACAGAGACCAGTGAAGGTTCAATGTGATTGATGAAACAGGATCAGTAGAGGAATAGCGAGGTCTGTGCCGTTTCAGAATTATTTAAGATAAGATATCTCACCTCATTTCCTCAAAATTTTCCACAAAGACTGGAAGATCACTCTTGGGTGTTCCTCAGGCGGAGACACTGTGAGGCCAGCAGCAGAGATTACACTATTAACCTCCTTTGCAGCCCAAATATGGTGCAATTTTGGGGTCAACTACAAGTTTGGTGATGTTTGGTGACATTTGGGCCCATTGGCAAAGTACTGTAGGATCTGTGAGTGGCCTTGCTGCTCAGACATCCCATCCACTATCCAACAGTGTGGGTGGAGCTCAATGAGCCTCAGTGCACCCTCCAACCAAGAGAGGTTGTACAAAGCCGAATTGCAAAGCAGATGGGAAAGAAATTCCCAAACACAGGTATCCAGATGCCTCAGGACTACCCAGAACACCCCGAAGGGGCTGGCAGATTGAAGTCACAACCTCAGGTTGCAGCCCAGTTGCGGTCTATGCAAGTGTGGTGACTAAGTCAGACTGGGGAGAACTCTGGGCCACAAAATACCTTTAAGAACCCAAAGCAAGAGTAAATAACTCCCTAGGTTCCTTCCTAAAAAGCAGAGTGGTCCGCAAGTTTATCCTTAGAAGACATTTCCCAGGAGCAGTGCACTTTTGGTAAGCACAAAGTATTTGTCAAACTGATTGCAACAAATTTTTTTTTATAATGAAATAGAAAAACATCTTAAAATACTGACATGTCTCATTTCAGTAAGCTTTATTTCATCTCAAGTCATACTTCTTTTCAGTTCTTCAGCAGATTTAAATTTAAATTTAGGAGGTTTTTTCAATGAAATAATCAGCTGAGCTTTTCTTAAAAGGTACCAAAATATTTGCTTATATCCAATTTTTTTTTTAATTTAAATTTGACAAAATGTGAATTCTGAAACCTCGATGTTTTCAGCAAAATTAAAATAAAAAAATATTTTCCCTAACCTGCTTTACACACAAAGCAACTCCCCAAAACTGAGATGCTCAAAAGCATTGTCATTAAAAGTTCTTGTCCCAAGGCCCAGTTTTTGGATCTCATTCCTCCAAGGTTATTGTTGTTCTCTCATAAACTGCTCTGGAGCACATTCCTTTTGCATCACTTTTTCCTACATTTCCAGATGCAGTGTGGGGAAATTACAGGCAAACTGGTGCTGTCATCACTTACACCCTTTATTTGAGAGCTATCCACAAGGAAGCAGAAACAACCTCAGATGGAGTGGAGGAGAAGCTTAACCATAAGTGCTTTGAAATGCTCCTTCTAATGCCAGCCCAGAGAGCTTCTCTAACTGCAAATTTCTTTGTCAGCTGTGGAAAAGCAACAGTTCTCATTTTTAATGAGAGCTGACTCAATGGGATGCTAGTGGGGGTTTGCTCAGCATCTGCTCCTGCTGTGGACAGCCTTTACTTGGGAGCAGCCCCAAACATGGCATTTCTGCAGATGAACCCCAGTCAAGATACCAAAGGACACAAACATGGTGTTGTGGCACCTTCTGCTAAGAGATTATTAGTGAAGAGGTGATGATAAACACAATAAAAACTGTCTGCAGCGTGCAAAGGAGGATGGAGAACTCTGCAGCCCAGAAAACCAGCCCAGGAGCTGGGGCTCTCCTGCCACGTGCAGCCTGTAGAGATGATGTGCAGCATTTATTCTCACCTCTGTTCTCTTGTGCATCTTAGCACCACTCTGCAGCACACACCAAATTGCTGCCACTTTGTGGGAGAGGAAATATTTCTCCTTTTATCCTGTGCATCAAGTCCATGAAGTTCACAACTACAAACTTATTCACACAATGAAATGCCATCAGAGGAGACACAAGGGGAAGAGAAGATGCCCCAGATTCTAGTTCTGCCTCCAAGATACGGAGAAACCTTATTTTTCTCTTCCTACTGCCCTTTTCCTTGGTCTAATACCCCATATAAAAATGTAAAGGAAAGCCACCTCCTTTGAAAAGCTGATGACTAGAACGATGACATTGTGAAACCGGTAATGCAAAAAATGTTTAAATATCCTCCCTGCCAAGCTGTGCTGAGTAAGTCAGGTAATCACTAAGGGGTGCATAACCATTTTATGGGTCATCAAGTGATAAAGCTAATATGCTGCTTAAACTCCCCGGGAGAGAGGTCTCATTTGGTTGCATCAGGCCATTACGCAGGGTTGTAAAAAATGCAATTGTTTGATTTGCCTAAATACAGGTGAGATGCAATAAAACCCCTTATTTGCCATCTCTTGCTGTGTTATGGCAATCCCAAAGCAGGGACTGACCTTTTTATTTGTTTAGGAAGCACTATTCTTACCTATAGTACCGTAGAAATAAAACTTAAGTATTTGTCTGCATAAACATAATCTATTAACAGCATGGCGGGGTCGGGGTGGGGGGGGGGGGGGGGGAATGAAAAGCAAGAGGTTTTTTCAAGATGAAGCCACACAGACCGGGAAACATGATTTCCTCGAGTTCACACCAATATCTTCAGGCTTGGGGGAAGGGAGGATGGGAAGTGGGGAGGGAAGTGCTCTCTTGGTTAAAAGCAGAATGGATCCAAGCATCCCAAACACCGGAGCAAAAAGGTCAAAGAGGGAGAAATAGAAGCGTTCTCCACTGCGGTGGGGGAGAAAGCGAGAAAGAAAAGGACCCCGAGAGCATTACATCTTGATCAAGGAATGACTGATAATATTCCAGTGCACCATCTTTCAGGCCCCTCGTTTGATGACAAAGCACGGCCAACATCCCACATCCATTATCCGCTTCCCTCCCCGAGGCGAGCGCATCAATAACGCTCCCTCTGCCTCCCGGAGCCGCGTCCCCCCGTCTGCGCCGCGGCCGCCGCCGCTGCCGAGGGCTGGTGGGCATTTCCATACAGCCCGAGCGCATCATTACAGCCCACCAATCCTTCACCGCCCGCGTACAGGATCCTGCTGCTACACCCTGGCTGCGGCTTTAACCAGTTCCTCTCCTCCAGTGATGCTCCCTCCATGCCAGGGTGAGTGGAAAGCAGAGCCGCCCTTTTACCACCGTCTCTCCTCTCTATGAACCCGATTACACGAGGTGAAAAAAACACCTGGCATTTGGGCACAGTGACCCCTTCTCTGGTTTTGTCTTGGTTTTGCTTCTCCTCACCTTTTAATTAACAAGCAGCCTCATCCCAGTCTAAATTTGAATGCAAACATCCCCAAACTTGTTGCCGTAATTCTGCTGGATTAACGATCAAGTTTCTTTCACTATTTGCTGCTATCCAGGAGCAGAGAAGGATCCTGGCACACATGGTTCCATCAGCCTGCTGGCCCGCACCGCCTGGACAGGAGGGTGTTTTGATTTCCTCCCAAAACCCAGTGATGGGCTCCAAGACCCTCAGAATTTAGGGGCAGATCTGAACTGCTCATCTACCAGCCCCGGGTGAAGATGTAATCATTCCATTTGGGAAAGCACTGGGAGCCTGCTGTGGGTCTTGGCAGCGTTTTAGAGGGGTGCTCAGGTCTGCAAGAACCAGAAGAGGCAATTTTCTTAAATAATTGACAACGGATCTTCCCCAAAACTGCAACACAGAGCTATTACTGGTGTGATGGAAGTGAGGAATGTACCAAATCAGGGGAGCAGATTTGGAAGATGTGGTGGTTAAAGCTCTGATTAGCACAAGGTTAGGAAAAGGTCTGTAGCAGACTCTGCTACCTGCCTGACTTTACAGCAGCCTTGAGTACTCCTCTCAGTTGCTTCTGTACCTGTGTTTTCCATTTCACAGAATCCTAGAATGGTTTGGGATGGCAGGGTCCTAAAATCTCACCTCATTCCACCCCTGCTATGGACAGGGACACCTTCCCCTGAACGAGGCATTTATTGTGGACAGGACAGTGCAGCTTCAGGTGTGGTGGACATCAAAATGTAGACAGGAGACACCTGGCTGGAGCTGTAACAGCAGCAGCTCTTCCACCTCTGCCATGCCCAGCCCAAAACCAATTGCTCCTTACCCACTGGAACTGGCAGCAATTCCCTTTCTTCCTTTGCAGAAACCAACCACCCCCTGCCCATTCTGCCTCTTCATCACGAGTCACCCAACAAGATGCCTTGTGGAGGAAAGCAGAGCACACCTAAGAAAAGCAGCAGAAAGCTGTTTTTCAAATTACTGGTTCAAATCCCAGCAGGATCAGTGGTGGATTTGAAACTAGATCAGGTAACTTCCAGCTTTGCGAGCTGCAGGAAAAGGTTAGTTAGTTCAAGTCCTTTAAAAACAAAAAAAAAACTCAGCAAATCAGGAAAATTTTTGTCTCTTAACAGATCTCCCCCATTCACTCCTAGGATAAATAGGAGAAATTCCAGGCACATCAGCCAGTAACATCTCTAATGGACCTTTGACAGTACTACAAAACACATAGGGATTTTTAGAGGCATCCCTGTATAATGAGAGAGAGAGAGAAAAAGTTCCTCAAACATCCCAGATGCACCAGGGTTTGTTTGTTTTGGTTTTTTTTTTGGTTTTTTTTTGTTTTTGTTTTTGTTTTTTTGTTGTTTTTGTTTTTTTTTTTCTCTTGAAGGAGCAACAAGGAGCTCAGCCCATTCCTTCTGCCTTCCCCACCACAGGTTTGCACTGCCTACACACTGCAGTTAGAGCCAGGGCTCAGCCATCACTCCATCAGCTCTACACACAACAAAGCCTACCCCTCTGGCAGGAAAAGATATGATACGTGGGACCAAAACCTGTACTTAACAGGGAGGGGTGAGGGCCAGGCACTCTCCAACCTGTCACCTGCTCCAGGACGGGCAGGGAGGGAAAGGTCAGCTCCATCAAAGCAGCCAGCAAAGTAAGCCAGTTAATAGCAAACCTGTTTCTAATTGCTCACTGTATTATAGCTACACCTTTCACCACCTGAGACCACCAGGAACCCATTCAGAGCCTTGCTTCCTAGCTTATACATAAGCCTTTCATGTTTTATTATAACCCTGACAATTTTTTACTTTCATTTATGTGCGGGAGAACACAGCTCTGTCGCTAGCCTCAACAGACGGAGGGACTTTTTAAAGCCTTATTTCCACATACATTGCTTCCAGAAACCCCCAGCAGGTCCCACTCCCCCCCGGGTCCCTGCAGTCTGCTTTCAGTGCATGAATGGCTGAGCACAACCCCAGCACCCTCAGCAGCAGGGTTTTCATCTTTCTCCCTCCGCGTTCGCACGGGCGACGGAACCACCCCGGCGTTCTTCCTCACGCTGTTGTTAAGTGCAGTCTGTTATTTAAGTGCCCGGCCCTCAATGGCAGCAGCTGCCACAGCACAGAGGAGGTGCTCCAAGGAGCTCCACAAGTGCTCCGGGTGCTGGCAGCTCCCACCGCGGCCTCTTGCTCAGGTCTAAAATCCGTGCAGCCTCCTCCTGCGACGCCGCGTCTGAGCTCTCTCCATCCCGCCCCAGCTGAGTCCAGTTTCCCTGCCAGTGGCTCAAGCAGTGGGTTAGGAAATGGTTTGGGATGCAGAGCACGAGGAGCAATTCAGCCCCACAACATCTCAGCTCTTGACCATCAGAGAATCACAGTAATCACTGCGGTGGGAAAAGAGCTCTACATTCATCGAGTCCAAGCACTCCCCCAGCACAGCCAAGGCCACCACTGACCCCATGTCCCCCAGTGCCACATCCACATGGCTTTAAAATCCCTCCAGAGATGGGGACTCCACCACTGCTCTGAGCAGCTGTGCCAGCACTTGGGAGCCGCTTCCATGACGGAATTTTCCTAATATCCAATCGAAACCTGCCCTGGCACAGCTTGAGGCCATTTCCTCAAAGCCTGACCTTGGGGGTTCAAGTCCTATGGGAAGCACCCTGAGTTGGCTGCACTCTGCTGTGTTCCCCCAGGATCCCAGCATCTGGGCTACCCAAAAAGCTTTTTTTTTTTTTTTTTTTTGTGGCGGGCCGGATGGCAAGTCCTGGACATTTCATCCTCTCCCCAGACCAGATCTCTGGCACTGAGCACAACATCTCCCCTGCCTGATTCACCTTTCCATTGACAGCCTACACCTCTGACAGTTAATTCCTCATCACTGACTATTAATATTTCATGGCAGCACCAAGACAGCACCACGACAGCTGCTTCAGAAACACGGGCAGACCATCCAGACACCCTCATCACTAAATGAGATTGTTCTGGCATTTCACAGTGTTTTTTTGGCATGGCTCAAGGTTATGGCAAGGGCCACTCACTGACAGCCATCACCTTGCCCTTAGTTTTCATGCAGATGTGGGAATTCACCAAATTGCAGCCAAACCCTGCCATGCTCAGCACTTAATCCTAGCTCAGCTGAGCCCCAGCCACCTTGTCTCTGCTTTTTTTTTTTTTTCCCTGTTATTTAAATCATTTTGAGCAAGAAAGTAGGCCATGAAAAAGGGGGTAGCATTGTTTTAATAATTAGCAATTACGATCACTGCAATATTAATTGCATATTTCCATAGCAAACATCCCCCTGGAGGGAAAAAGTGAGCGGTGGTTAGAGACCGCCGAAGCCTAAAACTGGAATTCCTGGGAACAGGGAGGAGAAAAAAAGGGAGAGAGAATGTGAACTTCTTACATTCAAGTAAATTACTACAGGGATTCCTCAGAAACCTTTAATTAGCCCTGCTCTGCTGTCGCATTGATTGGTCTGAAACTCATCAATTATTCAATGGCAGCAGCTCTTTCTCTCTCTTGCTTTTTCTCCCCCTTCTTTCCATCCTTTAGGTGGAAGAGCCAGTTGTTAACCTGCTGGGGCATTTCTGTTTCCATGCCACTGAGCCACGGGCCAGGGAACTCAGCTTGATTTCCAGCCTCCAACCCAAACCCTGTGGGGACACAGTCTAGTCTCCACGCTGGAGGGAAGAGGTTCTGTGCCTTGCTTTGCTGTGGGGTCAGCACACCTAAAGGTGGCCCGTGCTGGTTTTTAGGGATCGCTCACCATCCCTGGATGTTTCCCACCTTAGGTTATTGCTCGTCAGCCTCCAGATTTGGGGTTTTCCAGGTGGTCCTTATGCCTGGCATCCCTGAGGGGTGGCTGCTACCTGAGGGAAAGAAGGTGTCATGGCTCTTCCCAAGTGAGGGGCGAACTTCCATGTGGGGAAACATGGTTTAGAGGAATCAGAAAAATGAACTCTGCCAGAAACTCCCTCATCAGCCTCAAGGTGAAAACAGAGCTGACCTGAATTTGACTGCTGCTCAGTGAAATTTGGCCTGGAAGAGTAGAATCCTGAATGCACAGAACAATTTGCTAGTCATTGTTTCACTGGCTTGTGGCTGGACAATCAGTGATGTCTATCTCAAATTCGTCAGTTTCTCCAAAAACCCACAGATTCCACATGTTCATTTGCTTCATCCCTGGCAGTGTCCAAGGCCAGATTGGACGTGGCTTGGAGCAACTTGGGCTAGTGAAGGTGCCCCTGCCCATGGCAGGAGAGCTGGAATGCCATCATCTTTAAGGTCCCTTCCAAGCCAAACCATTCCACGATTCCATAATTTCCCAGGAGCCACAGCCCTCCTTAGCTGACCCCTGTGGCACCAGCACTGTCCCAGCCCCACCTCACTGGGCTCATTTTCCCCACCCAGCAGCAAACCCCTGCTCAGTGTCTGTCTGGCCACCAAAAGCACAGGCAGGCCTGGTCATTCCAGCAGCAATGGCCACGGCAGCATTTCAGCTACAACTCCCAGATGGAGATGAACCTGCAGCAATCAAACTTGCAACCATCAAAATTCATCCCTGGCTGCCTCGCTCTGTTTAAACTCTTAGGAGAACAGCTTTGCTGACCCTGTGTGTAATAGCCCGTGTATTTCTCGATTCTGTTTATTCCCCAAATTCTCACTAAGATCTGGCTTCTGGAGACCCCTGTATATGATGCCATTCCCAGAATACACAGTTCAGAGCAGCAGCCTCCTTTCCCTCATGCTTAGGAAAGAGACAAACTCACTGGAAATACAGAGCACAGAGTTATGCTTTTAAGGCTTTGGTCTAAACAAGAAGCCTTTCCTTGAATTTGTGACTTTGAGAATTTTTGGTTAACTATTCAAACTTTGCTGGATGACAAATAATTTTTTTCCTTTTGATGTATGATATTATAATTTTTTTTCAAGTCTAATCCACGCACACTTTTCAAGGATGAAATGGAGTTGTGGGGTTTTTGCTTTTCCCAGGTTGAATGTAGTCTTTTGTCCTTTCTTTTTCCCATCTTTAGACTTGTGAGAAGACAAGATCACAGACTCCAGGAATGGTTGGGCTGGAAGGGACCTTCAAGATGTGCCATTCTACTCCCCTGCAATGAGCAGGGACACCTTCCACTATCCCAGGTTGCTCCAAGCCCCATCCAATCTGGCCTTGAGCATTTCCAGGGATGGAACAGCCACAGCCTGTCTGGGCAACAATTCAATAGGTGAGTAACAATTTGAAAAGTAATTCTGGGCACTTCATCATGCAAATGCCTTCAGCTTTTCCCCTGTTGTTGCAAATATGAGGAAGTTTTGTTCTCCTGAATTCCTTTATCTCATCCTACAAGAAAGACAGAGGGCATGTGGCAATG
Source organism: Anomalospiza imberbis (assembly GCF_031753505.1). Classification (NCBI taxonomy): domain Eukaryota; kingdom Metazoa; phylum Chordata; class Aves; order Passeriformes; family Viduidae; genus Anomalospiza; species Anomalospiza imberbis. The sequence goes on along the minus strand of NC_089721.1, from coordinate 1,356,978 downwards.
GGACAAGGGGGCATAGCTTCCCACTGCCAGGGGGCAGGCACAGATGGGATATTGGGAACCAGGAATTGCTGGCTGGGAGGGTGGGCAGGCCCTGGCACAGGGTGCCCAGAGCAGCTGGGGCTGCCGCTGGATCCCTGGGAGTGTCCCAGGCCAGGTTGGATGGATGAGATAGGAGACAAGAATTTGAATGCCAAACCTATCTATGCTACCTATTAAAAAAAAAAAATTAAACTAACAGGGAGACAAAGTCAGGGCAGAAAAACGCCTTTGCTCTGGATGCTGGTGGAGCCACTTAAATGTCCATCCTGCCCAGAGCACCCATGTCCTCCCTGTCAACCATCCACTGCGCTAGGGGTCAAATTGAAAGGTTCTCCCTTATTTTCTAGCCCCTGAAAAAACTGGGAGAAAAGCAGCATTTAAACCCACAATCAAAGGGGTTTTGTTTTTGTCTTAAAGATGAGATAAATTATTTTAAAGGGTTGTTTAATTTGATCCTACTTGTCTCACTTTTTTTTTTTTTTCAAGGACAGCAGTGGTGACAAGGGCTTCCCATTTTCCAAGTAATTTTGGATCATTTCAAAACATTATTTAGAAATTTAAATATGCCATTTAGATTACTTAAAATGATGTTTTGCCTCTAAATTTTTTGAGCATTTTGTTTCTAGGAAAAAAATCTATTTGATTTGATGTAATTTAGTAAATGCTATTTAGTGACATGGGAATGATTTGTGCTCTCCTCCAGCTTTCATTCACCTCTAATACACTCCATAGGTTCTTTGGTGTTATGCTTGGTTTAAAATTTGCTATTTAAAGCAAAGAAAGGCACTATTAATTGAAGCTGATTAAAAAAAAATGAGGAGAAGAAATATATGCCATTATCCAAAATCAGGATTTCTGGTGCCTCACAAGGGGCACATCCCCAAGTATCAGGGATCTGCCTGAAGACCCTGGGAAGGTTGGGATGATCCCACCAGGTACCCAGAGGTCTTCCCGCTCCTACTCTTACATTCAGGGATAGCTGCAAAGAAGTCACAGATGAACACAGGCAAAAAAAAGAAATCCAAACCGAACAAAACCTGAACCCCTTGCCCCAAGAGGGGGATAAGAAATGATGTATTGACTATGAATTTCATTTATCTTCCCGCCTTCCCCGGCTCGAGCCGTTGCAGCGGCGCCACTCGCGATGCGTGTACACATATTAGCCTGTGTATTTCCCATCCTACTTATCCCCTGGAATTTATTCTAAAGCTCGCTTTTGGAAACCCATAAGTAGGACATAATTCGGAGGATTTGATATTCTGGTCAATGTTTTGCCGAGTAGTCATTCCGCGAGCCCTGATATTGTGTGGAGAAATATGTTCTTAAATAATTACATATATGTAATATAAGACAGACACAAATGCTTAAAATTTTACTTAAATCACGTTACATTTTATTATTTAATTATAATACACAAAAACAGATCACATCCAGAAACACCGAGGGCATTTGGTTTGCTTGCCAAATACTTAGAACCTATTTTACCCTCAAATAGGAAAAAATGTGTTTCCTTGCTCAAGGCAGCTCTTCAAGCTCACAACAAGCAGTCAGGCATGGCTGTGACACTCAGAACTGGCAGAAACATCACTAGTTAGAAACTTTTTTATTACAGATAATAATTTCAATCCTTTTATTGAGATCTGAAGCCCACATGCTCATCCCAGCACCTTCTGCAGGACATGGGAATTCCCCTGTATCCTGTGTTAAAACCCACTGTATTACTATTAAAAGTCATAAAAAGTATTCATACTACAAGATTTTGAAAACAACTGGGTTATTTTGTCTCATTTTGAGGGTAATAGGAGGAAAAAATGTGACAGCTTTTTCCTGGCTCTCCAAGTCCCATCACCCCCATCTGCCTCCCGAAAGCAAGGGAAGAGGAAGAAAAATTGAGAATAATACTTTTTCCTCATTTTGCCATTTTGGTTTCCCTTTACAATTCAAAGTACAGATGGGAAGCATTACTGTTGTCTAAGGATAAAGACAGGGGTGCTTAAATTTCATATAAAGTCATGACACTACTTAAGAAATGACCAAAGAGAATTGGTCAAAAAATTAAACAAAGCCACACTTTACCCTTGACAGTGAACACATAATCAAAAAAAAAAAAAAAAAAGGAAAAGAAACCAAACAAAAAACCTCTAAGGTGTCTTAAGAACAGGTATTATTCTGAAGAAAGTATTAAATTGGATTTTTATGGGATATAGCAAAATAATTTGCTTCAAATGCAGTTTTATCTTTGCTGTTATGATTTAAATTTCATGGCTAAAAAAAAAAAAAAAAAGTCAGAATTTTGCTCTTTAAATCCTTGCCCCCTCATCAGAGAGGAGGGTAAGGATTTAATTGTTGCTAATTTTGTTAATCCCCTGATCAAGCCACCATTGATCCCAGCCATTTCCCTCTGCATTGCTAAGACGTAACCCCTTCTCAGGAACACAAGTTCACACCCTGACTGAACAGAGGAAGGATTTTGTGGGCTGCAGACCCACAAAACTTGCTCAAAGACACTTAAAAAGATGGGGGGAAGGGGCTGAGAGGGTAAAATCACCTTCTCTGCCCCCAGGGAGCCTTTTTTCCCTGGGATCAGCCTTGATGCCGCAACCTCCTTCTGCAGTGCAAAGAGGGACACCAAAACTCCACCTGCCTCACAATTTTTTTCCTTTAATCTCGTGGGTTTAAGCCTGGATCTCTACTGTATGTGAGAAAAGGCTTTTTCTGACGAATTTTTTTTTCTTTTTGCTATTGTTTTTCCCCATTCTCTCACTATCACTAAAGCAAAAAACACGTGTGCATCCCCGCCTTTAAGAGAACGAGGGTTACTTCGCCCCTTCTCCTCCCTGCCCACCGCCCCCCCAAAATTCAAGGAGAACATACAGCTCATGAAAATTTAATGCCATATGTAACAAAGCAAAATGAATATTTAATTGGGGCTTTTATGTGAAACCAGATAACAAAACCAGTTACACACAGAGGGGGGAAAAAAAATAATAATAAAATTAAGCCACTCTAATGTTTGATAAAAACTGGTACTGAAGCAGTTAAGCTATTGGCAACAAGCGGTTCCTAATAAACACTCAGCTAATTCTGTAGGAAAAGCACTAATTAGAAAAGCAATAATAATCGGTGTAATTGCTCTAAATTACCCTCCTCACAGAGAAGTGTGTTTGGATACTGCAGCGCAGCTGCTCCTGCTCCATCCAGGCGCTCGCAGCCAAGGACGCTCCGCTTTTCTCTGCTGCCCTCTCCAGGTCCAGGGAGGTGGGAGAGCTGTCACCTCTCACTTCCCATGGAAAGAAGGGGAAATCCCACACACTGGGCACCCCTGGGGGTCACAGCCTACTCTGATTGCATCCCCTGGAGGTTGCTGGCTCCAGAAAACATAGCACTGAGCTCCAGAGCTGGGATTAGAGAGGGGAGGAGTGAGGACCTACAAGGGAGGTTGGTAGATCCCTCCGGATGTCCAAAAAAATAATAGAGCTTAGTGTTCTGGACACATTAGGCAGGTTAGGGTTTCATAAATGTTGTTTATATCATGGTAGGGCTTTGAGCAAAAGCTGGAGAGGAGCATCCCTCTGTGGGGATCACCCTCTCCCCACATCAAAATTGACCCACAGGAGGGATAAAATCCAGAGCTCTTAGATACCAAGATGCAGCAGAGAGCCCAGAACTCAGCTCTTTATGCAAAAAGAGGAATATTAACTGCTCTCCAATGCATGGGGTGCCTGGAGCAGAAGTCCATGAAGACCTCATGTCCTCACAGTGCACCCAGCAGGCATGTAAGGGCTGGCTGGATGGGGCCCTGAGCAACCTGATTTAGTGGGTGACCTCCCTGACAATGGCAGCAGGGCTGGAATGAGATGATAATGAAAGTCTCCTCCAACCCAAATCATTTTATGAGGGTTCTATAACTGAATGAGCCTTTCCTCTGCGAGCGGCTCCCAACAGTTTCTTTTAAAACTCATGGTCCTGGAGATGAGGACCCTGAAGATGCTGTGTGTTCCACTGCTCAGATTAGAGTTTGGTTTCAGATATTATGAGCCCCCAAGTGCTCCTCCATGCTGTATACAGAGCATGGAAACTATTGGTGCAACGATGGTCTCCTGGGCAATGTTTTTGTTTATTGGCAAATGTGTTTATGTTAGCTTAAGTAATAATGAACAGAATAACAAACTTCCATTGATTGTATGTCTGCACCAGTCAGCGAGGCTGCACTAGGGCTGATAACTAGCATTTTCAGAGCACTAAATTATCTCCCCATGCAGTAAAGGTCAGAGTGATTGGAGATGACCAGTGCACAGATGAGGCTTTAGCCCAACCACACTGTTTTCCTCCAGCTGCAATGTTGAGATCTTCTTTCTCAAAAAAACAAAAAACAAGCAAACAAACAAAAAAAACACTGCAGCAAATTCTCTGGCAGGTCAGCTAATATGGTCAAAAATGGTCACTGAGTTCCCCCTCTGGAAGTTGAATATAGGGATGTCAGATACACTAGGACAACTCCAAAATCTTCTCCAGAAGTGGCATGGTTTTTTCATTCATTTCACTGCCAACAACTCCCACAGCTGTAGAAGCAATGATCTTTTTTTTTTTTCCTTTTTAATTTAATTTCACTGATCTTGATGAAATCATTAGAGAGGAAATCATTCCAGGAACAAGGTAAAAAGGTCAGAGCCCGTCCCCAGAATTCTCTCTTTAAGAGGAAAAGAAATGCAAAGACCTAAAAGGGTGTTTTGGAGAGTTAAACCTCTCCTGAGCTTGGTTTAATCCCCTCCCTTCCCCACCACAGCCTCTCAGAGCGGACAGTCACACTCCAAGTTTCCCTGTGTAATTACGTTTAAATCCTCATTGCTTCCATGCTTGCTTCAGCATTATTTATATTGGTTTAACGATCCATTAAACAAATACTGTACTTTGGGAAGTGCTACTTTGCTTATGAACAATTACAGTTTCTCCAGCGTTCAGCAATGTTAACCACAAGATAAGAGGATGATGGTGCGGAGCTGGCTTGGAGTGGGAGCTTGGAGCTTCTGGGGGCTTGGGGAACGGCTTTTAGCATTATTAACACAACCCTTCCTGGGGTTTGTTTGTATTTCAAAAAGTAGTTAGAGGACATTCAGAAAGACCTTCTTGCTTTGGTTGATTTTCTGTTGGTTTGGTTTTTGTTTTTTGGTTTGGTTATTGGTGGGTTTTTTTTTAATTTTTTTGTTTTTTGTTTGGTGGTGGTTTTGTGGGGGTGTTCTTTTTGCTTGTGGCTTTTTATTTGGTTTTTGTTGGGTTTTGTTTTATTTTGCTTTGTTTTTAAAAAAACACCTTTCTGTAGCACCCAAATTAATTGTAACCTGACGACACTGAAGAGGAAATTCCTACCTAGCAGGCTTTACTCCATTAGAGCCCAATCCTAAAAATACTTCCAGAGTTTTTCTGCAGTGGACAGGTTTCAGACAGTGAAGCATATCCCATGAGAAAAGCTCACCTTCCTCATCACAGACAACTTTGTATCCAGCTGGGCACACTGAGCACATCCCACAGTGACCACGTGTTTGTCCAAGAAGGAAAGATATGGCCCTGGCCCCTGTGGTGAGCAGCTGTCCTCAGCTCTGGGATGACCATGGGAGGGGAAGGAGCCCACAAACACCCTCCCAGAAATCTGGGGCTGTACCAGGACCTTGGGAATGGGGAGCATTAGTTTTAAGCAAAGTGGGGCTTTGAGGGCAAGAGGCACAATGAAGGAAATCCAAGTGTGAGGGAAGAGATGGGATTTGGGTCTCCACCCTTCAGATTTCAGCTAGATCAGCAGTGGGATGTAATAGGCACAGTGGTGCCTTGCAAGCCCATCATTTCTGCCCACAATTAATTTAACTAATTTTTAAAATTTTTAAAATGGTCTTCAGTTGGGCTTCTGAGTTTATTTTATCCTCCCAGTTTGCTGTGCACAGCACAAGGGAGGAGAATGAAAACAAACTGAAGGTACAGGTGGGCAGAGACCATCCCATGATGAAGTGGTGCATGGGGAGGATTTGGGGACATCAGAGGGACTTCCTCCCTCCCTGGTAGCTTTCAGGGCTCTGGGATCCCACAGGCACTGGCAGCAGCTCAGGTCTGCAGCAGCCAGGGGACAGCTTTGTGTTCCACCTAATTAGGGTGGTTGGATCTGCCTGAAAGGCATGCTGGGATCTTCCTTGTGCCCAGTCACCCTTTACTCCTTTCTAAAGTGCTCTCTTGTGTCTTAAGGCCTTGTCTTATTGTGCTTGGCCTGGCAGAGTGGAAAATTTAATTTTAAACTAATTAGTTTCTAAGTTGCTGAATATCCTCAAATTACCAGGCATCACCTTTCCCAAAGGGGAAGAACAACATAACTCACCTGTATCCAACATTTGACACTGCTGGAGTCAAGAGCATGGGAACAAAGGACCCCCAATTGCTTATTGTCTTGTCTCAAAGTTCAAGAGTCGTTTCTGACAAAGCTCAAATTAATAGTTTATTACCCACAACTGACCAGAGTCTCTTTTGTTAGCATTTAATATTACTAGCTAAAGGTCCGCTTTGAATGCAGAATGAGATTGTCTTTGAAATCAACTTGTTCAGCTTTCCTTGGTCTTCAAACAAGGCTGCCCTCCAGCCCGTCACTGCGTGCTCCCAACTGGTCTTCACCCGACACCAAATCAATGACGTGCTGTTGCTCTGATTACTTGGTCACTGCAAGGTCATATGGATATGAATGCTGTTTTCCAATTATTCCCATCAATGGGCCAGTAATCACACAAAGACCAGCCAGCTCCTCAAAGCTAACAACAGCAGCAGTGACCTTCCGTGTTTGTTTTTTCAAGTTCATACAACATCTGTGTTACTCTGCCAGCAAAGAATCACGGAATTATCCAGGCTGGAAAAGCCCTCCAGGAGCATGGAGTCCAACCATTCCCCCAGCACTGCCAATGCCACCACTGACCCATGTCCCCACATGCCACATCCACACGGCTTTTGCACCTCTCCAGGGGTGGGGACTCCACCTCTGCCCCGGGCAGCTGTGCCCAGGACAGCCCTTTCCATGAAGAAATGTTCCCTAGTATTTTCCAATAAATAGTTTTCCATCAGTTACAGTTACACTCGGATTTGTTCCTTGGGTTGTTGTTTTTTTTTTTTTTTTCCTTTTGTCCCTTGAAACACATCAGAACAAGAGCCTAGGCATTAGGGATAGACATAGGATTTACTTCTGGCATGGCAACAAACTTCCACTCCCTGGCTGGTTTTGGAAGGGGCTTTGGGATGAAGCAGCACCATGTTTTTATGGCAGAAAATGATCCTCTCTCCTGGCTGGTGACCTGAGCTGATGCAATGGTGGGGATATCCTAGCCTAGGAGAGGCTTTGCACAATTTTTCAAATGGAGCACTTAAAAGAACATTTCTTCCCAACAGAATCTAATTCAAAATGGAAAATATTTCAAACACAAAAAGATATTTTGCTTAAAAAGTGTTTGAGACATTCCCTAAAACTTCTCTTAAATCCCCCTCCCCAGACCCAAACAGTTTGTCAGAACAGAAGTTAAAAGTCACAGGATTAGGATTATTCCTCAACAAGAGTTTCAGTTAAGAGGAAAAAAAAGTTATCTTCAGTGCAGTGTGCCACAGATGGCTGCCCTGACTCTGTGGCACATGGGAAGACCCACATCCTTGCCTTTTCCAGCAAATCCTGGAAGGATGCTGGTGGCATGGCCAGAAAAGGCCATTTGTGCTCTGCAGTAAGGTGCCTGTTCTAAGGTGTGGTCACTGGTCTCACCCTTTTCCCCAGGACATGCTTTAGTACCAACCCTCCTCCTGCTTTTCAGTTCCTCTGCCCCTTCTAAAACAACTCCCCAGTTTTGCTTTGAGGGCTCTTTTGCCTGAACACCTCATGGGAAGCTCCCAAATTCCCTGCTACTCCACCCATGTCCCATTCTCCCTCTCCCCCTGGCGCCGACAGCCACCACCAGGATCATGCCCATGGCTGAAGGGACAGTGTCCGGGGCCAGCACCACTGGCAGGGTCCACCGTGGGCACCTAGCCTACAGCTGTGCCATCGCAGCCCTCTGCACGCGGATTTCGGAGATGCTGCTGCTGGGCAGAAGCCATCCTCCAACCACGCTAAGGCACTTCATGCTGCTCATCGTGCCCTGCCACCCCCAAAAGTGGTACCTGAACCCCGCAGGGCCTTCTCTCCAGAAGGGCACAGGAATTATGCGAGTGGGCTCTCCCAGGGACAGGGGACATCGGCTGTCGCCAGGGAAGAGCCACATCACCGAAGCACGCTCCACGTTTTGGGAATCCCCCGACCCGCTTCGGGAACTGAGCAGGCAGCGGGGCTGGTGACCGCTCACCCAGCCCGGGCCCTCTCATTCCCCGTTCTCTGCTGCCATCAGGTGGATATTTCATTTTATTCAGCTCAAAGCTGCGAAATCCGAGTGCGTTTTCCCTGGGTTTAACCATCTTGCCCACGGGCAGCTGATTGCCTGGCCTTTGGTCACACGGGCAAAGCCAAGGGAGCCTGAAGACATGGAAAGCTCCCTGATGTTTTCCCCCCTCCCAGGAAAAAGCTGGACACCACAGAAGGCTGCCGAGAATCAACAATCAGTTCTTAGGTCTTGTTCTGCTCTCTTCAGTCTGGGATCTCATCCCACCTGGGAGAGCAGCGTCATTTATTGCTCCCCTCAGCCAGCATCTCCCGTGCAAACCCCACCCCAGGAGAGGGAAGGTTTTAGGCAGTGTCAGGATTCAGCACTAGCACCCACCTTGGCATAACACCAGCACCAGAAGGCTTCCTGCACATGTGTTTTTTTCAGGACCTGGCAGTCTCCAGCAAAGATGCCAAAGAAAACACAGGGCAGGATTCATGTTCAGCAGGGAACCAGAGTGTTTGGAAGATCTTCTGGTGCTAAATGCACTGGAAGTCGAGCTGCTGGCAGAGAAAGAAAAGAAATGCACATCTCAATTTCCCACTAAGCACCAAGAAGCTTCCCAGACAAGAACTGGTCCTATCTAATATCACAAGTGCATCTTCTTCTCAGCATGCCACATGACTTAGAATCATTAAATAGAACCCCAGACTGGTTTGGGTTGGAAGGACCTTAAAGCTCATCCCATTCCACCCCCTGCCATGGGCAGAGACACCTTCCACTATCCCAGGCTGCTCCCAGCCCCATCCAGCCTGGCCTTGGACACTGTCAGGGATCCAGGGGCAGCCACAGCTTCTCTAGGCACCCTGTGCCAGGGCCTCAGCACCCTCAGCATTAAAAATATTTTCCCTTACATGTACTCTAAACTGACACTCCTTCGGTTTAAAGCCATCACCCCTTGCTCTGTCACATCAGGCCCTGCTAAAAAAGCCTGTGTCCATGATTCTTCCAAAACCCTATTAGGTACTGAAAGTCTGGAATAAGGTGTCCCCAGACCTTTCTCCAGGAGAACACCCCCAGTTCTCCCAGCCTGATCTCCACAGCAGAGGTGGTCAGCCCTTGCAGTACCTCCATGGTCTCCTCTGGACTTGGTCCAGCAGCTCCAGAGCTTTCTGAGGACCTCAGAGCTGGATGCAGAACTCCAGATGGGGCCTCACCAGAGTGGAGTAGAATTGCAAAGATTGCTTGGAACTTCAGCATTTGCAAAGGATTTTGGAATTGTTTTGCACTCCTGTAGAAAGAAGTAGCTAATTTAAAAGGTGTAAATCAGTACTTTTCATGCCAGAGCAGCAGCACCACCAAAAGCCCAGAGTCTGATCCCACCACTGAAATTCAGACAGAACATGCTTGTGCAGAAAAACTTTGGTAGTTTGATGGAGGAGCCTACCAAACAGATCCTGCTGAGACCCAGGGCCCTGCCAAGATGCTTGGTGTTAGCTGCAGTGGGATATAACCACCCATAACCCAGGCAAATGCATTATTATCCCTCAAAGCATCCACTCCTAGTGATTTATTCCCAGATCTTCCATTGCATTTCGACCCCTTCCACAGCTGGGGAAGCCACCAGGGAGAGTTTTCCCAGTGATCACATTCCCCACGCCAGGCTGAACCCCTGGTTCCTGGCTGGTTCCTGGTCACTGCCTCACTAGTGCCAGACCAAACAGAAGAGAAACATCAAGCTCACATTGGGGCAGGGTAAGAGGTATGGATCTTCCTTGAGGTGGCCCTAGAAGACTGGACAAGATCAATCCTCAGTTAAACATGGCCTAAATTGGTGAGTGGGTTCAAGATGCCCTGGGATGCTCTGGGAGGGGAGAGGCCAGACTGACAACAGAGCAAACACAATTATACCGACTCAAAAACCCATGGGGGACACTCTCAAGTTACTCAGAAAACCCACAAAGAAGCAAATCAGGACATTGAAGAAAGAATCTAAAATTTTCCCAGTAGATGTTGATCACCTGCAAGTTGTGAAGCGTCCTCTTTCACCTTGGTGAAAAGAGGAGCTGGCACAGGGTGCCCAGACCAGCTGTGGCTGTTCCATCCCTGGCAGTGCCCAAGGCCAGGTTGGACGGGGCTTGGAGCAACCTGGGATAGTGGAAGGTGTCCCTGCCCATGGTAGGGGGTGGCGCCAGATGAAATTTTAAGTCCCCTTCCAACCCAAAGGTCTCTGTGATTCTGTGAAGACAAATCAACACTGGTGCAGGAGCCAGATCCAGTTCCTGAAGCACCAGGAGAGCCAGAAGCAGAGTGTGCCAAAGGCAACAGGAGAGAGAGAGAGAGAGAGAGAAAGAAACAGCCACAAATCTGCCCCCTGCTTTGCAGGTGCACAGAGTGCTCGTGGCCCCAAGGTTATCTGCCAGCTCCTGTTTTTCCCTCTGCCCCTAAAGTAAATAGGATGCCCAGGTGCTGGCAAAAGACTATCAACAGAAAGCAAGGTTAAAAAAGCAATAATTCAGCCAACTAACTGCCGCTGCTGTTCCTCCCTATCTCTGCATTCTTGATAAACAAATTCATAACAAGATTTTACTGCTCCGTTCCCTGGAGCAGTCTATTAGTCTGTCGCTCAACATGCACTACCAGTCGAAGCCGAGCTCCCACAATACAACATCCCTTAAGATGATCTCCTTTGCATTCGCCATGATGTAATTATGCTAATTATCCAGCCGGCTTTCATATCCTCATATTTTCCAGGAGGTTTACGATCAAACCTGTTCCTTTAATTTGCTTTCCCCGCCGTCAGAGCCGGGCTGTCTTGATGCTCTCTGCCACACGTACGTCCCTCTGTGGCTTCCCAAGGCCACGGGCAGCTCAGACACGTAACTTCGTCCCAGCTGACAGGAATTCTAAAAATTATTTCTCCCAACCAGCACTCATCCAATGCTTGATGGCTTCCCCCATCCATAACATTTCATTGATAATGCCCGTCTGCATTTTGTGGTTTCATCCTTTTTGTTTTGGTTTTATTTTTTTTAAGCTAGCAGCGTATTAAATTTCCTGGGAAATCTTCACATATTTACCCTTCCACTTGAAATGAAGGTCCTTCCTTTTGCTGTTAGATTAACATTTAAATGTTAGATTAGCATTTATCTGTGCAAAAAACAAACCAACCAACCCTAAAAACCCTAAAAATTTTGAAATCTGGATCCTTACAGCTAGTATAAAAATGATGCATATTATAAAACAGATGTGGCGACTCAGAAATCAGTCTGGAATTAATTGCTTTAAGTAAAATATATGAAAAATATTATTTGACGTAAAAATCTCATTATTTTCCTGACTGCCTGAAATACAGCATGGTTCAAACCCTACCAGAGTGGATCACAGAAAGTCCTCCTTATTCAAGGAGCATTAGCTTACTTAAGAATATTTTCTTTCATGTTTATAAAGTTTCAGTGCAAGTGCTCAGTGGGATATGGGTTTCATTAGCTTTTTCATTTCTACTTTTGCTGTGTGCTTTCTTTTCTTAAAAAATAAACTGAAATCTGAATTTTCATGGCTTGGGGCTACCACAAATTTTTCTCCCCATAAAACGTGATTAAAATTCCAAGAACAGTTGGCTATAATCAGAATATAAAACCAAACATGACCCAGATCCCTTTTCTAGAGGTTTTTTTTTGGTGTGCATCATTTCCTTAAGTTCCTAGTGCATGCAGTGACCATTGATACTGCATAATTCAAAAGTTTTCACCATTTCCTTTTTTTCTTTTTTCCCCTCCATTACCATTTAGCTGAATGACCTCACAAAATCACAGAATGGTTTGGGTTGGCAGGGACATCAAAGCTCTTCCAGTCCCACCCCCTGCCATGGGCAGGGACACCTTGCCCTGTCCCAGGGTGCTCCAAGCCCCGTCCAACCTGGCCTTGGGCACTTCCAGGGATCCAGAGGCAGCCACAGCTGCTCTGGGCACCCTGGGCCAGGGCCTGCCCACCCTCAGTGTAAAAAAACCCCATCTTCCTTCTACGTCATTAAGAGGTAAAAATTATGTTATTTTCAACGTCTTTACAGATTTATTCATGGGCTGAGCAGGGGGTTTGCTGTGTATCCTCCTGCAGCCGCCCCAGCACAGCTCTGGAGACACGGAAAGAGTGAGGTGTCTTCTGCAGAGCCTGGACCAGCACCCACAGCTTAGTGCACGGGTGAATGAAGGTCCATCACGCCTCTTTAATTTTCCTTTCAGATACAGAAATCCAGCTGCAGCAGACTGCACACACGCAGGTGGGAACACCAACCAGCGTTTTTTTCACAGCTGCTTTTCACCAATGCGTGATCCTATCCCCACCTAATCCCATCAGCTCCCATATGCCATGAATTCCAAGGGCAGAGGGTCAGCCCTCCACGCCAAAACGCAGCCATGGAGCTGCTCAGCCCAGCACTGCTGGTACCCTCAGTGCTTCTCTGCTTGGAGAAGGTGTGGAAGATGACAGGATCAATCTCTTGGGTAAATTAAACACAGGCTTAGAGGGAAGACTCTGAAGGAACGCTCCTTCCCTGAGAGCTGAGCTGCGTCAGGTCAGGAGCAGTCTGGTTTCCTCCATCCCCTCATGACAGCCCAAGATAACAAATGAAGGATACAGATTCCCAAGCCACAACCAGGACAGGAGATCCTACAAGAGTGAGATGGGAAGCACAAGCTGCTGGCTCTACTGGGTGTCCCAAGGTACTCAGACGCTGTAGCAGGAAGAGGGGAAAGCTGCTCCTGGGAGACCCCCTGACCTTGCCTCTGACCTCTGGTACTACAGGGGAAGAGAAGCAAGCAAACATCCCAGGAGGACATCCCAGCTGTGAGGTACAGAATTTTAGACTCAGGATGGACCAAGTGGGCAGATCTCTGGCTCAGGAAGTCAGAGATTATCCCACAGAGATTTCAGGGACAACAGTCTTTAGCAGATTGTAACACTAAGAGGGCAATATAAATCACAGAATCCCAGAATGGGTCAGACTGGAAGGGACCACAGTGGGTGCTGGTCCCATCTCCTTTCTCCAGCAGGGCTATCCCAGAGCACAGGGCACAGGATTTCATCCTGATGGTTCTGGAATATGCCCAGTGATGGAAAATCCACACCCTCTCTGGGCAGCCTGTCCATTGCTTGGTCACTGCCCAGGGCAGAAGTTCTGCCTCATGTCCAGGTGGAACCCCTGGGCTCAGTCCCTGCTCGTTCCTCTGGTGCCATTGCTGGGCCCCCAGCGCAGAGCCTGGGCCCTGCTCTGACCCTCCCTGCACACAGGGACAGACACTGAAATCTGGCTACAAACTGCTTCACTGGCCAGAATCATCAGGCCATCCTCGTGACTTCTTCAGAGCTGCACAAAGCAACAGCAAAGCTCAGAAATCACAGCATATCCCGGGCTGGAAGGAACCCACCAGGACCATCCAGTCCAGCTCCTGGCCCTGCACACACACCTCAACAATCCCACCCTGGGCATCCCTGGAACGGTGTCCAAACACTCCTGGAGCTCTGGCAGCCTCGGGGCTGTGCCCATTCCCAGGGAAGAGCCCTTTCCCTGCTGTCCAACCTAAACCTCCCTGACAAAACCCCAGCCATTCTCTCAGGTCCTGTCACTGTCTGTCCCTGAGAGATTCCAGGAAAGTCCAGCCATGCCATTCAAAACATCTCAGACAGACCCTGGGCATGAACCTACTCAAAAGCAGAGGCATCCACCTTTGCTGATCCCATGGGAAATGAGCAGGCTGGGTTTATTTAATCGGGCTAACCCCACATGCCTTTGAAATAATTTCAAAATAATCCCCTACCTGGCAGGAAAAAAAGCAAAACTCCACTCAGTTCATCTCCTAGAGCACTCAAGGACAAGCAGGAGGGGAGCTGCTGAGACAAGGAAATCCTGTTGTCTTTACCCCAAACCCATAGGGAAATCAGGACTGCCTGACAGAGGAAAAGGTAATAGTTTTTGATATAGCAAACTGTGGTTGACAGACCAGAAAGCTTTGCATGAATGCCTTTTAAAACAGCCCAGAGCTTTAGGGCACGAATGTGAAATTTCTGTGTCTACCAGGACCATGCCAAGGCCACTGAAGTTGCCTGCATGAGCTACTCCGACCAGAAAAGATGGTGTTTGCTAACACTAACCCGGGGAGGGCCAGGCTTTCCTTCCCAACCACCCAACTGGTCCTGCCATGGCAAGAACGGTGACCAGGTTGTTGTGGGAAAGTCTGGCAGGAGAGCAGAGAGCGCACAGCTCCAGCTGAGAACACCTGGAGCAAAGCTCACGGATGGAACCGCAAGCGAGGAACAGAGGATTTGTGCCCACGAGCAACAGACACCGTCTGCCCACGGGGCTGCCTGAGATGTCAGCTGCAGCACCAAGGTTAGCAGAGGGGAAACCATGCCCAACTGGAAGTCAAGTGCCTCGCTAGAGAGTCACAAGATGCTCTAACAAACTCCATCCCCACAGTAATACATTATTCCAATCAAATGTTGGCACCTTCCTGAGGTTGCACCAACTTAAATGCAATCACTTCAGGATGTCTTAAAATCGTGGTTTTGTGGTGTTTTTTCCCCCACATTCTAGCTGTCCTAGGCTTGGTGAGACCTAGGGTTTTGGACAAACCATCTTGAGAGGAGAAGATGTCACCTGTCAATGACACAGATCAAAAGGTTGCTTCCCCAAGTGGTAAAAGAATGAGGCTGGAGAAATAAAGAACAACATAGCACAGACAATTTTGGGAGGACAAGACAGTCCTGTTATTAGGAGGCAGGGACAGGGGGTTTAGAAGCAGCCTGAATTCATACAGCAGTTTTTGGAACGTTGTTTCTGTTATGTAAACAACCACAGCTGAATGCCCACCCTAGGTGGAAAGAGATCATTTCCATGTGATATGGGAAAGGAAAATTCAAGGAAATAAATATTCAGCGGAAGGTTTGTCAGAAAAATTTAATTTTTAAATAGCTGGAGACACATGGAGTGACATCAGCTCAGGGAGATTGTCTGTCTTGAATGATGGCCAAGGGACCAAATTGTCTGCTTTGCTTTTATTCAACACTCCAACATAATCAACACTTCCCCATGTAATATTTCAACTCTTGTCAAAAGTGCCTGGTGCTTTCTTTCCCCCCTATTTTTAATCCAAATATAACAAAACCTGTTTGTTTCTCTTGTGTAAACTGAAAACTATCACCTAGCACTCTTCAATAAAGGTTTTTTTGCTATTTTAATTTTCTTAAAGCATTTTAATCGACAAAGGTGCCCTCATTATTTTTTTTAAAGAGTAACAATTTTCGAAGAAGTGAGTTATTCTCAATGCAACACGAATGCCAGCGCGAGAATTTGCTTTTGTAGCCTCAAACCTCTCCACTGTTACAACCACCAGGTTATATTTAAAACCCTGCTGTGTCACTGTCCATCCTCACCCACCTTCTCTGTGAGGCGAGGAGCGCACAGATTGTTTACTGGATATCTTTGGAAGCACGTGTTGGGTTAATGCCCAAGGTCAAATGAGCTTCTCTTACATAAGGAATCAGGGTCAGTGAAGGTCCTTGGGCCTTGTGCAAAGCAGCTTTACCCTCCCAGCAAGGGCTGCTTGTAGTGGCGTCACCTCTGCCGATTCCAAGACTACCTGGAACAAAAACAGTTGGTCAAGTGCTGTACAACCAGTTTCATAAACATCAACACCAGTTTCTCATTATTTTGCCTCTTTGAAGAAGAGTCTTTCCCATTTCAGCTGGTCAGAAAGCCAGCCCCTCTCTTGAATTACATTCTGGCCACAACATCTCCACCACTGTCTCATTAACTGAGGACAAGGGAGAGACCCTGATGGGTCTCACTGGGCTCAAACCAAACCAGCTCCACAAGCCAAAGGAACGGGGACACAAAGCAAAACAACCCCGTGGCCATGCAAAAATTCACTTCAGAGTTTCCATGACTCAGAGCTACGGGCTGCCAACGGTGGTACCCTGTCAGAAAAATACTGTGGCTTCGTGAAACCAGCCTGAGGCTGGGAGGTAGGAAGACGTGGGTTTAAATGCTGCTGCTGCAGATGCATCCCGGGGTAATGGCAACAGAGAAACTCCCCAGGAGTTTAACCTTATTTGAAAGCACGCAGGGCTGACACAGATGAGAAGAACCCGAGGACTCCAGCAAAACAAGGGCATAAAACACTACCCACTGACTGCTCTTATCTGCTTTCCATCTGTACACAGACACTGCTCATCTCAGTCTGCCTCCCCTGGCACTCCTCCACACAAACTTTTAGCTGATCACTTTCCCTCCTGTGGCTGTGGAGGTTTGACACCCTCGTGGAGAGAATCTGATGCCTCTTCTGGATGAAACAACCCTACAAACACCTTTTAAGGGAGTGAGGCTGAGAAAAGAGATCTCTTTTCTGAACTTCTGAAATTATGGTATTACCTTGATCATGTTCAGTATGAGTATTTAGTTCCTTTTTAATTTGCACACTTAATCAGTTATTCTCTGTAGGGAGGAGGTTCTAAGGGACCTGGCTTATCACAGAGCTGACATTTTCTTGACCACATAGATAAAAAGAACACAAAAAAAACTAAACCAAACCAAACCAAAACAAAACAAAACGAACAAAACAAAACAAAAGAAAAAACCCAAAACCAAAACATACTACTTCAGTGAAAGGCAAGGTTTCACCAAAGCCAGCCAGAGCACAGGGCAGTAGAGAATCTAAAATGAGAGGGAACACCCGCTGTACATCTCAAAAGGCGCATCTTGCAAATCATCAGCTTCAGAACTGGCTCAATAACAGCTGAGAAGTCTTACAAACAGAGCTCCATGGATGCAGGCACACCAGTATTAGCATCCTATACATGAATTTTGGGTTGAACTGCATCTGCTACAAAAACACCCCATGCCATGGGAAGAAATCAACAAATTATTCCCTTTTTTAATCACTTCCTTAACTAGATGAGTTTTTCCTTAATTAGATTACTTTCAATGATTTGGCCTAATAACAAAGAAATAGAAATGCTTTTCAAAAGCTGGCTCACCCATGAGGCTGGATTTTGACAGGGTCATGGCAAATTTAGGCTAGCAGCACCCTCTGCAAGGGCACTGAGCGCCTTAGGCCACAGCCAGAAATTAATCTGCCTTTATTTTTTGTTAGACACACAGTCAGACACAACAGGCCCCTCGTTAGCAATTGATATGACCAATTAGCTGCAGTGCTAATTAACAGGACATTAGTTCTTCTAAACCTGCCCAGATCTTTTAACAGCACCAGACCCGGGGACTGGGGGCAGACTAGGGGAATCTCTGCTTATCCCATGCCAGAGATACAACTTACCAAAGCTCTGCTCATCATCCCAAAGTCAGGACAAATCATTCTTTCTGCTCACATAAGCATCTCAGCCCTCGGAGCACGCCTGGGGGAAGCACTGGGTACAAAGAGATCCCAAAATTTTACAGTCATCTTTTCGATGAGCTGAAGGGTTTTGACTCCCAAAGGTCCACTTCAGCAAACTCATGGGGAGTGGGTGGAGTTCAGAGAGAACACAGAAATTATGGTCATTATCATGTAATTATGGCATTACTGCAGCAAACCTCTGTTAGACCCCCTTGATTTAAACAAGATGATCAGAAGTAAGGTCCAAGAGGGTATGTGTGAACGTGCACATGGAAAGTGGGAACACCAGCCTTGAGTTCGTGTCCTTGGGACGGTACTGAGATCAGAACTGCCTTCCCAGAGGCACAAAGTTAGTTTCTGACATCACACAAAATCAGTAATTCAACCGATGGCTGACCTGTTTCCAAGTGTCTTCAGTGGAGAGAGAACACCTTTGTCACTCTGCTTTCATCAGCCAAGTGAAACTGCAAAGAGCAAGGGTGTCTGTTGACACAGCAAGCTAAAAACATAATGCACATTTATGACAAAGTGTCCTATGCTTGAAATTAGGTCTCTTCAAGCTTCACTTCATCAAGGCTTTGGTCCTTCAGCCAGGCAAGTTTCAACCCAGTGCAATCCAAACACAATTAAAATATTTAGACTGTTACTTGCATGCTAATTCCATTCCCACTTCCCCCGCCCTGTTTTAAAGCAGAAAACTTTGAAGCTGTTTTTTTCCTCCCCCCTTTTAATAGGGCTTCCTGCTATTGGCAAATAAGTATTCTGAAAAATTTCCTCTGTAATATTCTTCCTCAGGGCCTCAGAAGAACATAGCATTTTCCCCACATTTTACAAGCGTGGCTGCTGTCACGCAAAACTGCACTAACTTTGGATTTCAGTGTTTTAAGAACAGAATCAGGAGACAAAAAAGTCTTGCAGACTTTCAGTAAGTCAGACTCTCTTCTAAATTCCTCAAAACCAAAGCCCTCCCACCCAAAACCCCACCACAAAACACCTTCATGCCACAGGATGAGATGTACTATTTTCCAAGAAGCACTTGAACGCTCCCAAGAACTGTCCAAGCACTAAAGAAAAAGCAAAATATGTCTTCTTCAGAATAAAAATTCATGCAGATATTACATCCTCTTCCTACAGAGGCTGTGGGCTGTTTATTACTATTTATTTATAAATAAATAGTAATAAATAGTAATAATATGAGGACTGCTTATCCTCATGGTCAGGTAACCACCAGGAGACAGTGTAAGTCCTGTTGGTTCTTCAGTCTTGAACTCAAGTTGCTCCAGAAGAGACCATGCTGAGCCTCAGCTTTGGCAACAAGAGATACAAAACCGGATTTGTGCTCCTCAGCCCCATTTCCATTGAACCCGCTTCTGTGCTCCAACAACTCCTTCAGTGCTGTAACAAAAGGAAAATGAGCTTTGTGATCTTAAAGTAGCAGATGCCTATCACGAGCGTTCAGATAGCTGCTTTCAGGGTGCCTTTGTGACCACGTATCACTGCTGAAGCTGAGCACCAGCCGCCCTCTTATGCTTTTTTTCGGCTCCACCACTTTTCCTGTTTTACTAAACCTTAGTATTTCTCAGTCCTGGCTCTTTGCCCATTTTAATTTCATATGCTGCACAAACCTCAAAGTCTGCATACATTATGAAGACATTTTCCCTCCCATCAGTACTAACAGCACTGTTGCTAATTGCTGTGGTTTTTCTTCCCATTGGACTCTCAGACTTCTGAAGCTGTAGAAGAAAAGATAAGTGTACTTGTCTAGAAGGAGATTACTGTTTCTAAATTAATGTTATCATTTTCCAGACCTAAGTACCAAAAGCGATGCTAGGTTATGAATGTACACTTCTGTGATGGAGATGCATCTCCTGTGCAAACCAGGATCCTGTCAGGAATGTCCAGTCTGGAGGCAGACACTCTCCAGAGCGACCACAGCCTCCCTCAGTGCCTGGCAGTCCTGCCAGGCTGCTGAGCTCCTCAGGTGCCAGGCAGTTCTTCATCCAAAAGACATTTTCATTTGTTCCTCACTACAATTATTATTTGTCTTCCAGAACCTCCTCTACCAAATTTAATGCCCTTTGCTATTCATCAGACCTCTTTCAAAAACATAAGGCAATAGCTCTTTTTCCACCGTTAGACAGCAGCCTGGGTAGTGATTATTCATTCAGCCCTCAAGTGGACCTTGCTGATCTTCATCCAT
Organism: Anomalospiza imberbis; assembly: GCF_031753505.1. Lineage (NCBI taxonomy): Eukaryota > Metazoa > Chordata > Aves > Passeriformes > Viduidae > Anomalospiza > Anomalospiza imberbis. The sequence continues at coordinate 1,336,984 of NC_089721.1, read as the reverse complement.
TTATGCCTGCAGGGGAGACCAGCCCAGGGTCCCTCTGCCTTTGCCAACTTTGGCACCAAGCATGAGGAAGCACAGCACAGGCACACAGCACAGCTAATCCTATTTGTGGGCACCTTGGCTGAGGCCTGTAAGAAATTTCACTTGAAATTGAATTCCTGTAAGAAATTTCACCTGAACCAACACCCCCTGTGACAGCACACTGTCCTCCACATGGTGTTACCCAGCAGGGTAATTCTTCCTGCAGCTCACAAATCTCCTCTCAGCAAGACCAGTGTGATTCTTCCCAGCACTTCACTGCAATCAAGTCCTGCCCCTCTGCCAAGAAGCTCGCCTCTGCTGCCTGGGGTGTTTTGTTTTTAACCACAGGCTCCACCAGTGATCCCACAGGGGAAAAAGAAATACACCAACACACAGGTGTGAAAGCCCTGGGGAATCCATGCTGAGTAATCCCCACATGAATCTCACCAGCTCTCACACACACGCACACATTTTTCTCAGCTTCACTTTGAGAATTCTGCAGATCCACCCACCAAGGACACGCAACACAAGCGGAAGAGACAGGTCTTCTGAAGTGTTTCTAAATTCATTATGCATTGGTGTAATTTCGAAGCAATTCATACACCTAGACAATTCCAGTGTATCTGTCCAACTGTTTGGTATCTCTGAAGAGTTCTGAGTGTGTGGCAGGTAACTGCAATTCCCTGGTCCAGGACTTGGCTCTACCCCTTGACCTGCCTCTGCTCCAGTGTGCTCAGAATTTGGATGCATGTTTGAGGCTCCGGTCTCCCTGTGTAGTTACTCCTTGATCAAAGGTAACCGTCTCCTAAACAACTCTTCCCCAAGATTAAACATGAACACATGGAGAACATCCAACTTTTTACCCAAAGATAAACTGCAACCCCTGGCTACCTACATTTAATAATCCTCCATGCCAAGTGCACAACAGCTGTTCTTGGAATTTTAATTCAAAATGAAAAGGCAAGCAAACTAGACCTTAAAGCAGAGTAAGTTTTAAAATCAAACTAAATTTGCAGCCTCAGGTACACATTACTCATAAGCTCAATTAATTCACGAGGCATAATTTTTTTATGATACCTTGCTATAGTTTTAGGCAAGCAAATAGAGCAAAAATGCTGCTGCTAACAGAAAAGAGTGTCAGAAGCTCGCTTTGTTTAATCTTCCCCTGCTGGGAAAACAGTAGGGCCAGAATGTCTATGCCCATAGACACTTTGGATCATATTCCAAAAGAAACAGGACAAGCAACTGGGCTATATCGAATCCATTCTGACTAGATCTTCTGCACGGGGGAGAAGGATCAAGAGCACCGAGGTCTGACATCTCTACATAACCATTGTCATTAATTTTTCTTCTGCCAGCTAACTAGATTTAATCCTGATTACAGTTAATGAAACAACAGCTAACACAACATGAAAGACTGCTCCCAGCTTTGAAGCCTTGGTTCTAGTTCTTGTAGCTGTGACAATGCAAGACAAGAACCTTGCTCCACACACTGCTTTCCCAAGAGAAGTCAACCTTACTCAGAGAACTTTTTGCCCAAGAGAGATGGAAAAGAGGACCAATATGACTAAAGAGTTTTTTAAAAGGCCTTCTTTAATATGGTTTATGATGGTTATTCACTCACCAAGCTTAAGTGGTCAGGAAAACCACATTTCATTCATATTTTCTCAGTAGTGATAAAGCTTCAGGCCAGTTGCAAATTGACTCCCTAAGCAGGTGTCCTGTCTTAATGATGCAGTGTATCTCCCATTGCCTATTGTCTGCTGTGTCCCCAGAAATGGTCCTGTAGCTTTAAGCTAGGCCCAGACAGAGAGAGAGGGGCAGGGGGAGTGGTGGAATTTTTTTGAGGCTTGTGTTCAAAACACAGAGGTAAGAGTTCCGTTCTCTCCGAGCTCGCAGACGTATGGAGCGAGAGATAGATCAGGAGTTTTTCTTTGCTTTTTTTTGCTGGTTTTCCTTATTAGCCAAGGCAAGAAAAGTTTTCCCAGGACTGTGGGGTTTTTTCCACCTCAAGAACTGTTCAGTCTTCCTCTGGTCTGGGACACCAGGACAATCTCTGGGGCTCCCCCTCCAAAGCTGCACACTGAGCCTGGATGCCAGGCAGAGCCCTGGAGAGTCTGAGCCACACCCACGGAAGGACTCTGAATTTGCCATCTCTTCAGAGCAACAAGAGGTTTCATTGTTTAACTTTTTTTTTTTTTTTTTTTTTTTTTTTTTTACTTTTTTTAAATGTTTGTGAGTACTTTGATTGTGAAATAAACAGCTTTTTTCCACTCTTCTCCAAGGAGATTTTTCTCCTGAACCAGTTGGTGGAGGGGCTGCTGGAATTCGTTTTTTCAGAGGAGACCCCTTTGGGAAGTTTCCTCCCAAATATGTCCCAAACCAGGACAAATGTTTTGGCGCCCAAAGTGAGGCTCAAGTAAGTGGAAAAAACCTGAACTGATTGCATTTTGGTTTCACTTACTTTGTCTTGGAATTAAGCTCTCAGTACCCACCATGTTGCTTGAGTTTATAATGTCTCTGGGTGGAGGCCTTGATGTTTCACTGGCCCCTGGGCCTGTTTGAGGTGTTAATACCTTTCTAGTCCCTAGGTTTATTTTCCTATCCACAGATAGCTCCAGTGTCCCCGGCACATAGAGGGGCACGGATTCGGCTTGCTATTTTACTGGGCATGGTGATAATGATTTATAAGGACTTAACAAAGGTACTGGGGTCTGTTAGAAATATGAGTGGTTTATGGATTTTTTTTTTTTTTGTACCCTGTGTCCCAGTTCCAGTAGTATGTTTTGGGGGTTTATTCGTAACTGCACCCAGTTTGTTAGAGGTGGAGCAGGGGGTGAGTCTTCCCAGCCTTTCCTTTCCTTCTTTTCCTTTAAATCTGTTATGTCACTTTTTGAGACTGTTCAGTTCCCCCTGGATGCCAAGGATACCACCCTTCTGGTATTTCATCTGGTAGGCTTTCTCTGCAAGGTTTGCAGCTTGTCTAGAATGAGGGCCAAGATGTCCAGAGGGGCTGATGAGACACCTGACCCAGGCGTGGACCCGGTTGTGGAAAATTCTGAGTGGTGTGGGGAATGAGAGAGAGCGGGCCAGATCCTGAAGGAATTTTCTGATCCAATAGCCTGGGAATTTCCCTGTGAACAAATTCAGAACCCAGATGAGGTGGGGAAATACCTGGAAGAGAAGTGCCATGATAAACCTAAGGAGAAAAAGATCATTGCAGTGAGCTGGGCCCTGGCCTATGCTTATCGCACCCTGCTAGATCCTGTAGGGCAGCAGACAGAGACAGGGGGGCAGGGAGATAAACCAGCAGCGATCCCAGTCACTCAGGCTGCAGCCAGCAGCCCAAGAACTCAGGCTGTAGCTAAACCAGACAGTAAGCCTCAACCAATGGCTCTTGCTCCTACCACGAGAGGCATGGAACACAAAACCAAAACCAATCGCCCAGTGGATGATGAAGATGCAGGGGAAGGAGCCTCAAGGCCAGCAACTGACTCAAGATCAAGCCACTACTGAGTCTTTTTCCCTGAAGGACCTTCATGGCCTAAGAAAGGATTACACTTGATGACCTGATGAGTCTATAATTAGTTGGTCGGTCTGTCTTTGGGATGCTGCAGGTGAAGCTACAATTCTGGACGGCACTGAAGCGAGGCATTTGGGATCCCTGTCAAATGATCCTGTCATCGACCAAGGAATGCTGAGGGGGGCTAAACCTCACAGCCTCTGGGCACGGCTCCTGGAAAGTGTAGCACAAAGATACCTGTGTGCAGATGATCTTCATATGCAGCAGACCCAGTGGAAGACTATAGAACAAGGGATGCAACGCCTGAGAGAAATGGCAGTGGCAGAGATTATCTTCTCAGATGACACAACAACTAGGAATCCAGACATGGTACCATGTACATCTGTGATGTGGCGAAAACTTGTACAACTTGGGCTGCAAGAATATGCTTCTGCTTTAGCAATAATGAAGCAGGATGAGAGGGATGAGACTGTGTTCAATATGGCAAAGAAGTTCTGAGCATTTGCAGATGCTGTGCATGGCCCGACACATGCCAGAATCGCAGCAGTGGAAACACGTCTGCAGAAATTAGAAGACAAGATAGAGGAGAATCACAAGAAACCCAGGGAGGAGATTAAAGAGGACCTTCTCCAAATCTCGGCAGTACAGATCAGAGGTTCTGGTACCCAGCGCAGACATTCCCCAGATGGGGAAAGAAGGTACACCCCACGAGCTGAGCTGTGATTCTTCCTGTGTGACTGTGGAGAAAACATGAGGAGATAGGATGGAAAATCTACTGCTGCTCTGGCACAACAGGTGCGTGAATTGAAGGAAGGCAAGACTCAGAGAGCAAGTTCCACCAAAAGGAAAGCAGCTCCAGTTGCCCGTAGCCAAGCTGCCAGGTATGATGATGATGATGACACGTCCGATCCCCTTGAAGGAACCTCCAAGACATATGCTCAGGGAAAGAAGGATGACCAGGCTTAGAGGGGCCCTGCCTCTAGCCAGGGAGAGGCAAGGGAAAACCGTATCTTTTGGACTGTGTGGATTTGTTGGCCTGGCACATGAAAACCACAAAAATATGAGGCCTTGGTCAATGCTGGTGCACAGTGCACATTAATCCCATTGAGACGTGTGGGGGCAGAAATCTGTTTCTATTGCTGGCATGACAGGGGGATCACAGGATTTGACTTTGGTGGAACTTTCTCTCTTCCTTCCAGAAGCAGTTGCTAATGCAGCTGGTATGTTTTTTGCTATTTTTATAATTTTTTTTTTAACAAAGCCAGTACCTCACTGATGCTTCAGAGCTAGCACTGAAGCTTCTGCATCCCCAAAATTAGGTTAGCCAAACATGTTTTGGTAAAAAGAACAGTGCTTCATACTCAAGTAAAACACTGTGTGGGCGGAGTGTAGTGAATCCTGTATTTCACAATATTTTAACTCAAAACCCAGCTGCAGTAAAATTTCAGCTTGCAATGCTAAAAAAACACAAAACTGTAACCACAATGAAGTGTGACAAGTTTCAAGGCTAAAACAAAACACAGTTCATTGTGCCAGCTATTCAGAACTGCAGATGATTATCAAACCCCCAAATTTCACACCCTCCCACGTCAACACGAAAAATATTGGACACATGGAAACAGAGAGCTTGATGAAGTATAGCAGTTGTGATTTCTAGCTGTGTGTTAATTAGTTTAAACCTTTTATTCTTAAATACCTTAGCTCACTACTTTGATAGCACTGGAGAACCTCTTAAGGCAGATGTTTGTATTATGCACTTAAAACAGGCTCCTCTGCCAACAGCCTATACTACCAGACAGCCAAATTCAGATTTTACCTCTCCCTGTCAATTTTATATGGAGTCTTAAGTTAAATTATTTACTCTCCTTGCCTACAATTGGTCTCAAGGAGGTTAAGATCTGGTTAAACACAATGTCCTGAATAAAAACAGGAGAACACCACAGCTCTCACGGTGTTCCAGATTTGTGTAACACCACCTGAGACTCCACACAAAATGCTGAAATACGAGTAGGGCCTGCCTATTGTAGGGATCTTTCCACCTAAGAAGGAGCCATGTGCAAAAAGAAGAGGGAAATGTGCAGAGATTATGACACTCTACTATCAATTCTCACAGTTTAAAGCTGCAGAAGTCCAAGCATTCGACATGGTTCTCAAAGCCTCAGCCCTGAGACAACTTATAAATGAAGTCAGGTTTTTCTTTAAAGGAAGGGTTCTGAAAAGTCAACTCTGTGCCTCCAAGCTGACAAAAGGCAACTCAAAAACAATTTTTAGGTTTGGATGTTTACATCAACCAGCTGGTGTTGGATTACTTGGCTTTGGCAATACTATGAAAATCGAGCTCAGGCAGGGCTAGTACAAGAGAGATCAGAACCCCAGCTCATGGAATTAAAGTCAATGCTACACAAAGTCTGTACAGAGTTTTTTCAGCTCTGTGATACAGATAAGCAGCTGGCTTCCCATACTTCACTGAAAATATCTCCACTTCTGTACTCCCTGCTTGCTAGGTGTTTTATTTTGCAAAATAGCCCCATTGAAAAAAAAAATCACTTTTTATTTGTATTTTGGACATCAGTACTTTGACTGGCAGAAGAGGAGAGGGAGGAAGACACATTCCTTATGTACCACAGGCATTCTGCATTAAGATGCTGCAGCTATCTGCATGATTTTGAAGAAGAGCAGAACAGCAGTGTCAGAAAGGCACTGGATTAAGAAGCAGGGGTAGGTCAAAGCTAGTCAAGAACTGCCATAGGCACTGAAATGAAACACAGGCGAGTGAACATTACAAACACAGATAAGCTCCCTTGTGCCTCTAAGCTGTGGCTGGAACAGCAATGGCAGGAGTACATTTCAGTGGTAGTAGCAGAAGTCAAAAACAGTGACTTCAACACAGACCAGAATGGTCCTGCACCCAGGCAGCACCACAGGCAAGGTCTGCAGGGTCCTGGCACTCTCCTTGGAAGTGCCCGCTCCGAGAAGATGCAGAGTCAAGGTTACTACAGTGTTCAAGGCAAAGCAACTAACACTGCCACAGGTGAAAGGCACATTCAGAAATCCACTGCAAGGAGGCCACAGAATTAGGCCACCCAGCTTATTCAAGCTGCAACCTGCTCAAAAATATGAGTCTGACCCAGACAAGTTGCTCTTATCTGTCTCACAGGTGAAAGTAAACACCTGAGATAGCAGGATGCAATTTGATTGTGGCAGGGAAAAAACAACTGCTTTGATAAACTCCATCAGGAGTAGGAGTCTGTACCACGAAACACAAACAGATCCAGAACCTCCACAACAGCCACATGGAAAGTGGTATTAAGATCTAAACCCTACCTTTCCATCTACCACGTGCAGGACACTTGTACCATTTAACTGGGTGGATTACAGCAACGAAAAAAATATATAGACAGCAATTAATTAAAAAAAAAAAAAAAAAAAAAAAAAAAAAAAAAAAAAAAAAAACAAAAAAACAAAAAAACAAAAACCAAAGGGCCATTTTGAGAATTAAAACTTTTATTAGTGTATTCACATATTAGGCAAATGCAACACGCATGAAGCTTATCTCTTAGGTCCACAAGTTCTACCAATACATTAGTCTACTGGTAAAACTAGCACAAACTGGTAACTGCTTTGCCAATTTTTTAAAGGTGTCTGGCCCGTTTTCTCAAGGCTTGATTTTTGGTATTGCTTCTATGCCCTAGTCATTATGGCATAAAAATATCCATCACTATCATCAATTCAGTCAAGTGATTAAAAGCTGTAACACTGGCCACATTTTTGTTCTCAAAGCTAAGTTATCACTAGCCGTACTTACAAAGTACAGAACTAGTGTAATTGATGAAACAATGGAAAAAAACAGACAAAGGCAATCCTGCTACTGCCACAATAACAAAAGAATGACAGACAGCTAGATCACAAGATTGTTAGTAAGATGTGTATTTTTCAAGTCAGAATAACCCTTCTATACAGTTTCCCAACCCAGCCCCAACCCAGACTTATTTGTAGAATATATTTCAGAATATTTTTAATATGGTGCAGCTGTAGTGTCCAAGGGTTCACAATAACATGCACTGTCATGAAGAACCTGGAAGTCCTCCTTCGCTGGTCATACCTCAGCAACCACTATTCTAGAGGTTTTGCAGAAGCAACTACTTTTAATAACAAGGCCCATTATGACATAATGAATGCATATGATCTGGTGTGTAAGTAAACTATAAAAGCGACTCAGATAAGAAATTTAAATTCTGTTACTGAAATATGTTAAGAAGCTGCATCTATTTAAAAACTAAACAAAGAGTCTAGCTTACCCCAGGAAATAATTTTTCAAGGTATACGGTTCTGAAAACTAAACCCCATTATTTTTAGTGGCATATGAAAAAATGAAAAAAATACAGATGATAAGGGATAAGACTTATTAAATGGAAAAAAAAAAAAAACAGATGTAAGGGGTAAGCCAATAACCTTCTGCACTTAGTCCAATATCTAAAGCCATGATAAATTCTCAGTCCATGAGAAAAAATCAATCATTTCAATGATCCAAGGTACAAAAAGGTCCCAAGTTACACCACTGCCAGCAATACTGCTGGCAACAGATGCATCAACTCAAATGGTATCAACAAGTAGACTGCTAGTGTGATGGACACTCAGAATTTATAATATGAATTCATTTTAGGCCCCATTAAGTATATAAAGTGTCTTAAGACTTCACAGATCAATCTCAAGACATTTCTTTCCCTTCCAATGGAGGGACTTTCTCTTTAAGAACACAGCAAAAAATTCATCTTTTCTATAAGGAAAGTCTTTTATGTTTAGGACAACTTGAAAACCTGCTTATATTAAAAAAATATAAAAGAATAAGGGAGCAAAGTCTTGGAATTTCATGAGATACTTGCCCCAATCAAAAAAACAAAATTACTATTTATGGGAACTAAAATGTAGAACAGCACAACACTGTGATATTTGAGATCATGATTCATTATCTGTATATATACTTAGCTATTCATGTTATTGATAACCATTAGGACACTCAATTATATACCCAATAAAAAACACCATTAAAGAGTCTTTAGAACTGTCCCTTCTTTCTGAAGAAGGCTTTTCTATACACTAAAATTTCATCTAGTATCAGAGTATAGGAAACAGAATCCACAAGGTGCTTTAACTGATGAGACCTCAAGTGCTGTTTTTTCTTTTTTCTTTTCTTTTTTTTTTCTTTTTTTTTTCCTTTTTAAAAAACCTTTTTAGATAGTAAACAGTTCATGGGGACCACACACAAATACTACGACAGACGAGCTGTTATATTAAGTCTGTTGACTGGACTTGATTTTTAGCCCACTGGTGAAAGAGGAGAGTTTTAGGACATGCTGGAGCAGCGAACTGAAGGGGAGCCCATCTGAGTCAATACTTTGTCCAGCCACTGTAGAGGCCCGTTCAGGTGAAGCTCAATCCAGCAAGGAGTGCTTGTTACCGTCTGCCGCCTAGAAAACAAAGAATAGGGAAAAGTCACTCCACTGGGATGGTGTCACCAGGTTTTGGTAGCAGGGGAGGCTTCTGCCAGAAGCTGCCACAAGCTTCCTTCATGTCTGGAAGAGATATCATATCCTTTGGCAGCTCTGAAGATGGACATGCTGCTGGTCAAGGCTGGGCCAGTTAGGAATGGAGATACCTCTGGGATAACAGATTAAAGAAAGGTTTAGGTTGTTTCCCAGTTTTAATTGCCACAGAAGAGCAGGGTGAGAACATGTGAGAGGAACAACTCTGCAGACACAAAAGGCAGTGGAGAAGGAGGGGCAGGGCAGCTGTTCCAGGTGCCAGAGCTGAGGTTTCCCTGCAGCCTGTGGGGCAGTCCATGGAGAGGCAGCTGTGCCCTGCAGCCCCTGGAGGGCATGGGGATGCAGAGATGCACCTGCAGCCCCTGGAGGAGCCCACACCAGAGCAGGGGGATGCCTGAGAAAGGCTGTGAGCCTGTGGGTGGCCTGTGGAGGGGGGAGCCCATGATGGAGCAGCCTGTCCTTGAAGGACTGCATGCCATGGAAGAATGATCCATGTTGCAACAGTCCATGGAGAGTTGTTGCCCATGGGATGGACTCCCACTGGAGAAGCTAATGTAAAACTGTCTCCTGTGGGAGGGACCCCACATTGGGGCAGGGGAAAGACTCCGACTTGTCTTCCTGAGCAGTGGCAGGAACAACACCTGAAAAGCTAACAATGACATGCATTCCTACCTCCTTTTGTAGCTGGGGGAGAAGGTAGAGCTGGCAAGGGGTGAAGGTGTTTTAGGTCTTATTTTACTTCTCATTATCTTGATCTGGTTATGTTAGCTATAAATTAATTCAATTACTCTGATTCAAGCCAGTTTTCCCAAATGGTATTTGGTGAGGGTCTCTCCTTGTCTTATCTCATTTTATCTCTTTTGCTGTATTTTCTCTCCCCAGTCCAGCTGTGGACAGGAGTGAGAAAGCTACTTTGGTGGCTGCCTGGAATCCAGCCAGTCAACCCACTGTGGTAGGTTCAGCTGCCACAAAATTCTGCATCATATGATTAAATATGTTTCCATACATATCTAGCACACAGAGATAAAAATCTGTAACCATTACCATAACTGTTACTAAACTTTTTCCAGAAAAAAAAAAAAGTCCCAGAACCCCAAAGCACTTCACATATGTAAGACAAATCAATAATTACATGCTTGTCCATAATACATGAAGAATATTTCACCCTGGAGAATAATAACACAAGTATTTCCTTCAAGTGCCACACCAAGAGCTTTACTTCTAAAAAGAAATTCAGAAGTGAAGGTTGTCTAACTGATGCAGTGTTCACACCACAAACAACTGTGTGCAGCTGTATCTCAACTTTTCAAGGGTCTGCATGCGTAACTGGATTTGAATTTTGTAGACAACTACTGAGAAATATGGAATAGAAACCTTTGGCTCTGCATTGTCAGCGTGGCCAACAGCACAATGCTATGGTGATGAAAAGCTCTGGCTTTTTAGAGTAGACTACATGATAAATGTACAAAAAAAATTGGTATATGTTGTCAGAAACACTGTATCAAAACACGGTGTGTGGTTACACTGTGCTAACTGATGGTATCTCAAAGGAGCACCAAACTTTATCTCTGATTTCCTGTAATCTTACACTTCTACATGTGTTTTGTCCTGTAACATCCTCACACAAACAACTGAAGTAGAAATTGTGTTTTTTCCCTTGTCCTATATACTAACTTGCCTATAATTTTCCACAATAGAAGCCCTTATTTTAACACCACATAGCAAATTTCAGTAAAGTTGAAGGACTGACAACCATAAAAGCGTCATTCTGTCTCCCATATACTTTGTTTCACAGATCTGTTATTCAAACATCTTCCTTCTCATCTCCAAAGTAAAGAAATCAGTACCGGACAAAACAAAGTCTGCCTGAGAAATCCTATTTCACTGTACCCACTCTAGGCATGGGAGTTTTCCGTAACCAGACTGGCAAGACTACGGTTACTAAGCCAGTTTTTCATAGTAATTCCAGCTATCCCAAGATTCAAAGGCAGCAGATAAGTCAGACACAAACTGAGCTCCCTAATTTTTACTGTCGGCACTGCAGCCCTTTGCTTTAAGGAAATCTGATTATATAAACAGAGGAACTGAAAAGGCAGAAAGATTAAGACAGTGAAGATTGATTTCAAAAGTTTCACATTTTCTAGGAGAAGACAGCAGCTGGGGTCTGTGCTCTTTCAGCACTCTACAAAACAGTTATCTTAGCCCCAAATGCTATGCCAGAACAAAGTGATACAACAGAAAAACAAATCTAAACCACAGGAAATATAGTTCCATTTACTCTTGAATCTTCTCCCAGTGAAGGAAGTTCATTATCCCACCACTGTCAACTCTCCTGCAATGTGTTTCACAACATAATTCCTCAAAATTTTACAACTGCTTCTCTTCAACAATCTTCCCTTTGCACCATGTGTGTAAAAATTGGTAAAATAGTGACAGTCATTGAGCAACCATCTTAAAGCTGAAAACTCAGCTTCTTCAACCCAAAGATTTCCAGTTCAAAGATCACTAATTACCTCTGCTGAACTTTCTTAGAAGATGATCCTGGGCCTGGATAGTTCCTGTGCTAACATGAACATTTGACTGGTGATCTGAACTCATACCACCCCCAGTTTGAGCCAATATGTAACAAAGCAAAAAGCTTTGTCAGGTATTGTGTTTACTAAGCCCATAAAACATATCACCTTGCTGTACCTGCACATTTAGGCACATATGCTTAAAATGCAAGTAATGCTTTGCCTAAGCCTGTTCTATAAGAAATGTTTTTTTCACATAATAATGAAGCAGAGATGTTTTAACAAGAGTGATGGGGTTTACAGTGTTTCCTGATCCATTTCAACAAGTCAGGCTACATTAATTTAAATTCAAGGTTGTGTCATTGGAGCCACCTCTTCTTGCTCTAATCCCAACTGCAGCATATTTACAAGCTCTGTGTATCAGTAATTTATTACCATCATCTTAAAGAGAGGTGCAAAGAAATTAGTTCAGCATGAGTTAGTAACGAGTTTTTGTGCTGTTTTGGCAGTGCTACCACTGCAGCTTTTTCAATCCTATGGTCTACAAACAGTTTGTAGACCAACCACCAACATCTTCCCACTCAGAAGTAACTTTAACAAAAGCCTCCCCACAGTTTTAAACTAGCACTTACACTCACTTTAAGATGCCTCTATATAATCTGACTGATTAAGCCTTTCTTCTGCTCACATTTGAATGTTGTATTTAATTATGCCTAAGTGTATACATACGCCTTCAGAGCCAAATCCAATAGCTCTTTAAACCTGAGCCAGATTTTTTTCTTGTGTACCTCTTCCTAACAAAGAGGTACCAATTTATTCCATTACTCAAATTTCTCATTTCATCTCATTAGACTACTACAAAATTGGCTTCATCTAGCTGAGAAACGTCCCCCACATACTAACATTGCTATTTACATGTATGTATTTCAAGAGCAGATAAATGAATCAACCCGAGAGGAGCCTACACACCAGTATTCAATTTCAGAAATGATATGGCTTTAAAAAAAATCATTATTGCATTAGGGTATTGACATGTTAGACTTCATTCTTTCAGTGGACAATTTCTAGAGAGGTTTAAGGAATTTGTTTAAAACCACAGGTCTAGCCCTCCAAAATAATGAAAGCTTTAGAACTGCTCAGTTAGAAGTCAATTCCTTTTATTCTTGAATTTCCATACTGCATTAAAAACAGGCACTGTCCTCAACTACCACTTTTCATTTGTGCTAATAGAGAACACAATTGGAATCTATTCAAAAGCAGATAGAATGCTATTTTTTTCCACTCAAAGAACTGTTTTTTAGAAGTTTTACTACATAAACACAGTCATCTTACTCCTGCAAAGCTTTTTCCACTGCAAGTTCCAAAATACTTGCCATCCCTTAGATGCATGCTCTCCAGCAATTTCATTCTGCAAGAGGCACTGCAAGTCTCTCCGTTGGGTACCACCAAGCCCATCCTGCAGCACAGCCTAAGGAACTCATGCTACATGCAGAACAGGACAGAGACCTGAATGACTAGAATGACTGCAAGTCTAAGCAAACAACCTCACAGCACAAACTGCGGAACTTCAAGGTGATGGCACGGATTTCACCACAACACGCAAGCCAGCAGCACTGAGCAAGGGAATGGAACTTTGATGACATTCCTTGCTCAACAGTTGGCTTCAATGCAACACTAAAATCAGTTTATGGACTTTGTAAATTAGCAGTTCCATAGATGAGGGGGAGGGAAAAAAGGAAAATATGGGTTCAATTTGCAGATAGCATACCCACAATAGCAGTAAGAAGTGTGTATGTATAGCTTTCAAGCCAGACAGAAATGGTATACTAGTGAAAGAACAAAACTATTAACGCTAAATTTAAGAGCAAAGGTTTTTTTTTTTTCCTTACCTGTATTCAGCCCCCCATCCTTTAACAAAGCTCATTCTGATGGTACACATTCTAGTAAGCTGATAAACTGCTTCAAAGCCCTGATTCACAGATTGAGCCAGAAGAGCAGCAAATTCTTGGTTATTAAAGATTTTTAGATTGCATCCTATAAAGAGTCAAAAAGGTACAGTCAGTGAATACACTTGCATTTGCTACACAGAAGCCTGAATCTATGAAGAAATTACAAAAAAGGAAAGCAAGTGTCATTCAGTGAATATTTTCACAGTGGGTATTTTCACAAGGGACCTTTGGTAGGCTACTGACCTGGAGGAATTTTGCACACGGTTGCAGGATGCCAGCCATATCTTTGATTACAGTTGGGGCTCTGAACGAAGATCGCGCTATCACTCAGGCACTCAGCAAAAACTTCTCCACCAATGTAATACAGACGCACTCCCCTGCCTGTAGTAAAATCCAAAGGAACTCTAGTTATGGTATGACACAAACAGATTAGGGACCAACTTGGTCTTCTTTTTTAGAGAAGACCAAGGTTTTTCTTTACAACAGGAACAGAAATCAATTATCTACATGACCTCACTGCTGTGCTGACAGATGTAGCAGGAGCAGAACACAAATTGCATTTTTCTCCCACAAATGCACAATATAGGAAGGAAACGCAGAATAATTTTTGGTCAAAAGTGAAAAAGCCTTTTCCAGCTATACAATGGCTTGTAACCAAATCCAAGCTTAGAAGCAGTGTTCATAAAAACAGAATTAAAACTTGTCCTAATATTAAAGCACTGTATATGAAGCAGCACAGGCCACTATGGTCAAAAGTGAAAACACAAGATCACCACCGCAACACTCTCTGCTTACATGCACCCACACTATTTCACAACCCACTGCACAACCCTGTACTGCTTTAAGAAAAACAATATGACTTCATTTAGCCTTATTACAAAAAAAATCTGTGAAAAAAATCAACCTTTAAGTTGTTAATTTGTTCTGTCTCTCTGAGTGGAAAACAAATCTGCATGGTTTATTTCTAGCAGAAAGTAAATAACGTGCAATTGATCTCCCAGAGAGAACTATTTATAATTAACAGATACTTTAGAGGCCATAGTTTCCATTCGCCTCTTTCGTTAAAACAATTTTTCAAACAAAATATGAGCTCCTTCTATTAAAGAGTAAGGGCTCATGAGATTCCTGCTTTTCCTTATCATTGATCATTTTGACCAGTCAGCACAGGCACAGCCTGGGTTTCTGCACATCTAAAGTTTTATTAGAGAAGCATTTGGATTTGGCATTTGGACTTGGCATAAAAGGAGTCAGTTCTACAGAAGAGGTTGAAATTTTACTGCAAGTAAAAACAACAACAACCAAAAAAATCTCGTAAATGTTGCTAATGAAAGTATCCAGGAAAAAAAAAAAAGGGATGAAGGTAGTTTACTGAAGAACCCGAAGTCAAGTCACTGCATTGTGGAAAACAACATTCTTGACTAACCATTACAAAGAAAACTTTAATCATGTCAAAACAATGGGTTCTCAATAGCAGCTTTTCCCATTTCAGAAAAGAATTCAGAATTTCATTCTATCAGTGCCCATTCTGCATTTTATAAACTAGAATAAACTAAGCAACATGGAACATGGGAATATTTTGTAATTAAAGCTTAAATTTCAATTACAAGCAATTCTGAATATAAATGCTGCCTAGGGCAGAGTGGACCACTGAGGATGCTGGGAGCCACAAATCTGCCCCCAGGATGCTTTGGTGCACCATCATTTTCCAGAAGGCAAGAACAGCAACGTGAATACAGGAGTGCCACACACTAGAGTGGCTTTCTCCTGTGCTGCTCTGAGCATGACAGCTGTGTGACTGCAGCTGCCACCAGCTGTGGGCCTATGGAGTGAGGAAAGGCAGCTCCTTTCAGCTCCAGCCATCGCTACATCTCTTCCCAGTTCAAACGGTCTTCAGCAGCAGAAGCTGCTACGTTTCTCCCTAATTTCAGAAGCAGTGACTCTGTGTCTTTCCACTTCTGTTCTCAGCCAGAGAGACCAAGCTATTCTTGACAAGCCCTAAGAGATACAGCTGATGGCTGGCTGCACAAGGATGAAAGGAACCCAACACACATCCCACCTGGGAATTCCAGATAATTTAACCGACAAAATTAAATTGAATAGTTAAAAGATCACAGATCTTTACCTATATGTCGCCTTGTCATTTCCACTGTAGCATTTCTGTTTACATTGGAAAGCAGACCTAGACAAAATCGCTCTGAATTTGATGGATCTGTAAAGCCATCTACAGTCAGGGAAGGCTGAGACGCATGGAAGGTTTCTCCCACTCTTTGATTCAATTCATAATATGCTATTGAACACCAAAACGCAGGCTCCGAGTAAGTAACTGGTTGCAAGTCTAAAAAAAAATTTTAAAAACCAAGCTTAACACAGATTTTGAGGCTGCTATTTGTCTACCCTGCTATTTGTTTCTCTCAGAAATGACAGCAGTAGTCTCCTCAAACTACTCAAACTATATTTTGCTTGCTGTCCTTTTTACCTACTTCAGTAAATAGAATGGAATTCAATCTTCCACACAAGGCAAGGAGGAGAGGAAGAAGGGATGATCTAATCTGACCACAGCTCATTTAGCTCAGTACTTGCATTTTGCTCGGCAAAATGATTAAGCTAATGGTGCTCTGAGCGCCAGACGTTGAGACATTCCTGTTGTCTTTTCTGTAGCTTGCAAACATTTTGGCAGCATTAAAGAAAAGATTAAACTATCAAACACTGAACAACAAAAAGGAAAGAAAAAATAATATGAAAATAATGTTCTTTTGTATTACACTGTCTCTTTAGATAAAGGTAGTTCTAAGCTACTTTATTGTCCCCTACTAGAGAATCTTCCCTGTGTATCTTCAGGTTATTTTCTTCACCTTTTT
Organism: Anomalospiza imberbis; assembly: GCF_031753505.1. Taxonomy (NCBI): domain Eukaryota; kingdom Metazoa; phylum Chordata; class Aves; order Passeriformes; family Viduidae; genus Anomalospiza; species Anomalospiza imberbis. The sequence goes on along the minus strand of NC_089721.1, from coordinate 1,320,580 downwards.
ACCTACCCTAATTACTTACTCAGTGTTCTGCATTTTCCTGTCACATCCTGTCACCACTCCTTAAACAAACCGATGGCAATCTGATCTTCCTGTGGCACTTACACAGACACCCAGCAATACCACTGGATCAAAGCAGGTGGGCTACTAATGTGGGAGCAACAACTGTGCTGTGGTTACAGGTGAAACAGTACATGAGAAGAGCAGCAGAACACACATACAAGGGAGACAGCAAGTCTGGGCAGCATTACGGAGAGGCAAGCATCCTTTTAAACTATTCATTTTATAAATACTATTCCTGCACACACAGAGATATCACTCCTTCTCTTTGCTACAAGCTCAACAGGTACAGAAATAGAGTAATTGTTAACAAGTGATTAACCCAGCCCCATTATGCTTAACATCAGGAAGCCTACACAACAGTGACCTCCTAATATAGCTCCTAATTTCTCACAGCACATTTTCACTTTTAAAGTAATTACATATATAATGAAGAGTCACTGCACATGGAAAAATAATTGTAAGTATTTCCAGCTTACCCAGGCTATGATTAACTGGAGAGAGAGTACTAGGAGACAGCTCTGCTGGAGATCCTGTTGAAGCAAGACAGACAAGTTTCAGAGCAAATGGTTTTTGTTATTTCAGATCAGTAGGCATAACCATTATCCACAGCAGGCTTACAATGAAGTTTTTCAGAGTAAGAAACCTCAGTTTTCTGGAATATCACACATTTACACGGAATTAGGATTTCATTCAATTTTCCAGACTTCTGGGTACCCACCCCTCCTTGTAAAGGCTCAATTAACTTAGCATTGTATTTGGCAGAACTCTGCTGCTTCGTGCACACTCTCAACATTATTTAAGCACTTCTCCAGTGAGAAGGTAGTGACTTCCCAAATTCACTAAATAAACAAGTAAGACTGGATGAGACAAGCAAGACATCGCCTCTCTGTTCTCAAAGGAAAAGGTTTATCTTGGAAAAGACCTTCCAGTATCTGAAGGGAGCCTTCAATAAAGTTGGAAAGGGACTGTATACAAGAGCAGGTAATGACAGGACAAGAGAGAAAGGCTTCAAACTGAAAGAGATTTGGATTAGATATTGGGAAAAAAAATTTTATGGTGAGGACAGTGAGGCCCAGGCACAGGTTTTCCAGAGAAGCTGTGGCTGCCCCGTACCTGGAAGTGTCCAAGGCCAGGCTGGACAGGGCTGGGAGCAACATGGGGTAGTGGAAGGTGTCCCTGGTGGAAAGAGACAGTCTCTAAAGTCCCTTTTATCCCAAATCATTCTATAATTTATGATTCTATTATCGCCAGAAAAAAGCAAGCTAGATTTCCTCAGTTGAGGAAATAATTCTTTCCCAGAAGGAGGAATTTAAACACTCATAAAAACATGAACTCTCCAACACAATTCGCACACAAGGTGGCAAAATACAGAAAGGCTTTCACGGAAACATTCCTACAGTGACTGCTGATGTCAGGCTGTTTTAATTAAGGTATTTATTGTCACATAGTGGGAAAATATTGCAGCTCTTACAGAAAATGGAGCAGCTGATCCTAACTTACTGAAAATGGTTTCTAACATTAGCTAACCAAGCTCACTCAAGTCTGCCAACACACAGCAGGAGGTTCTTACCCAGCACGTTAACTGTGCTTTGTCCAAATCTAAGGTCAACCACTTTCTCGAGAAACCCTTACATACAAATGGCACAAACGCTGTTAATCTTGCCACAGAACCTTCCACACAAGAATTAATTTGAAACATGGCAGAAGTGGTAAGTTTGTCAGAGTTTGAGATAGGTTCTCAGAACATGGATTGTCTGTACCTTGTTTAGGCCAACAGACATTGTGCTTCAATTAACCTGTTTGCCGGGGAATGGCTGAAACCAATTAGCTATTAAAATCTATTTTAAGGGTTTCTGGTGAAGTCTTAATTAGACTTGTATGCTTCTGTTACAGAACAAATATAATATACTTAATATGCCACAGAATGTTTTAGCAGCATTTCCCTGGCAAAAAATTGTTCTGTTCATTAAAGACTGAAAGTGGTATTTTAGGCAGAAAACACCGGGTTTTACAGAGGAAAACTGACACCATCTTTTGGGCTAAATTCATGCTCCTATGCAGAGGGATCACAGCTAGTAATACAAAGCCTTGAAAGTGACAAAAATTAAATGTTACCTGTATCCATGCTTTGGTTCAGCTGCTGGTCACTTGTTTCTCCATCTTCACTGATATATCCTGGAGGAGGTGTTTCTTATAAAAAAAAAGAAAAATCCACCAATTTGTAAAATGACTAGGCAAACTTCTGTAAGATTCAAGTCTTGTGCATTTTGTAATGACATCTTCTTGAGCTCTGTTACACCTACCTGAAGACTGAATCTGAATGTCATTTTACTGTCCCTTTTTTCCTTCAAGTAGGACTTATAAACATGTTACCTGCCTTATTGGTATGTAAAATGTATCTTCTTTTGTATGTCAGTCAGTTGCTGAAATATGTTATATAAATACCAGAATCCTTGTTCCATTTAAGACAAGATGCTGTCACTACAATGAGTAACAATTTTGCAATTGTGATCAACAGCTTTCATATTTAGTAGAATTACAAATGAAAAAAACCATCTGGTGATTTCCACAAAAAAATAATGTGAGCTGTCTTTATGTAGGATAACCATCAGATCAGATATCCTCCCACACCTTACTGAAGTTGTTAGATTTAAAGGTTGTTTTTCAGTTCAGTCCCCAAATATGTACTTCTTCCATACACAACAGCTGATTTGACTCATTTTTAACTATATTAACTTAGAACACTGCACAAGTTATATTATTACTACTAATACTTCTAAGCTTTATTACAACTATCATCTGCTCTTTTAACTAGCTTTCTTTAAAGACAGAATTTCCCAGACCAAAGTAAATTCAGTACCAACTTTGAAGCGTTCTGACACCAGAAACTGTGTTTAGTTCCTCCGAAATATCTTCAAAAACCCAGGAGAGTATGCATGTTCATCTTCTCCTTTCAAAATGTTCTTCATAATCCAGATAACAAGTTAACCAACTGCCTTTCAGGAAATATGTTTCTTTGAACTGGGCAAATGTCTTTTCCTACACATTACAGGCAAAACCTGTGTTTCTTTAGTGAAAGTGTTTGAAGCTAACTATCTTTACAATCACCTTAGAATTGTCTCTGAAACTTCCAGGGATTAAACACCTTTAATTACGTTATTACCAAACAGCAGAAATTTAAAGATAAAGCCTTTTTGCTTAAGAAATAAAATAAAATTATAACAAGTATCATGTCTGAGATATATTGCAATATTGTGAGATCAGAAGGAAACCAGTGAGAGGAAACTAGATTAAGTCAGTTGATTAAATTAAAATGAACTGAGAAAATTTTATCTTTGATTCATTCTGTGTGCTAAATATAGACATGACATAATTCAAGTGAGAATTTAAAAGGACAATTAAAGGAAATCTTCACTAGTAAGAAATATGGTAACAAAAATTATATCCATTTTGAAGATTTTTACAGCAATCATTGTGATACAGGGGACTCCACCATTCTCCAAATCATTAGCCATTGCTTAAGCCCATAGCTGTGGCAAAAGGTCAATACACATTTCCAATCCAACCCATGACTCCGTTTCCAGTTGCTAATCTAGAATCTTTGGCACAGATTATTTTCCATGCCTAGTCTCTGCCCAAACAGAGATGATTTAGTCTACCTAGTACTATTAACAGTTTAAGGTCGGAGGTTGAGCACCACACAGCTGGAAATGAACACTCAGGCGGGGCACCAAAAATTTGTCATAGAGCTTGAGTGCTGCCAGAAGTGTGGATGATGCGGCTCAGCTCATCCAGAACCTGAACTGGAACATGCAGCTCCCAAGGCCACCCTGCACCTTCATTACCACCAAGCTATCTTGTAGATCAAGTACTGAGACAGGTCTGGGGTACAAAGCTACCAGACGTGAGCCGGCCCTACCGCTGAAGAAAACTGCTCCCTGAAGAAGGCTGTCAAGGCACACAAGGCTTATCAGAACCCAGCCAAGCATTCTAGATTAAGTCAGCAAGGTCAAATAAAGTAAGATACCACGATATGAGCACAGGAGGAGGGTGTCAGTGACAAAGACAAGGAGGTGTGGTTACCTGCATAAACACTGAAGATCATGTGAGTTCCTACAATCACCTTGAGCAAACTTCCTGCAAATAACTACTTTAGCTCATTTCCATAGCACTGGGTTTGCAGCAAGTGGCTTTCCAGTAAGCTGTTTGCAAATCTTACCAAAAGCCCTCAGTTTGAGTTAAAAAATTATACGCAGGTTAAGAAAGCAACACCAACTTCAAGCACCTTAAATTGTTCTATAAAGGTGGAAACAGATGTGGCCAAAATTAAACAGAAAGGTGAAATTGATTGTTTAATGCCATTCGAAAACAGAAGCAACATTCTGCTTAAGACCTGTATGTACATTGCACATTGCATATATTTGAGTTTTGGGGCAGTCATCTCATTCTTTCAGAGACTCCAGATGTGAATTTTCAGCTTATTCGTAACATGAACACATTAAACATTTATGAGCAAACTTCAGCTTTACTTGGTTTTACACTCCAAGCGACTCCCTGAAGAGATAGGAAACAGGAAGTTGGGGCAGGAAAAAAAGGTCATTGATTTTATGTTTCAATGAGGCTAACAGGGTTTCAGTGCAGCAGATTAGCATTGTTGTTTGTTTTGGGGTGGAAAAAGGGGAAAAGAGAGGGAGGAGAAATTCTTTAACAGTTCAATATTGTTAGGTTGTTCTTTCATACTAGAAAGATAAAACAGTATGCGCACAATAGTAACAAAAAGCTAAAGCAGAGCACTATTGATGTAAACTACAGATCAAGACACTTTTAAAGTCATTGCTTTGCAACTTAAAAGTTTTCCCCACATATTACATAGGATGAGATTGAGCATCAGTTTATTACTCAATCTCAAATGCGCAGCATTTGGCAACCCCTGCATGTTTGTGAAAGAAGCTTAAAGCAGAAGGTGAAGATCTACTTTGGACTTATTAGCATTCTGGATCTCAAAGAAGCTACTGAAACCAAGTCAGGTATTGTGAAATGACAGCAATATGGTTTCGTGCAGGATCATGTTCTGCAAACAACAGTGTTTAGGTATTTCCACTGGAATTAATACACAAAATCAACTAAATCTAATTTAGTGGTGCTTATTTCAATTAATAATTTGATCACTTTAAAGGATGAAATGAGCATCTTTGTTCCAGTGGCACAATGTCAGAACATGCTGTGTACAGTGGGAGTTAAGAAAATACCTGGTATGTAATTGCTCTGTGGTTCAATCCCAGCTGGAAAGTTAGTGTTCTCAGGGATGGAGTGGGTATAGTCATCCAGAGGTGGCAGCTCTGTTAGGATCTCAGTGTGCCGCGGCACGAGCACGGGAGGCAAGACTGGAAAGGCAAAATTCAAAAATCACTGGTAATCAAAATGCACCATTTTGTAAGCTAAAAGGAAAACAATAAATCTAAAAACATCTAAGAGTTTCTTCAGACGTTTTGAAATCTTCTGAAACTCAGCACTGCTAATACTACATTTGCACAGCTAGTTACTGGAAGAGATGGGATTCCTGAGGTGCCTTAAATAAGACTATTCCACATTAGCAAAGGTAAATCAACTTTTTTATTCTATCCAGTCTGAATTGCACCTGGCCAGACGGAAATTGCTAGCAGTGCTGGAAGTGTTTATAAACACATTTGTAAAGATTTTTCAGTAACTTTGCTATTTAAAACTTTCAGGGGTATGATCTCAAAAAGAATCTTGTACTTTTACCAAGAGAGGACATCACCCTTCTCTTGTTTTTGATTTAAAACCTTATGCTGAACAAACAAAAACAGATTCTGCCACAGGAAGTCAGAATAAGTTCTCCTACCTGGTGTCTCCACTCTCTGGTAGTGGTAAGGGTTTACACATACTTCATCCTTTTTAAGATTAAAAGCATATTCACAGTTTTCAATTGCCTTAAGTTCATGGTGGCTGTGAAGGTCTGGCCAGCGCCACAGGCGGCAGTAAATGACATGTGGCAATCCCTTGCGGTGAGACACCTGCAGACGGCCATCGAGAGATCTGCAGGGGAAAGATGTGGAGAAGCATTTACAGACTGCGTGCTGCCTCGATCACTCCAGCAACAGAGTACACACATGGGTAGCTCATTCTCAGAATTCAGTGCGTTGACTCTGCTAGTGACAGCTATACTCTAATTAAAAGGATTCAAATGCAAGGAAAATAATTGTATCAAGCAATGTCAACTCGTTTTTGAGCTGCTCAAATTATTGCCAGTGAATTTAGAGTTCATTAAAAGCCCCTTACATCCAACCAGAATGATTGCTTCATATACTTTCTTTTAAGTGCAGAAGACAGTTAAAAATAAAATCACACACTTGTGATGTGGTCCCTTCCACTGCTAAAGGTACCTCAAGGCTTTGCTGTGGCATGGATGCTTTATGGTTTTAAGCATAAGAACTCCCACAGGACTGCAAATAAGCCTATAAGCAGTCAGCTGCCCAAGTGATCCACATGGCAGTATAACTGCAATGCAAAACACATGAATGCACATCTTGTAAGGGCTGTACAGTTTATCTTCTTCACTTCATCTGCCTTGCTACCAGCTGAAAATGTTTTGCTAGTTTTAAGACAGACTGCATATGCTTACACAAATGCAGATGTTTATGATTGTTATGGGATGGGAGACAAACCTCAATACACAAATCAAGTAATGTGACATGAAAAAATAAAGACCCTGTTCAGAATTTGCCCACCATTAAGTACTGAAGAATTTACAAACAGTTCTTTAGTAGCTCGTATCTGAGCCAATTAGCAAGATTTAACTCAAAGCTTGTGGCATACAAAGCAGTTTAAACACTTTGTAAGATTAGGTCTAAAGAATTAAGTTTTCCAATTTTGTTAATAAAAATACCAAATCACATTAGAGTTTGCATTTAACAAGTCTTCCCATTCTTTCAATAGCACTGGCACGAAAAAGGAGTAATAGTAGAATTAAGAGTTTCATTGGTCAAAACATCAGCTGTGAACACACTGATTTCTACACTGGCAAGGAAATACTTCAAAAAGCTGTATCATGAGAGGCCTAGGAATCATTTTAGTCTATTTTATAGCTAAAGCATCCCATTACAGACCCTCCAAAGCCAATCCCTCCCACAAGATTTTTATGATGCGAGAGAGGGCAGAATATTCACCTGGTTTGTTCAGAGAAGCTGTAAAGGCCTGCTGTATCCCACTGATCTATCGTGTTTGGTGTACTCAGTCCCCAAATTTCAGAGCAAGTGCTGTGCATAAATTGAAAACAAAAACAAAAAATTGATATGAATATGGAACATGGTTATTCAAAACACCATGATGTCAAACATGGAAACATGTACAGAATACTTCCTTTCACATAGAAGATAGAGCACCGTTAGACTGGCATTTAAACTGACATCTCATGCTATATTTTCTATATGAAGGAGGCTATCAAAATGGAACAAGTGATTCAAGGTAAATGATAAATGTTTTTAAAGGTGAACAAGTTCTCATTTTTAAAGTAATTGATAGAGTTGCAATGTTCCTTAAAACAGGCAAAACTTCCTCAGCCTAGTTCTTTACAAAATTCAATTTTAAAAGGTAGTTTCTGGGTTGGGCTTTTTTTGTTTTTGTTTGTTTCTAAACATAAACTGCCCTAAGACTTCCAACAAAGGCCATGTGTATCCAAAACTGAACATCACAATCTAAAGTTCAAGTATCACCAGTTCAGCATTAATCTCATCTTCCATGCAACACACTAATTTGTTGCTATTCTGAAAAACGGAAAATCAAACTCTGAAGAAAAACACATTAGAGCTGATATTTAGCTATTTTCTGTACTCTCTTTGATTAAATAACTAAATATTCTTTCACACAGTATACAAAACAGAATGTTTTACAGTGTAGTACCTTAAGATTCAACTATCACACAACAACTTTAATTGCTAAATCAAGCAGGAGAAAAGGAAAGACAACTAAGCCTTTACCAAACTGGTTCAAGGAGCAGATCACAATGGGAAAGATAAATGAACATTCAGTCATAGACACAAACTAAAGCAGAGGCAAATTTAAACAAAGCAAGAAAACAGCATAGGGTTGTAAACAGGCAGCAGACTTTCAGAAGCATAAATGAAGCTCAGTTCTATAAAATACTTGCTCAGTGACCACTGAAAACAGACAGTTTATTTTATATAAGTAACATACAACTAAACCTCTCACTTCAGAAATTAAGGGAATTTGTTTCACAACCAACTTGAACCTCCGCTTCCTAATTATGCAGCCTGAAGCCTGGCTGGCTGCTATATTACCTTTAAAATTAACAGCCTGTGAACCAACAACCACCTCAATTCCACAGCGACTCTTAATAAAACCTAACGGTTGGCAGCTGGTGAAGGCAATCACGGGTCTTGCTTTCTTCTTGCTCTACCATACATACCTCATTTCTAATGCCATCCCAGTGAGGCTGAAATGTGCATGCCAGTGAGAAGCAACCCAAATCAATAAACTGGCTATCTGACCAGAGAACAAACATGGCTGAAAATACATTTTTGTGTTACTTTTCAGTCAGGTCACTTCTCTTCAATGTAGTTCATATGAGCACTACAAAGAAGGAGAGTGTAACTATGGGTGGCAACAGCCTGCTTTTATCACTAATAAATATGTTAAATAAAATAAGGCCTTTTGATATATTACTGATTATAGGTACAAGTAAAATCTTGTACTAGATGAGTTTGCCTAGTAGAGAGCAGCAGAGAGCCAGAGATGAAGACCCATTCTCTGGCACAGATCCAGCTCTTCAGAAAAGCCAACCATCCTGAACAAGCTGCATCCAGGTCGGACTCAAGCAGCATCACAGCTCTCCCGACCAAGTGCACAAAGAGGGATCCTGCCCATGGCTGCATCAGCAGGGCCTGCAGCCTCTCTTCCACATTCCTAAGATGCAGTCAGAACTGTAGGCCACCAGAAGCTTTGCAAGGATTGAAGTAGTTGCCCTGAAGACAAATGGACACCAGGGAGCATCTCTGCACTGTATTGTGTCCTTAAATATGCACCACTACTGCTGCTAAGACAGATCATCTTTACATGCAATTAGAAGAACAATCACCAGACACAAAGCCTGCTGCATATTAATTGACACAGTGAGCTCTGACAGCTCACTACCTTTGAGCAATGGATCCTTCATACAAAGCAGTGCTCCAAAACCGTGGAGCTTTCACACAGATTACACGTTCCCAAAATTGTGGGGTGCATCACTGGTGTAAGCATGACATGCCATGCATTTGGTTCACAGGGCTTTTGATATAGCACATGCAAAAGTAAAATTTCATAGCCCTTGACAAAACAAGATGAATAGGAACAGTATTTTACATTGCTAACCTCTTCTCCCCATTAATATTTAAAGCAGACAGCATATTCCACAATCTACAGAAAGACAAACAGTATCCTGAAGCAGACTGTGTGACAGAGCCACAGCTTGGAATGAAGCTCAAAACACCATGAGGGGAGGACAGGCCAAGAGGCACAGAAAAGTGATCACTCAGAGCAGCAAAACTGCTCCAAAGTAATTGGTTTACATGACATGCTATCCTCTGGGATGGATATCTGCTTAGAGCTGGGATTAGTATTAGTGTTTTACTGTTTCATCTACACCAGGACTATACTTAAACTCCAGTAATGCACAATCAAACACAGAAGAAAGAGCCTGCAGGAAATCATTCCATATGATCAGTGAAGTCAGCTCAACAAAGCTTTTACTGTTTGATGGAAGAAACAGTTAAAGAAAAAGAGGTTTCTCTACTTCCTGCTGACATAAAAGATCCATTGCCTACAAGGTGCAAGACCATCCCCTCACCACGTCACCCAGGCAATAAATTAAGACTCTTAAAATTCACACACACGCACACCAGATCAAAACTAAGCTCCTCGCAACCCTAAAAACCATACTTCATACACAGTACTTCCATGAAAGGCCACAGTATGTTCATTCATACACAACCTATCGCCTGACAGAGGGCAGGCATGTCCACTCATCCCTGAAAGGTGGTGCTGGAAAGGTGACTGAATTCTGAAAGACATTTTAACCACCAGTAAAACCATATGAAAGTAAGATAGGAGGTACAGATTTTTAATAGTGAAGAATTACTGCTTCAAAATAAACAGGAATCACTCACTCGTAAATCTACCTTTCTGAAGCATCCAAAATCTTGTGTGATGCAAAGAGTCCTTTCCATGTCTTAGTCCATAAAGGTTTCAGGAGAATCAAGTACTAACATCTGTACTCATAAATCAAGCCTTGTCTGGAAATATTCCCAGGCCCTGGAACATGATCATGTATGCCAGAAAACAGCTAGGACATCCCCCAGCACCAGGCTGTGCCAATTATTGTTCTCCCACACAATTCCCAGGTTTGTGAGCCGCACAATATCGGGACCCAGTCACACTGGACAATTCAGATGCAGCTCCCCTGCTCTGCTAGCTAAGGGTTGAAGAGAATGCACAAGGCAGACCTGAGCCAGTTGGACAGTGCCTGGGAATGTTCCCAGGCGCGTTTAATTTATTAGGAGGGAGGCAGCCAGACATATCACCATTTCACCTTCAGTAAGTACTCAAGCTGAAGCCAGGAAGCACACTTCAGGCTTTGTATTTTTAGCAAACAAGGGGGTTTGGTTTTGAACTCGCTGTACACTGTATCACTGGTAAGCCATCATCATTTTCAATATATAATTTGACTTCTGTGTCACTGTACCGAAATCTTTCCTGTGCAGACAGTGTTTAAATATACTCCAAAACACTAGTTCAAAGCTAATGTACTTCCTCTCTCCTGGACACTTTCATTCCAAAGAGCATTTTCACTGCTGTTCTCAAAACAATTTGTTGACAGAAACAAGTGAACATTTGGTCAACAATACAAAAGTTAGTTTTTTATCTTTTCAAAACTTTTCATCAGTAGCTGCCAATACCAAATCACCATATGTTCTGTGGCCTTTAGCACTCCATGCTTGAACAGAAGATTGCTACTTTTGCAGTTCCCACAAGTAAGTGAATTTATTATAAGGAACTTCAGGGATACAAAGCACCAATTTGGCTCAGTTTCCCAGGTGATGTGGAGGTCTAACAAGAGAAAACTATTTCCTAGAGAAACGAGAAATACTGAAAAAATATTTGCAAGGAATAAGAACTGCTCTTTGAGACCCAGGTACTTTTAGGGAAACCAAATCTAGCAGGTATGTGGTTAAGCTGCTACACACTAAACCTGGGACGACGGGGGTTTGGGACTCTTTAGGATTGATCAGAGGACTGATGTGGTAAAGAAAGGATCAGTTAAGTTTATACATGGTGGAATCAAAGCTACTTCTGTAAGAATCCTTCCTTGAATGGAAAGGGTTGTAAGAGCTGGCGTTTCAACTTAACTTTTTATCTGCTTATAAGGAGCATCATCTCATATGATACTGTGCAATTCTGGCAAGAAGACTCTTTAATGTGGCTATCAGCACACAATAGTACACAGTATGCCTTCACTTCTTCCATTTCATCATTTCCTTTAACAGGAAAATCTGAGTTCCAAAAAACCTGTACTCTGGGCAAGAATTTACCTATACAGCAATGAGCTGTAGCAAGGCTTCATAATTTTCACACAAAATGGCAAAACCTGACTGCCTTTATTCAGTAAGACAGAAAACACCGATATACACAAGGAAAATGTGGACACAGGACAACTCCAACTATTGAAGATAATCTGCAAGTATTTGTATTGCCTTACCTACATGGCACAGATGATGTTCCCAGTCATTATTCCACTACCTTAGTGGAATAACAGTTAACTCTAAGTCTACTACAAAAACTGGACTATCAAGTCCTGGTATGAATACAAATAAATTATTGATCTGCTTATGACAAATGAACATAGAAAACAGTTTGTGCTACACTCATGAGTAAGCAATAAAAATGTTTTATTACGGTGTATCTCAACCAGAGGAATTATGTTCCTATCAAAATCCGTAACAACAACAAAAAAACCTACATGAATGAAATAGCTTAAAGAATGCACTGTGCTGATATTCATGAGTCCAAAAATACACATGGACCTCATGTCAACTAGAACACACTGCCCAAAACCAAGTTCTAATATTTGATGGTAGTTCTAATATTTGGTGGTAGAAGACATTGCAGGAGAACACTGAACAGGATAAGATGACCTTTGACAGCACAACCTCACCTCAGTGAATATAGAAAGACATTTGCATCTTGGCTTGTGGCAGTAGTAACTGTAACTAGAAACATCAGCAGTTGGAGATGTATATACACAGATCAATCCACAATCCCCTCACTCATGTCCAGATGCCAGCTATTAAAGCCTACTGGTACTCAACATAGGCTGCTTAATTAGGATCAGTTTCTCAACGCACTTAAAAGCCAGATGTACTGATCTGCAGATCCAAGCAAGTATGTGCATGTATTGACCAGATATTCATGGCCACAGCATCAACAAGCTCAGGTGTACATATAGCACTGCACATCCTCCAAGACATCCCTGCACCTTCTCCAAGAGCACTTGCAAAGTAGAAGATACAAACAGGGATAAAGGTGATAGATCTTGTCAACAATACTCATTTTCACAGAGATGTTGTTTATTTGAGGCTGTAGCTGAAAAACCTGAAGCCAACAGAGTTTTAATCAGTATCCTGCATGTGATAGTTTTGGTGTGCACCAAAACTATCACACACAGTGCTTGGGCTGACCTAGGTATATTACAGGTAGCTACTATGAATTTATTACCAATTTTTACTGAGAAACAGAATGAACAAATAACTACCCTACCACTATTTATAGTGTTGGCAACTCTGTGTGCTCAAGGTACTTTTTGTACTAAATTAAGTGCTTGCAACAAATACAATATCAGATGAAAGCAGGCAGAACCACTTCAAACATATTTACGTATGAAGTACCAGAAACTCTATAAAGAAATTGTAAAATATTCTCACAATTCATATATAACTGTAGATACACATTTTTTCTTCAAAGTCTTGCAAGGTGGAACAGCTCTAAAGGAGGTGAAAGGCACTGAGTTCAGTCAGCAGCCTCCTCTTTACCTAAAGTGGTAGCACTAGAAATATGACAAATAAAACCTGAAATGCAAATAGCACTGTGCTAGTCAAAGTCCACATTATACAGAAAACATTATAGAAATAGTCCTGGACATTTGATTTGCTTATTTGTGAAGTATTACACTGAGCCCCTTATATCCTTCCTGAATCTTTCACATCCTTCAGAATCTGCAGCTACTAACAAGTCTGCCAAGTTCATGTTCAAGGCAATCTTCTCCATTTGGCTTTCTCCTGCATCTTATAATCATGAGCCTTTCTCCCAACTGAATCTAATTTGTCTGCCCGTACATTTTCCGAGGCATTTGTAGTGCTGGAGCTGTGGCTGAAATGAACAATAATTTCAGCAATTTGTGACAGTACTCCATTTATGTCTTTTAAAATGGGAGATGAGAATCAAAGTCAGTTTTCCAATTCTAGAATTCTCATGGAAAGTCTTCCATACAGAAATGAGCCTGATGTTGGTTTTCACTGTTTTTACTCAAAGACTAAACAAGAAAAAATATAACAACAACAAAAATGATCACATTTTTCACTTGAATTAGAGAAGTCACTATACAAGCATTCAGGCACCTTTATATCAGCCTAACATTTACTAGGCTTACAACTTTGATTGTTATTTTGCCAAATAGGCACAAAAGAGACAGAAAATTTGCTTCAAGAGCTACATCAAGCTATCCAAATTGGAGTTAGAGCAGTAAGAAATGGCCATCAGACTTAGGGAGTCCCATTTTCTCATAACAAATGGGCAATGCCAGGGCTCTAGCATTGCTCATGGCTGCTTCTGTAAAGTTTACCTGAGAAAACAGGTTGAAGTCTGCAAACTCCAGATCTGTACCTCATATACAAGATCTGGACCTTTGTTTTTAAAGAAATAAAACAATCTTGCTATGTAATGTCTTAGATCCAAGACTCCAAAGCAATGTAGTGAGCAGGAAACCAAGGCAGGAGAACCACATATTACTGACTTGGCCTCCAATTGATCACTGTTGTGGCTACACTGAAGCTGCACTCCTGAGAATACAGTGCCCATTACACATGACTGATTCTACCTTTGAGAAAAGGACCAGTGAATTGATGTATGGAAGAACAGAATCCTTCCTCTCATACCAGTTACGTTCTTCCTGATGCAACTGAGATTCAAGAACAGCTGAGGAGATATACCAAGCCTTTGGAGCTAGTTCAGAAATGGTCTCAAAGTCTCCAGTAAAAGGAAAGACTGAATTGAAATGCTTAGGTGTAACAGAAATTAAACTAAATCAGCAATTAAAAATGTTCACTAGCTTACATACATACATGTGCGCTTGAGTATTGTACTCAAGCACAGACAGCTCCTACCAAACCTGCTTGATCATAGTTTGCTTAATTCTGGGTTTCAAATGAAAATATGTGTAGTTGCTTTTACATACTGCTTTGATAGTCCTTTCTGTATACTGACAATTAGCACTTTTCCCTATTACAGCCTGAAATGCCTACAAACCAGAGAGGAGCAATGCCAGCTATATTACCTGTCTCTCCAAGTAGCACCTTAGCTAGCTGCATTGCCAAGTGCCTGAACAAACACACTCTAAAATGCAGTCTGGTTGACCTGAATGCCTCAACTACTGAAATGCATGTTGCTTGTTTCTTTTCCCCATGCTGGGGGTGACAGGGGAAAGATTACTTGCACTATGCTGACTTAGGAAACACTAAAACAACCTGCAATAAGGACATGAATGCTAAGTTCCTTTCATGACATCTACCATACTCCTCCTTTAAATTATTTTGCATGTCTGCAGAACTGATCAATGTTTTCACTTGCATCTCCAGCATTCCATATTACAGTGACATAATGTCATCTGCTCACTTAAATGCACAGAACCAGGCACACACATTCATCAAATGGAATGACTCAAAACTACAGCATTCATTCCTGCTTGTCAATGACATCAAGTTACAGAGGTCCTGATCTCATTATTTTGCAACTGAACTGAAAATGTATTCAGTAATTCAGTATGAAATAATGCTTTCTCTTCCAATCACCTGCTAGAGGGATGACCTAGTAAGTTAACAAACACCAAACAAAATCCACAGGTATGAATTCTTTTTGAAAATTATCTACACCGCTCTGTGGTGGCACTTGCCCTTTAGAGGAGCTGGACAAAGATTCTTCTATGGAGATGATTCTGTGATAGAAGCTGGGATAGAAAAGCCGACCCCTAGAAAAATTCTGTTTAAGGGCTGTACTAAAAACCAGAGTAAATTAATATCTACATGTATTTACACATAACTATAGGTGGATAGTTTAGGTAGTTATAGGTAGTTTGCCACCAGAATCTTCCATTCTTCAAAGGAGAAACAGAGCCTGGCAAGTCTAGGAAAAGGATACCAAGTAATGTCTTACAAAGCCCTGGACAGAATCTTCTGGTAGAACTGAAAGCAGAGATTTCTCTCTCAGCACAAACTCAGCAAAACAAGAGTAAAAGTGTGTGCTGGGCACTGATCATCTACAACTAGGAGTGCTTCCTCAAGTGTCTCTAACCCCTTAGATTTACTTATTTAAGCAACTGGCCTTATATAGTTACTTAATTTTTTTTTTTTTAATCGCTTTTCCTCCTTCCCCAGAATCCAAAAGCAGACCTTTATGCTTCAAGCAAAAGACACAGATTACTTGCTGAAAACTGTAACACTACCTTATCTCCCTCCCTCCCCCCACCCCACAGGCACGTTCAAGACACACTACATGTAGCCAAGAAAGATATATTTATGTATGTGCATATTTAGTGAATATAAATCAGGAACCATTACACAACCTCTCATCTTTCAGAATGCTTTTACGAATAAAGTTTACATAGAACTTTATAAAGTCTATTCAAAACCATTACATCAAATACAAAATGCAGCATCTGAACCGAGGAAAATGACTTAATAACCTTCCTTATAAATAGATGTATGCTAAAAAAATTAACACATCAAAATAGCCAGAAAAGCAGGAGGCACAGGATGCAATTAACCTCTCTAACACTGTGGGAAAAGAAAAAAAGTCATTGAATAACTCCCATTTACTTCAGATTAAAACTTCAAGGATGTCCACAGGGGACACAAAAGTGGAACGTGATGTACAAAAGATACTGTTAGAGCCCAGCATTTGAGCTGCCCAGTGCTTGCTCCAGGGCCAATAACTAGTTTTCTCTAGTTATGCTGAGTACCAGGTCAACAAGGGATCTTGATTAACAGTATATGCTTCTGTTGCCTTTTCTAAAGGCACACTTCTTCCTGGTCACATGTGCAACAAACTGCCTACATAGGCAAAAATACAGATATAGGGCTCTTCAAAGCACTTTATTATCCTCCCTTCTACCAAATCCTGACATGCTAGCCCAGCGCTGTCAGACAGAATAAAGCAGTCAACAACAATCAGTGCTACCTTCATTTTTCTCTCAATGCTAGGAGATCCTGGAAGGATAGCATCTCAGAGTTCAAGAGCAATTTTCCCAGGATGCCATGGAAACCAAGCTGAAGTAAAATATTCCTTTCTTTTCTCATTGTCCATATGGTCTGTTCAGACACAGATCTGATCAAGGAGTTTCTACTCCCTGCTCAAAGGCAGGTGGGGAGTAGAGCCTGAAAACTTCTAAATGACAAGGTCCAGCAACACAGAGGTGGTGTCAGGACTGAGAAACAAAAGGCATGCAGTGAAGCTCAGACTCCTTCAAGACTCAGCAGGGAGCTGGCCACAAGTCTTATGCTCAAAGACCAAAGATGTGGAGCTTCCAAAAGCAGCCCACGGAAATCATGAGCTAACAGCTTTGCCGGGAAACTTGCCCTGCAGTTCCCTACTCCCAACCAAACACCACAGCTTTCAGCAGCTCTGCATCTCACAAACACTGAGGCAGTCTAACTGGAGATGAAAAGAACCTAACCATGGATAAACTGCCCCCAGTCACATGTTTCAAAACAGCCAAAACCAATCACTCCTAGATGCGCTGCATCTAGTGAAGATGACAAATGTACAAGAGCATTCACAATGGCAGCTCTCTAAAGACTAACCAAGGGGTGGAGGGAACCCAACAAAAAAAAAAAAAAAAACCAAAACAAAACAAAAAAAACAACCAACAACAACAAAGAAAACCTCCAAAAAAAAAAAAACCCCAAAAAATCCCCCAAACACCCCCCCGCAAAAAAAAAACCCACACAACAAAACCAGTAATAAAGAAAAACCTATTGTCATGTGAACCCACAGCACTGAGGACGTGGATGTCTATGCTTTAAGATGGCGTTCTTGAAATGGTAATTAGGGATTCCTACACTGCTTTCATTTGTTACACTATTATATCCATTAAAGGTTTTCTAACTGCTTCAGATTCACATCTTTAGAAACCTAAACTACTCTATGATAACATCAGGCAGTGGGTTAAGATGACACCCAGTACATTTTCACAGGTTAATGCTGTATCATTCTTTACAGACCTGAAAATCAGAAATATCCAAGGACAAAGTACCTGTATATGAGGACCTATCCATCGCAATATTGGCTGATATATCCAAAGAAATTGGTTTGTTAATAGCAGTCAAATCTCACAGAAGATCATACTTCCAACAGACATTAAAAAATGACCCTTATCTCAAGTTCTCTAGCCAGTGTTAGTCACAGTAGGTGTGGTGAAAGCTTTCCCCACAGGCTAACAGGTACAGCTACCAAGCAAGGGCCAAGTCAAGTAATTTTTCTCGAGGAGTCCATCATCCTCCAAGTGGGTGAGTGGCTGATGCTACCACCTGCGTGGGCTGTTTTGCAACTGATATACAGCTGAGAAAACATGAGATGTTTTTATTAGCCTTCTCAATCTACTGTGTATTTGGGGTAGTGAAGGGGAGAGATTAGTCCTTCAAGTTAATTGTCCATAGTCCTCAAAAAGTATGTTATATGTTACCTTGGCAAAAAGATTGCTCTTAGAACAACAGTTACAGGATCTTTAAATACCTTATTTCAAACTGAACTTTCCTCTGGACAGCCCCTACAAATTACACACCCAAGTCAAGAAACCCAAGAAGAAAAACAGAGGTTATATGCTATGAAGCGCTCAATGCAGGGAGGCCACCCACAATCCCTGCTGCAGCCCAAACCATGCACACCTGGCAGAAAACTGGTGAAGCAGAGAATACACTGACCTTGATCCATATCCCAAACAACAGACTGTCTTTATGAAAACACAAAGAAATACCAACTATTATATAGCTAAATTATAAGTGTTTCCTATAAGGAATTTCAGATGAAGGTAAAGTTTGAGCCTTAGAGAAATTCCCCAAGCAACACACTGAGGCTGAGCACTGAATGGTACTCATGACATCACTTTTTGCCAAAAGAATACAAAATTATGTCTGACAATGCTCTCACCAACACTGACAATGCCCATATTTCCTGGTGAAAATAAAGAAAACTCACAACTAGCAAGGAAGCCATAAAAAGCCTTGAAGAGTTGCATTGTTCAAATAGAATAAAGCAGTATCTTATTTTTAAAATGCACTTTGCATGTTTACTTAGGTATTATATTACTTTATATGCTTTTTTTAAGACAAAAATCAAGAAGGTAATAGTCAAGGTGCCTAAGTTGAAGCCTCTAGTCTCCTCAGGCTTAGAAGAGAACATGGGTCCCTACAGCGGATACTATCATCAGAAAATTAGAATATGCAGGAGACCCCTCTAGAATAAGAACCAAAGTTACTTCCTGAGCTTTGCCGACTAGAGCTTAGGCAGAAAGGATGTGTTAAGACCTTGGCCAAGTCCTGATGTCTTCGACATCTTGCTCATGATCCACACCCACAACATGCATCTGAAGACCGTGCCCACAAGTGCTCTTGCCTCACATCCAATTGCTTAACAGGTAAAGCACTTTCCCAGGACATCCAACAGTTTCTTTTCCTCACTCCACCTACCAGAAGTCAGCCCTGATCTACCACCACCTGTCCCCTGGTGAGGTGGCAATTGCCCTGCTCTCTCTCTCTCTGTCCTATGGCAACCAAAAAGATGAGAGTTTCAAAGGCTTAAGAAACACTAACATTTAAGTTAACAAATACATGGATTTTGCTGGAAGGAAAGCTGCTTAAATCCTTCTTGGAATGTCTGCGGTTGTTGGCCAAAACATGGAGAGGTTCCCAGAAGATCAACAAACACATCAGTACAAGACTCCGGTAAAATTGTCTTCCAATCAGCAAACAGAATTACAGAATTT
Source organism: Anomalospiza imberbis (assembly GCF_031753505.1). Lineage (NCBI taxonomy): Eukaryota > Metazoa > Chordata > Aves > Passeriformes > Viduidae > Anomalospiza > Anomalospiza imberbis. The sequence continues at coordinate 1,301,199 of NC_089721.1, read as the reverse complement.
TTTAAATGACTGCCATTAATGCACCTTGCACTAGGTAGAGCCCTTCTGTTTCCCTCCTATATTCATCTAATTGAGACATACAGTGGACAGCAAATTTTTGGGTACTAAATGTGTTTAGACAAGGCATCAATCTGCAGGACAGGTACATGGGACAAACAGAACATTCAAAATTAGAACACAAAAGAATGGAAAAATCATTTTTGTTATTGGTTTTGTGGGATTCATGGTTATGGACACATGTGAATTCCCTTCCCTGGTATGGCTGTTCAGTTTATATTCAAGTTCCCCCCACTGTAGCAGAAAGGGATATTTATGACATAAAGAGAGTAAAGAATTATCAGTGAGCTTGGGTGACTGGAGGATGTGCTGCTGCAGGTTATGCAAAGGCTGCAAGGTTCAGAAGCCACTCCTGAAAAATGCGGTTGGAGACCATGAGAGAAACATTTGAGTAGTCTATTAGAGACAAGGCTCTTTCAGCCAAATACCTGAGTCAAAAACCATTTTAAAACACAATTTTCTGTGTCACAAAGCTGCAAGATTCCACATCAGTTGGTATAAGCCTTTCTTCATGTTCAAACCTTCAAAACTACAGCATGAGTTGAGATTATTTCAAGTATCAGAGAAACTCAACTTGAAGCCTTCCACAAAACTAAGGGGAAGTAAAGACCAGTTCTGGGAGGTAACTCACTTACTGGACTAAACAGTAACTTTGAAATTCTGCATTGAACCTAAACTGAGTATGCTTCATTTGCACCAGGCTTTTCTCTATCCGGTACTCAAGAAAAGAACAAACCAAGCACTGAAAAAGGGGCCTGTTTACCTACAATTATAAGCAAAGATTCTAAGTGAAAACTTTCAACTCTAGTTCTAAGACCTGCTTGTACATTTTGTAATGCAAAGTCACAGTTTGGAGGATCTTTTCTGCACAAACACTGAAGTCAGATTACTGTGCAGCACTTGTTCAAGGGGATTTCCCCAACCACATTGTTCTTCTGCCAATTTTAAAGCATATGCAGTGAGATGTGAACTTACTCCAGCTCCTGATTGTTCTCTTGTATCCTGCCAGTCGGCTTCAAACAATGCAACATGACAGAAGCCAAAGAAAGCTGTTCATGATGAGACTACAGCATTGTACACAGTAAATTTTAGAAGCTTTCCACCAATCAGGAGTGCAACTGAGTCAGAGTAAGTGAGGAAAAAAAAAAACCCCAAGTAGTAAACAAGACATGGGAAATTACTTTTATTAAATTAGCAGGTGTACATTACAAGTGGGATTAAATCAGTAGGGAGCCTATTAACCAGCTATTTGTGTTCAAAGCTGCAGCAGTAAAGGAACTGCAGTATCTTGTTTAGCCTATAAATTCCTCCTAGCCTAACAGCCTGAGCAACATATTTGGGAAGGTTTTCCTGTAAAATTGGGTGGGTTGTCATAAAACATTCACACTAGTAAAGACAGCGCTCCGGTGTTTTGTTACAGTACCAAGAAAACTAAAATGGCTGACTTCTAAAGAAGAATATAATGAGGAGAGGAACCTTCACCACACTGAATAGCTGGCCAGCTATAAAGGCATGAGTTACCACAGCAAGCTAGGGAATAGTTTAGCATAGACTGGGTAAAGACTGATTCCTTTATTGGGAAGAAAAAAAAAAAAAAAAAAAAAAAAAAAAACAACAACTATTTATGAGATAATTTTGGGCTCAGTATTGACAATAAAGCATAGTCAACATTTTTGTTTTTGAGTGACTAATATGTCTTCTTAATGGCAGCATGAACTGTCAAGATGCTGGTACTACTCTTCATAGTCAGAGCTTCCTACCAGAACCTACTGTGCAGGTAAATTTCTAAAGTAAATGCAAGTAACCTCAGCATCAGTTGTTAAACTGATAATTAACTGCATATTAAAAACAACAACAAAAAAAAAAAAAAAAAAAAAAAAAAAAAAAAAAAAACCACAGAGCCAAGCTTTAACACTTATTTTTTCCTGCTTCTTACCATTAAGGCAATCCTAATGAAGAGCAGCATTAACTTGAACAAAGAACTTTCACAAATCCTAACCACTCACATTTTCATCCCCCCAAATTTACTTTCACATCACTGATACTGCAACAGCAAAAAATACTTTAAGCTTACTCTCTAAACAATTAATACACTTTTTAGCAGTGAAGGTGGCATTATTGCAATCCTTAAAAATACATATCTCCATTCATAGACATAAAAATAACAGCAATTAGAAACTTAGGTTACCTGGGAAAAGGCAGGAAATCCAAGGCCAGAATCCACATTCCCCCAGCCTTTATCCAGAATTCAAGTTAGTATACAATGTAATCCTTAAAATTCAACATTTCTTCCTTCTGACTCTAAAGACAAGCTCCTTTGAACTATACAGCATTTCGCTACTTGCTAAGTATCATTCACAGCTGTATTTTTACACATTGACCTAGCTCAAATGACATGCCAATACTCTCTGCTTGGCACAGCAACTCTAACAAATTATGTGGGTAAGTCACATGGCTTCCTGAATTGCACGAGCTTAAAACTGGCAGCCCTAAGTATCTTTGTTTAATACTCTAAGACTTCCTTTTTCAGGATGACATCATTATAAGATGCTGTAACCTGAGCTATGCCTACACTAAAGCTTAACCTCAGCTACAGCAATTCAGTCCTCACCACCAGCCACAGCTGTGCCACAAAACGAGTTAACAGTTATGTTTTAGTATTTGCAATTAAACCTCACTCAATTACACTTGAACACAATTTCTATTCTTAATTTCAGTAAAAAGTTAATCCCATTCCACCCTGTGCTATGGGCAGAGACAGCTTCCACTGTCCCAGGTTGCTCCAAGCCCTGCCCAACCTGGCCTTGGACACTTCCAGGGATCCAGGGGCAGCCACAGCTTCTCTGGGAAACCCGTGCCAGGGCCTCCCCACCCTCAAAGGGAACAATTCCTTCTCAATATCGCATAAAACCCTGCCCTCTGGCACTGGGAAGCCATTCCCTGTGTCCTGTTGCTCCAGGCCCCTATCCAAAGTCCCTTTCTTGTAGTCCTTTTAAGGTATCTGAAGAAGCTCTAAGGTATCCCTGAAGAGAGACTATTCCAGTAGGAAGTGGCAGTAGAGGAAAACAAAGCTATTGGAGAAAAAAAAAAAGCATTACCTTGTGCTCATATCAATCCTGCATACTGCTCCACACATGAAATATAGCAACATCATTAATCAAATAGGAGAAAAGTAACAACATTTGCTTTTAGACTATAATGTGGGAATTATATTGAAAGGGTTAATAAAAGAAGGAATAACAGTATATAACATGATAACATTACCTACAATGCCATATTAATTGCTAAAGTCTAATTTAGACATTAAGTTTCAGGGAATCTCAAAGACAAACCTCACGTGAATTTTTATTTCCCATTGTATGTCCATGCAGCCTAAAGTTTTTTTGCAGCCTAGAGTTTAAACATGTCATTTTACATAATTGGGGCAGCATCCTTTTGTCTATAACCACATCTTTTAGTCTTTTACAGAGAACAATATTTAAGCTCCACCATAATTATGGGACTGCAGAGTAAGGGCAGTTTGATTCTCCTGCTGCACCTTTCCAATGAGCACATCCGAAGTATTCACAGCACCAGATATCATAAGGAGGAGCACAAGATTATGAAGCTAATCTTGGCCAATACTCTCCAAAATCTCAGCTGTTTCTTGCCATACTTCCAGAAAAGATTTATTTAGCTTTGTTCTAAAGAATTTTTTAATTGAAATTTGAACGAGGGAAAAGCAGAGGAGGTTCTACTTTGTCCTCAATAATCCTGTCATGAGAAAAGGGAGTCAGTTTATCAATAAACTATTTACAAACACATTATTCCTGTAATCTCAGCAATAAAAATAGTATTTTAGTGAACTTTGAAGCATTGTCTTAAATATCTATACACAGATTTCAAAGCTTAAGATATTCAACTATACTTTTCATGCATTTTCATTTACATCTAACTGAATGTATCCAGACTGAGAAACACTACATGGTTTGAGGACATTTTTTATATACTAAACTATGATTAAGAATAATTGTCCATCCCCAGCTTAAATACTGAATTATCCCATCTCTGCTACAAACTATCAGAAAGTGCCAAGTTTTGTTTCTGGGAAAGCAGGCTTTACCTCTGTCTGGATTGCAATGTTATTTTAGGCTCTACTATGCCAACCCAAGTGCCTACCACTGTCCTCTTTGCTAACTTGCTCATAGCTTAGCAGATGTTGGGAACTCTCCTACAACAGTTCCCAGAGAAACTTTCCCTGCTTCCCAGTTTAATTGCTGAAATCACCCATGTCCTGTGGCTTTAACCAGAGACGGAACAAAGGAGTATGTGTACTGCTTTCCTCTGAAGTAACCTATTTTGGGGAAAGATGTTAAAGCCTGAAAACAATCCATTCTAGAAGCCACATCAGCTTGACAACTCTGCTCTATTAGTGATCAAAAGCATTCCTAAAACTAGGTTACTGCATGCAGCTATGTGATCACTTTCCTGACAAATATCCCCAAGAAATTCAAGAAAACATGCTAACTGGTAGAAGGTTTGTTTTCTTCAATAAAAATTGCGCTCTTGACACCTAAATTTACTTTTTTACTCAGATATGTGAAGAAAAAGGCATCAAAAATCATAATTTTAAAAGATTTGCTGGTTTTCAAACAGCAGTTCCAAGTCAGTTTCCCCATCTTTGAACAGGTCATTTAGTTGCCCACTGTACTCCTGCTGTTAACTCTTGTGTAGAGACTGTGATCGGCACCCATAAGTTCCATGTTTGGAGGCTCAGAGTAATAAAGAGAGCCAACCTCCAGAAAACAATTTTAACATGTGCCATAAGCCATGCCTAGGCCCCTTGTCTTATTCACAGTGCTAACTCACTGCAGGGAATGAGGAAAGGGCTGGGGGGCAAGCAACCAAAGGAATAACATTAATATAATAGAGAAACACAGTTTCTTCAAAGGATTTTGATCATGACAAATGGCCTTGTTTTCATGTGTTTGATAAATTTTCATCAGATTCTGCAGTTTTAATTACTAAGGCACTGCAGAATGCATCAGAAATACAGCAAAATTAAGATATACTGGATTTATTTCTTGGATACTTTAAGTAAGCCTAAGAGAAGTTGTGTCAATAGCATTATTCACTTCAGCATCAAGAGCAGTCTTTCAGGCTCAGAAGTCACATGAATATTTACTTCACAAAAAAAGCCCTAACCAAACAACAACGAAACCCAAAAACACTACGGCCTTCAGATGCAATCAATGTATGCTACTGTGTTTTTACATTTTTTTAGGAAAGAATATCAGAAAGGTATTCTGAATGCAATGCTTAAATAACAACACCTTATTTCTCCACAACAATCAGGGTGTGACCAATTCCATGGGAGCAGTTAAAAAAAATTACCAGCCTTCACTACTGGATAAAATGAAAGTCATACAATTATGGGTCTAAAATATTTGAAATACTACTACTTCCTCCTAAAAAACTCAAAGCACCATCAGTGTCAATAAAGTTGATCAGTAATTCCAACCGATCACTTCATCTGTAACTGTCTGCTTCACATTCCCAACACTCCCTCACAATCATCCACATTCCCAAAACCATGGCACCCATTGTAGGGTTTTCTGTTTGATTCTGAATGGTACAAAAATTCAGAATTCAGCTCATATTGGAAGCAGAAGCCAGTTGCTTTAGAAATCTAACTATGGACTGTAAATTCCATAGATCATCTACATTCTTACTCTCACTCTCTAAGTCAAAATCGGGAAGCTGCAGAAAAACAAGCAAAAAGAACTTCTAAAAACCATGGCACAGACCAGCTCTCCTCATATTAAACAAGAGGGACAGAAAGCACATGTAAGACCAGATAATATTAAAACTCCAATGGCAAAGCAGGCTGAAAAGCAAGAGTGTGACAAGAGTATTAGCCCTTGCTCTGCTCTGGAAGCAACTGCTGCGTTTCAGCTGAGACCCTGCGGCACCTGCATGGGTACCAGCACCACAGCAGAAAGTCTCTGAGCTGCTATTTCTGAAAGTCGGTTTTTAAACCTTACTTCAGCCAAAAATCTGTCAGAGTGCTTTCCATCAACATTTAACATTGCTCTGCTTTTGTGATGCAATTTAATATAAAGTAGTAAAATTTACGTCCTCTGAAGGAATTAAGGCCCCAAATTAAAGCTGAGATTCAAGTGTTAACTACAGTTCCACATACAGTATCAAAACCAACTATATATAATAACTGTAATATGACTACTGCTATTAATGTCAACAAAAATTTGTCCAAATTCAATGCTTCCCTTCCCTTAACTTTTTTTTTTCCCAAATGTATTTCCAATTTTGAAAATAAAGGAACTACAACAATCCAGGTCAGAATTATCCCAAACCTGACCCAACCAAACCCTTTTTATCAGTTGTACATTATAAGGTGCTTTACAAAAGCAACTGTTTTTTGATCTCATTTAAAAGATGCAAAAATAAGGCATAAGCATATCTGTACTCTTTTTAAGAAAGAAAAATGACTCAGCTGATCACACAAAAATACTGGGATGCTGAAACTAATTGTGTTTTCATACTTTGGATTTAATGCTCTGTGTTGTTACCACTGAAACAGTTTTTTAAATAACAAAGATAAGACTATCAACATACCAGCTGATTATTCACGACATGGCATGGTTTGATTTGTTAAATGCTTGGATTTCAGCCACCACTAGTTATAAAGCACTTATGGACTGGGTTTTGAGGAACCAAGTCTAGTGGAAGATGCCTCTGCACATGGCCATGGCAGAGGAGTTGAAGCTAGATCATCTTTAAGGTTCCCTTCAACCCAAACTAATCTAGGATTCTGAGATTCAAAAGAATAATCCAGGCTAGGAAGGACAAAACTGCTCCATAAGAAGAAGGATGCTCACCCTGTTTCTCCACTGACTGCATCTTCTGCTCATGTCAAAACTGCATGAGAGAACATGAAGACAAGTTCTTAAATGCCACCAAATTCATTACGTATTTTAGAAAAGTGAACTCACGTGCCAATATTTAGTTTCAGAATACACAGGGATTATGTGATTAGAATCCCACTGGCTTGCTGGGAGGATTCAGCAAGATAACTACAAATTACTTAGAGGGCTAGTGTCAAAAGGACTTCTGTACTTATTTAGCCTCTGCTCTAGATTACTGACCCACTTATGAAGAGCTAAGCAGTCCTGCTGTGCAATGCCAACACCCACTCCATCTGTTTGCTTCTGCTTTCTCAGAACCTCCATTAGTCTCATAAGAAGTTGTTTTAATTACCACATGAGCAGCTTTTGTGTAGTACACACAGGATCAGCCTCCCTTAGTGTGCAGTCACCTTGACAAACAGCACAGGAGCAGAATAAACCTGATTCAGCACAATTATCAATGACACACAGTAAGAAATGCAGATTTCTGAGTAGGTGATTTAATACAACTTTTGTTCAAGCTGCTTCTCAGTTTCGTGAAAAGTCTGTGGGAGTTTGGATGCTTCAGGTTTAAATGATGAAAAAGTATGCTAGAGTTAAACACTGTATCAAACCCTCTGGAAATCTCCCAGGGGACCAGAAACTTGTGAAACTGCAACGGAAACTTTTTTTTAGGGAATAATGCAACAGCGACAAACAGAAGCATCCCACAACAGTTGTTGATAACTACAACAAATTAAAAAGCAGTAGTAAGTAAAACTAAAGCTAGCTAAAAAAACCAACACACACAAAAACTCTCCCCAAGCAGAACAGCATTCGGAAAGCTAGCCCAGCTGTCACATCAGAACTGCATCTCAGCAGCTTGGCACCACAAACTTCCTGCTGACTAGTAAGGAAAAAAGTTTCAAATTCAGCATTTTATTATTTATCCCTGCTGATCGGCAGATCTTTAAGACATTCATTAAAGTGGGTTTCAAGCAGTGGTTTCATTAACTTACTAAATCCAAGAACAGAATCTCCAAGAAGTCATTACAGTAGTGAGTTGACATTCATTATTTCTGGGGAACCCAAGCTACTGCTGTCAAAGTGAAGTAATATCAACAAAACCCAGCTATGAAATTAAAAAATTATGTATGGCACTGCTTGCAGCCCTGATATCACCCTGCCCCTTAATGCCAAAACCATTTTTTAATTTAAAATTAAACACTGTATAATAGCCAACACCACCTGAAGAACTCTTCCTGGCTTACTACTAAAGTATTCAAGAGGAGTAAAATACAGGTCCAGCTCTTTTTACAGCTCAGTAGAGGACAGAGAACAGCAAGGACTGCTGGTCACAGAATATTTGTATTCCATTTTAAAGAATTATTTATTATGTCTACTTTAGCACAAAAGGTCATGCAAGCATACTCTACTATGAGTAGACTAGAGTCTACTCAAAAATAATTATGTATTAGAATACTGTTAGTGTCTTCAAACAAAATTCATTGTAGACATCTGTTTTTCTGAAATAGCAATATCTACTGCTCCAGTATCCCTGCAGGAGGGCTCTATAAAATCCAAGAGCTCTAGAACATAGGTACACATTTTTACATCAAGTGTGTTATATAACTTGTGTTGTATGAAACAATTTCCAATTAAGCACTTCATCTCAGTCTCAGTAAAGACTTGCTAAATACACAAAGTCATCTCAATAAATATAGAACCTTACAGGTTCCAATCTTAGTCTGCTGATAATACACTAAGACAAGAAAACGCTAATATTTTTTAATCTATTGTTTCCATCTGGCAAAAGGAAGAAAGCAGAAGGGAAAACCAGAATTTTTTGGGTATATTCTAGGGAAGAAAATACAAGCAGAGGGCAGCATTAGAAACAAAAGATGAACAGAAAATAGAAAAATAAGAATTAAAATAGTCATTCATTCAGGGTATACTCATGACTTTCCAAGACAGCTGTGTCAAATCAAAAACAGAATGCTGAAACCATTGTCAGATAACAGCTACAACATATTCAATATATGGAATCATTAGTGACACCAGTCAAATCTAGTTTGCGCTATGATTAATACAAAGTTTAAAAGTAGCTAGGCTGAATGTGCTAATACAGAATGAAGTTCATAATCCAGATGTAGTTCCTCTCCCCTATAAATAATTTTAGTGTCAAATGACTTAAGTGCCCAGAAAAGTGAAATCCTGTAACTTTTTCAGGGAAAAACACACGTGTAAAGCGATTTGATACTTCTGTCACACACAATGAGCTTGCCCAGGCACCCCAGTGGGATTTCAGCGCAACATGAATCAAGAGCAGACTGCATTATACTTACAAACATAACCCTTGCTCTCGCACAGCAGTTGCTATGAATTAAGCTGGGAAAGTCAAAGGGGTAGAATGCAAGTTGTTCATCTAAATCTTTATACAGATCAAAAAAGCAATTCTAGAAATACCCCAAGTTCTTAAGGAAAAAGTGTTTTCATTAAATAATAACAATAATTACAGTAAATAAACTGGTCTTCAGACAACCTGCCTCCAAAGATTAAATTTCCCTTCAAAAGGGAGAATGGAGGCAGCTTGTACAATTTAAACTAGCAGATATAATGAAAATAATCAGATTACTGAAGTGTTGACCAAGGAAAAACTAGTCTTCTGGTATTTTTTCACAAAAAAGTGTTGGCTCAAGCACGCCCCCCTCCCCTAGAACTGACAGGGTTATTAAATAAAAGCATAAAGCAGTGCTACAAACTAAGAGCAGTGTTAAGCATCATCAGAATACAAACAGGACCCTACATACCAATGAAAATTGAAATGTAACAAAATTGTGACTTCACAAAGCATGTGATTCCATTATAAGCAAGCACTGTATTAATTCAATACAGGATTTAAATAATTTTAAAGAATCAAACGCATGCAATTGTTTTTTTAATAATTTGTTCACAGAAGGTCTGAGCATCCATTTAGCAATTTCCTAAGTGGCTGTAACAATTTCAAATACAATAGCACTTACCTTGGTATTGTCACACATTTTGTATTGCAATTCTGAGTGGTGATTGCCTTCTCAAGCTCATCCAGCTGTCCTGTTTTCTTTAGCTTCTTGACCAAGCTTTTCACTGCTTTCTCACACCACTTCTCCTCCTGGCCATTCTGCTCACCACCACCAGCCCCTGCAGTGCCACCAGCGGATTTTTTCCACCCCAGAAGTCTCTTCACAACCGGTGGAGTGAATGGCAATATGGACATGACTTTCACCAGACAAGACACTCAGCAAGCAATGAATTGGAGATTCCCCTCTGATCCCTAAAAACACAAACCAAAACAAGAGACACATTAACACTGAGGTTTCACATGAAATAAATACCAGTCTGCCTTAGGACCTTTCACTGCCAAATGCTACAGGACACTGCATCCAAAAAAAAAAAAAAAAAACTGTATCACAGTTAGGTATTTCATCAATAAAGATCAAGTCTGCTGTAGCCTCTTGAACAGCTAACACAGACCAAGATTACTATTGGAACAGAAAATTCATTTTTTCTCAAGTCTTTCCTGACTGAAGCAAACTTCAGCAAATACAGAAGGTAACTTGAGTCTAGCTTTGTACCTAGGCTAGCTGGTTTAAGTAATTTATTAATGTTTTCCACTCTGATGGACAAATTGCATACACATATATGCATGTTCTGCCCATCTCCAAATTAATTTAGAGGTGAAATTGTGTTTGGAAGGTGATTTAGTCATTATGGCTTGATAGAAACCTTCCAACAGCTGGCCATTTCACAAACCTTTTCTCATTTTGTCATGTTTTAGATAACTACCAATTTTTTTTCCTTGGGGGGACACCAATTTCAAATTTTCACCAAGTCCAGTAATAAGCCTATTCCCCTCTAAAATTCAATGGCCTACAGATAATAAATCCTCTCAAATGGCAGCCTTTAAAATCAAGTCTTTCAAAATTCACTAAAGGAACAGTTAAACTCTTAGTTTGCAGGCATCAGGGTAGTAGAACTGTCTGTTTTCATTTTTAAAAGCCTTTCATTCAGTATAACTACCTGATCAGGATATTAATATAAAATGAAATACTAAAAGGGATGCTGAAACTGGAGCTATGTTTAGCATTCACCGCAATACGCACTTCAAATCATTTCAAAGAGAAATGATAGCCACTTAGAAAAAAAGCATCTTGCTTTTGCAGCTTCCATTAGGCTGGTTTTAGGTATTAAAATAAAATACCTGAAATCAACAGGCAGACAGCTGTTAGAAATTTCTCAAGGACATTAATGGTCCTATGGATGGAAGCACAGCTTTGAAGTCAAAAATGATCCTATTTCCAGGCAACAAATGGGTATTTGAACTCCAGAAAGTTCCCATATTCCCAAGCCATGTAAGTTAGTTCAGTCAGCTGAAAATACCTTGTTTTAGCTAAAAGCTAACACTACCTTCAGGCTACTTGATTGGAGCTTTGAAGGAAGCTTATGTGCCTCTCCAACCTGTACAGGCACACTCCCCACATCTATCCAAAATATACCAACTTCATCTTACTGAAGTCTCCCACCTGCACAACAGCATAATCCAACGGACTTCAAGCTACAGCATTCATTCTAATTTATTCCTTGTCACATTTTTGCAGTTTCAGTGAGGGCCAAGTCAACAAACACTAGATTATATTCTACAGGTAATTTAAGTCATAACTTGCAACTTCCACAAAACAGAACATTCAGTAGGCACGACATTTCAGTTTCAAATAAATTACACCTCCATAAAGCAGCCTCTCAGAGCACCCAAAAATATGACTGAAGCAAGCAATGTAGTTTTCTGGGGTCAAGAAGGTTCTAAGCAACAGGAAGATCAACACTGATAATTTTATGCAAGCCATTGAAAATACTCCATCCTAAATCACAGAATCACTGAGTGGTTTGGGAAGGTACTGTTAAAAATCATCTTGTTGCACCTTCTGCCATGGGCAGGGACACCTTCCACTATCCCAGGCTGCTCAGAGCTCCATCCAACCTGGCCTGCAACACTTCCAGGGATGGGGCATCCACAACTTCTCTGGGCAAACTGTGCCAGGACCTAACCACCTTCAGAAGAAAGAATTTCTTCCTTATACCCAATTCAGATCAACTGTCTCTAAGTTTTAAACTGTTGCACATTTTTTGTCTGTAGAGGCCCTGGTAAAAAAAATAAAACATTCATTTTCACACAAGACTACAAAGAAATTTCCTTCTTCCAGCAACATTAAATTATTGCTGAATTGTCCCCAGTAACTCCAACTGCAGGTTTTGCTGAGCATTGCACTGGAGGCCTGGCTACAGCAAACAAGAAAAATAAAACTGAATAGACAATACCTTTTAATGAAACACTGACTCAGACACTCAAGGTACAGTATCATAGAGTCAAGCCAACACAGCACCTTCTTGCCACAGGAAGCCCAGTTCTCCTTCCCTTCCTTCCTGTGGCACCACCACCTCACCGCCAGTGCTAATGCCCTTCCACAAAAATTCAGCTAGGTAAGAGTAAAAACCCATCAATTTTCTGGGATTTTTGCCAAGATAGTTCTCTTTCAAGCTAAAAAGCTGCTCACACATGGTACTGATGTACTACAAGTGATGTCAGGTGAATTACAGGAGTGTGGAAAGAGAACTCTAGCCCCAGATTTCAACTGCAGCACCAGCATTGACTGCATAGCTGGAAATGTGCTTTAATTTAAATCATTTATATTGGTGACAAAACCAAATTAAGAAGCCTGACATGCTCTGAACCATTTGAGGGCCTGGCAATGAGACACATTAGACCCCTAATGAGTACACCACGCAGCTCCAGAGATTAAACAGGCAGGCTTGCGTGGCCTCCACTGGTTGAAGAAACACACTTGGTTTCTAAAGTAGGGAGCAGCAGACACTGGGAGCTTTATAAAAATACTTCAGCCTTTGAACAAGGCCAGCAGTGGGTGCTTCAGAGGCACACACAAGAAATTCAGAAAGACTGAACTGAAGGAGACAGTCTCTTTGCCTTTTGTTTCAAAGAGCAGCAATTGATGGTATAGTATCTGAACATTAAATTCGGTGCTGACAGATGTAGGCAATCAAGTATCACTATCATTGCTGATCCACACACCAATTCTTATCCTTATCTGAATATTTTCTGTTCTTTAGCTTCAAATTTGACACCTTTCAGTGCCACAGAATACTCCTTTGACTTCAGAAAGGTCTCATTTAACACCAAGGTGGGAAATAGCCCCTTTCGGAGCCTATTCTTCCAGGCCCTGCAAACATTCTCAATGTTTTTATTCAATTTTTCAGCTTTTAATACTTCCTGTGATGAGGTGCTCAGTTCTGCAATATTCTCTACCCTAATCATGAAATACAATTTTCTGTATTCTCTTGTGGCTTGTTTTCTCTTTAATAAAGATTTGCCTTTCTGTTTCAAATGCACATTGAGTAACTTAAAGTCTTGGAGCATGAAGGAATTTAGAAATTCCATACATTTCAATTTTTCTCTATATTTGAACTCTCATATTATTTTTACATACTCAGAGGAAAACAAATTTAAAAAAAAATCTCTTTTCACATTTCCAAATGACTGTAGGTTCAGACCTAACTAATCAGAAATTTCCAGACACTACACCTAATTTTATACAGTTGCCTTACAGATGTGTGCTCATCCAGCTTCTGCAGAAGATGTCAGAAAGCACAAATTGATATGTTACCTCCACAAAAATAAGCAGTAAAAAACCCCACAACACCAAAAGACACATTTAAAGAGCCCTTTCTAACAATGATTTTTGCAGCTTAGCAGCTATTTAACAAAAACACAACACACATCACAACTGCAGACTAGGAGTCTGGGAGGCTTAAACTAACTTCTTCCTTCTAGCTATTGTTTTGCCAAGTCAGTGATTTGCCAGGAGTTATCAATAAGAATTTCAGGAAGTGATTCCAGTAGTGACCCTGTATCTTTCAAAGGGTGAGCAGAGAGAATGTGACACAAGTAGGACAGGACTTCATTCAGCTTAATACTTCAGCCGATTGTGATAAGTACTCAGATGAGAGTATTTCAACCAGCTTTATTTATGAAAAAAGGCACTCTGCTCCAAGCCTAGAGAAGATAGTGCAAACCGGAAGGCATGAGTGGGCTGAATTTTGAGCAATTTGGATAAATTAAGATTTTGTAATGAAAAAGCAGCCATGGTGCATCCAGCCTAGTGCTCCAATAGCTCCAAAGGTGGCAAAAGGACATGCTACTCATGGAAAGCATGTGAACCTGGCTGTATTCTGCAGTCCACTCTCCTCATAATCCTTCAGCAATTTAAACTGTTACAAAATTAAAGGCTACATTTCTACTTACTACCATCAGAAGCAATTTATGGACTTGCTGTCCACAAATCCATCTAACCACCTTTTGAACATGCCTTCACAACCTCTTGTGGCAGACTGCACTAGTATTTAAGTGTCCACTGTCAAAAGAACTACTTTTAGTAATTTAATTTATTCCCTTCCTAGTTTCATGAAATCACTCTTGTTCTACCACTGAAAACTTTGCTGAAGAACTACTTGCATTCACCTGGTCTGCAAGCTTCAAAACTCTGTACACTTGAATCACATCCCTCCCTCAAATAATAGGGCTCTCAGCCTCTCTTCACAAAGAAACTATCTGAACACAGCTCAAGCCTGAAAGCTTTACTTCTTCCATTAAATTAATTACAAGTCCTAGAAGACACTGTATAAGGACTAATCTAAGGACCACAGAAAAAATTTGTATCAGCCTAAGGTTATCTTAGCACTTATCCCTTTGGTCAGATTATCCTAAAGCTCCCAACATTATAATTTAAAGTACAAAGACAGAAATTTACACCTCATGAGGGACTGGCGATAGAAGGCAGGTGCACATGTCTGCTGCAGAACATCTGCTCAAATAAACATAAGGAACCCTAGACCTGCATTGGGTTCTAACCCACCCAGATGGTATCAGAAACACCTTGTTTACATCAATGGGTTTAGGAGTCACTGTTAAAGCTCATTTTTGAGCAAATCCCATTTCTATTCATCAATTATAACTTTTACCCTCAAATGGATAGAGTAATAGAAGAAGCTTTGAGCTCTTAAAGAACAATAATTGCATACATTGCCAGTGCTGACACTTGCCTCTTGCTAAAAACATTCCTCTAGATTTTTGCCTGGTACCCATTCTTCAGCCACTGAAAAAAAAAAAAACAATAAAACATGTTCTTCCCCCAAATGCACACAGAACATAATCTTTACCAATGCTGCAAGAAACATTTCCACATTTCTAAAATGGCCTCAGATTAACTACATGCTGAATATGTAACATGCCCTCTTACCTGAAGTAGTTTTTTGTGATTCCCTTATAGTTTACAGCCAACCTCCTCAAAAAAACTGAGTACTCACAGCCTTTGTTTTTAAAAGGAGCTCAGGTGTACTTCACTATCACTTATGCTTTTCACCGTGAGTAACTGAAGGGAGATTTTCAAGATCCTTTTCCAAGCTCAACTGTAGTTGAATTAGTAGTACCAAGTCAGAAGTGTGTTCCATCACAGCAAACTTCCATCTCAGCCCTTTCCATCCCAAGTCCATCTCTGGACTGTGCCTTCAAACTGCAGCTATGGATACCCAAGGGAGCACTCACTGTTACCCAGAAAGGTAAAAAGTTCCTTTAGATTGCTGGGACACAGAGAGCATGTGCTGTTACTCCCAACAGATTAAGACTGGAAGAGCTACAAATTGCCTAACTTTGGTGGTATTTATTTCATCTCTGCCCCCGCAGCATATCTCTGCTCCCTGATGCACACATGTTTCTATAGTTGGTCAAACAGTGTCATAGCTGGCAACTTCTAAAGTCAAAGTTTGAGTCATGTCTACTATTATTCCTTTCTACTGTGGTTCTCTGGAACAAGTATTAAACTTTAAGCCCATGATCCCAGCAATAACTAAGCATAAAAGATGAAGAAAACCTTAAGGGCAGCATGCTAGCAGACTAAAATCTTCAAGGGAAATTTTCCTTTCCTGAGTGTCTGGAACATACTATAAACACACTGGTGCTACCAAAAATATCAAGTGATTTCTGGCTAATTTATTCTAAAGCCTTATGCAACATATTTCATATCAGTCTGCTTATTCATCTTAAACGTGAAATAAAGAAACATGATCTCTCCTGGTTTTACTAGAAGTATTCTGGCTTAGAAGAATTTCATTTGTGAGAGCTCTTCTGGAATAAAGAGAACAGAAGTTAAGCTCCTGAGGAAAGAACATCGAGGAAAATAATTTGTGGTATTTGAGAGAAAGTCTACAAGATCATTTCCTCCCTATTTTAGTCCCATTTTTGGGATTTTTTAAAAAGGCAATGTTTTTTTCATTAATCCTGGAATCTGGAAAAGATTCTTTATCAATTTCACCAAGCACACAACGTGCGCCTGAATTCAGTATGAACTTCAAAACTAAAAATCAAAGTCAGTCTTTTACATTTCAGACAGAATACACTCTAGCTTAAATCACTCAGTGGAGAGGACAAGAGAAGTCTATCTTTCTTCAGTTACTAAGGGCTACCTCAAATTGTAGCCAATGCAGTAATGAAAAGGTGTATTGCTATTAAAAAATTAGCACTCCATCTAACACATGCACTCATGGCATACTAAAATTGCCCGCAACAGGAGACATGAGAAGGAAGAGTTGCTAATTTTATTGACCTTTGATTAAACTGCTGGAGGGCCCAATGTATTTTAGCAACTCTCCTAAAATTGCAGAAGAGGTAAACTACCACAACTGTAGTTGGCCAATCCACCTGTCTCTACAAAGATGTGAAATTCTTCCACTTATTTAGCATTATGAATAACATTGGAGTACTGCTTCTTAAAACTCAAAGGACATTAACAGCCCCAGAAAAGCAGTGACTAAGCACTCCAAAACACAGCAGCTTAAGCCCTTCTCACCTCATTAATTTTAACTAAAATTTTCCATGTGCAACAGGCAAGTGTCAGCTTCATTATTTTAGAAAATAAATACTCCTGGGCTACATTTGACAGGAATATTCACAGAGCTGCTATCAGTTACCTAGGTACCTGTTTCATTTGATAGCTTAGCAGCTCCTCCACTTTGTTAAAGCCCAAACAATTGCATTTAACAATTAGTTAATGCGAGCTCACTTTCAATAGAGGCCTAGTGTTCCTCAGCCAAGACAGCCCCCCCACCCCCTTGATAAGCAGGGTTCCATTATGTTATGTATCTGATGCTAATCTCCTACTGCTCCAGGTTTTTAAACCAAGCTCGAGCCCCAGACTAAACTGATGGGAGATTCAGGAGCTGCCCTCTTGGTCTTCCTTCACACTGTGGCTGTCAAACACATAATCAGAGTAAAAGGTCATCTGGAATGAAGGCTTACGGTTTGCAATGGAGTTTCTGTTACTGGAAGTCGAGAGGAAGGTTTAGGAAGGTTTTCTGCAGTAGCCAATTTCTTCTAGCCCAGAGAGTATTGAGCACAGGGCTGCCTGTACTCTCCATTCTATTACAAAAACCTAATCCTATCGCATGACCTGCAGCAATTCAGTTTAACAAATCAACAATTACAAATATTTTGGCAAAGTAAGCTTAGGTATTGTTTGCCTCTCGGCACAGTTCACAACCAGTTTATGGCTTTATGATAAAAGTCATTAAATCCAATCTGAAAAGCAGAATTTACAGCTCACTTAGCAAGTCAGGCCCATAAATGGATGCTTTCAATTACAGGGCATTTACATGCACAACCATTAAGGCAGCACAGAATACATTTGAAAACTCTGGAATACTTTTTATAATAATTAAAACTTTGCGCACTATTCTTTATACAAACAAAACTTAGGAATTTGCTTCTGTCTCAAGCAGAGCTCAGATTCATTGTTACCCAGAACATACTACTAAGCCTGTTCTCCCAGTACTTTTGTGGGAAAGGGATTAGAGAGATGGAAACAAGGTTTGTTTTTTAAAGTTGCCCTCAGTAGAAGGGAGAGCTTTTTGAGCTCAAAAAAACTCAATTGTATCAACTGGTGCTCAAGACTTCAGAAACATCAAGTGGAAGAGGAAGATGGAGGAGGACCCAGGGAGAACTTTTCATTTGGAGATTCACTGCGCAATTCCAGGGTATTTGATTTTGGTCAATCTAGCTGCTGGGTGGAAGGAAAAAAGAGAACAGTTCAGAGACCAATTCTTTAACCTAATTTTTTCAATTGTTTCAATTGTTCTGTTTCTTTTACTGTTAAACAGAACCTCAGGACAGCTGATGATCTCTTCTCCAAGGTTCTATCACGCATATCCACCCTCTTCAGTAAAGAAAACTGGATCTTCAAACACACTCCTTTTGTTGACTGTCTGTGTATTGACCCATACAGCTGGAGAACAACAGTCAGCTGCGAGGTTACTCTTTTCAACACCCCAATATGCTGTTCAACATATGCTCAGACACATCTTTAAGTGGAAACCACCTCAAACAAGACCCTCCCCTTCCACTTCTTAAAGGCATTCGTAACTAATGTTATCTTTCATCATGATAGTGCTAAGCAAAGGGAGGAAGGGACTTGACAAACACCTCCTTTACTCACACTCTCATCCCCCCCGAATTCACCAGAGCTTGTAAACGTTAGAAGTTTGAAAGCTGTGCCTCAGGAGTACACAAACAACCCACTCATGCACCAACACCTCGACAAAGCATGAGATAATCTAAACAAGCAACCTCTCTCTGCTGGCCTCTCACCTCAACCAGAGGGTGTTTTTTTTCCAGCCTGGAGAACAGAGCAACGACTAATCAATCAGTCCCTCACTGCAGAGGCCAGACCCACAGAAGTAACGTCATGAATCAGTTTGAAAGTACAGCTCTCCAGGCTAAGACAGAACACTTGAGAAAAGACAAACCTGCTGTTACCTGCAGTCTCCTAACAAACTGTTATTATAAACCTCTCGCTACCTATGGAATCTAACACGTTTATACCCCTGGACTGTGATAGCACGAGCTCCACACAAAATATACACAGGTTTTTGGGGACATTCACTTTGCTAAACCCAGTAAATAAACTTTTTCCTGATGCCATCCCGTTCACAAGCATTTGAAAAGAGCACAACACACATGTTGGGTTTTTCTCAGTCAGAAACTGTGATGGACAACCAAAGAGACACAAGACCAGCCTGCAGCCTGAATCCCAGCTGCTCAACAGCTCTCCACAATCATCACAACAACTCTTCATTCATTCACACGCTTTTTTCCGTTCTTCTATTTCCCCAGAGTGAACACTGAAAGACCACGCTGTATTGCACTTCTCTTCCCCTCCACTCTCCACAAAATAAAAAAAAAAAAAAAAAAAACCAAAAAAAATATAAAAAAACCCTACAAACAGGAACTCCACAACTCTGCAGCAACAACACCCACCAACCACTTGCCCTTATCACGACACAGCTTCCTCCGTGCACTTATCGAGACAGATGAGACATTACCAGGTTGTGTTTGTTTACAAACAACACCCAGGGATGGAGCTGCCACAGGTCCTCTGGCAACCTGTGTCAGCGACTCACTACCCTCTCAGGGAGGAATTTCTCCCCAGCATCCCACCTACCCCTGCCCTCTGACAACACACATCTTGCTGCAGCATTAAAGGCACGAATAAAACCAGTGATCTCAAGTCCTGTCTCACGTGGGCTGTGTGTATTTTACACCCGCGGCTCTGCACACAAGGAGAAGGGACAGACAAAAGGGTGAGGGGAAGCCTCGAAATCCCAAACACAACTCCTCACCCCACACCGCTCACAACTTTCTTCTCCAAAACTCCACGGAGTTTCGCACACCTAACCCTGCCTGCACGTCCAGGAGGCATACAGGGGTGTCCTGTGCAGCGCTAAGAGCTGGACGCGATGGTCCTCGCGGGTGCCTTCCAGCTCGGGATATTCGTCGGACCCCTGCAAGGCAAACACACCGGGCACGAAGGGAGGCAGCGGGGGAGAGAAGGAGCGGCACAACTTCTTTATTCCTCCCTCCCCTCACCCACACACACACGGGCGGAACAGCGCGGCCCTCCCACCACAGCCCGGGGGTAATGCCGGCGGGAGCGGGATAACCTAGCCCGGGTCCCACCACAACAAAAAGGGCGAGGGCGTAGGGAGGCGCCCCCGGCCCCGCCGGGACCAGGCCCGGACGGTTCCTCAAGGCGCAGCGCCAGCGGGGCGACCCTGCCCATGGGGCAAGGACCCCGGGCCCGGCACCCACCAGCACCTACCGGGAGCCACCAGGATCCGCCGAGAGCCACCGCTCCTTCCCCCGCCTTCTTCCTCCTCTCCCCTTCCTTAGCCTCCTCCGTCTCCCCGAGTGCTGTGCGGCCGCCGCCTCTTCCCTCAGTGTTACCTCCTCTGAGGGCCCGCCCCCCGAACCGCCCCGCCCCCGCCGCTGGGCGGGGAGGCCGCCCATTGGCCGCACTTATCTTCTCTTTGAGGAGCCGCACGGCGATAGGTCCAGGGATCTAATTGGCAGTCAGGCTAGCCAATGGAGTGCCCGAAGCGTTAAAAAAAAAAAAGAGACAAGGGAAGGGGGGTGGAACAAGCAGGCGTGGGGCGAAGGGAGGTGGGTCGAGGTCGCAGCGCTCATTGGTTGGATCGGCTGTCAGTCAGAGCGCGCGCGCCCGCCGCGGGAGGCTGTTCGGGGCCCGTCGGAGGTTTGGATGAGGCGCAGCAGCGCAGCCGCAGTGCGGCACTGCCGCTCCGTGTCCTTCCGCGGCGGGCACGCTGGGAGCTGAGAAAGAGTGCATCGGTTCCCGGCGGGAATTGCCGCTGAGCTCCAGCTGGGCTCTGCACGTGGGGGCAGTGGCACCTGGCTTCTACCGGCAATAGTGTGACACCACGGCCAGGGCAGCGAACGCCCCCCTGTGCCGGCACTGCTGAGGCGCTTCCAGTGCTGGGGACAGCTCTGGGCCCTCAGGACAGACAGACACTGAGGGGCTGGAGCGTGTCCAGGGCAGGGAACGGAGCTGGGAATGGGCTGGAGCCTCAGGAGAGGCTGAGGGAGCTGGGAAGGGGCTGAGCCTGGAGAAAAGGAGGCTCAGGGGGGACCTTGTGGCTCTGCACAACTCCTGACAGGAGGGGACAGCCAGGGGGGTCGGGCTCTGCTCCCAGGGAACAGGGACAGGAGGAGAGGGAACGGCCTCGTGTGAGGTTGAGGTTGGATATTGGGAAAATATCTCCATGGAAAGGGCTGTCCAGCCCTGGCACAGCTGCCCAGGACAGTGGTGGAGTCCCCATCCCTGCAGGGATTTCAAAGCCGCGTGGATGTGGCGCCTGGGGACATGGGTCACTGGTGGCCTTGGCAGTGCTGGTGTCTCAGTTGGACTCTCAGTGGTCTTGGTGGACTCCTGCAGCCTCAACGATTTTGTGGTTCTAAATAGATTTGAACTGCCCACAGCTCCATTGCCCACACTCCCACAATGGCACAACCGTTCCCGGGCGGCGGTCCCGAGGTGTGACACGGACACAAGGCAGCCCCGGAGCCTGCCCAGCCTCCCTCTGCTGCCTGCACCCTAAATCCATAACTCCTAACACAACGGGTTCCCCCCGTATGTTGGGGGTTTTTTAGCTACTGCCTTCAATAGTTTTTGAAAAGCTTTAACCACTTGTGTTGAGGTAATGGTGAAAGGTAACCAAATTCCTGTGCCCCAGCAGGGGCCTAGGGTCACCATAAGGAAATCACAGCCTGTTGCCTGGCAGTGCATGTTTGGGGACCTGTCTGTGGAAACCATGGTTCTCTGTTGTGTCTGCAGAGACCCTTGCAGTGATGCCGAGCAGGTTCCCTGGGGCTGTTCAGCCTGGGAAAGAGAAGTTTGCGTGGAGACCTCACAGCACCTTCCAGTATCCAAAAGGGCCCACCAGGAAGCCAGATACGGACTCTCTGTCAGGAACTGCACTGACAGGACAAGGGGGAGTGGGTAGAAATTGACAGAGGGGATCTTTAGGCTAGATCTTAGAAATAAATTATTTGCTATGAGGGTGGAGAGACACTGGGAAATATTGTCCAAGGAAGTAATGGATTCTCCAACCCTGGAAGTGCTCAAAGCCAGGTTGGATGGGGCTTGGGGCAACCTGTCTAGTGGAAGGTGTTCCTGGGCATGGCAGTGGGGGTCAGGATTAGATGAACTCTAAGGTTACTTCCAACCCCTTAACATTCTGTGATTCTATGAGTGGGAAGCCACAAGGTGGGAGTTAATGGGGTTTTTTGGGGTGAGAAGGTCAGTTCCGGACTTGCTGTAAGTCTGTTGGAGATACTCTGGTTTTTTGCTTTTGCCTTTTGGATTCTTTAGTATATATAATCTATCTCTACTTCAAGCCACTTCCTTTACACCTGAGGTCACATCTCCCTAACGTAGCAGTTGTCTCTCCAGGGCCATGCTCATCTTCTAGACTGAAAGGGTTTCTCCACTCATTCATGTAGGTGTTGTGATTTAGTGTCTTGGGCACAGGTCCCATCTTCACAAGGCTGGTATTCCCAGGAGCAAGGTGAGACACCTCACAATATCTAGCCCTTCTACAGAATGTGGACTCACAGAAATCCCCCTCTTGCCTCCTCTTTGCCTAGATTTTCCCAGCTTAAAGCAGACGTGGCTTAATTTTTTGGCAGCATTTTCAGCCAGCTCCAAACGTTTGAGATTCAAGCTGGTCATGAAATTACCAGCGGAGTGAAATGGAGGAGATCCCCTCTGCAGACAAAGCAGAGAATCTGAGAGGTTGCCATCGTGTTTTTGAAAGATAAGGTGTTCCAGTCATGTTGTGCCTGGAAACATATACAGACTGTTCAGCAGCACTGCATATGCTTTGTGGAGGTTTCAGTGCATTCAGAGATAATTTTTTTTCTATGAAGAGTTAATTTAATTAAGCTCACTTTTCATATGGATTTGCGTCAGACATTCCCTTCACCTCTCCTATGCCACAGATTCATGGCTCCATCTCCTCCTATCTCCAAGGCTGATTCCTGATACATCCAAATTTCCCTTCTATGTTCCCAAACTACTTGTGTTGGCCTTCTGTCTGGAGCAGTACATGCTGTGCCTGGTTCAGGGATGTGTGTGCTCTGGCTGGCCATCTATCTGTCTGCCCCTTATCTACTGCCAAGAAAGCCAAGTAGTGCTGATAAGGGCTGAGCTCTCCCTGCCTTTCTCCCCGGCAGAGCACTTAACAACATGTGTCTTCTCTAATAGAGCCGCTGTTTGCCATGAAGCTTGACAGACTTCGTGTTTCCAGAAGCCCTACTTCTCTTTCAGGTGTGGTTGAAATCAGTCAAAAGGTTGGCCAGCTTGTGCTGGGGGATTCTAACATACACACACACACAACAAATCCAACATTTGCATAAACCTTTCTCTAGGAAATGAAATTGCAAGCAGCAGCAGGAAGAAAGCCAGTGGAAGAAGGCAGCATCACGGCTGCAAATCCCAGAGCTCAGGAGTTACTTCAGAAGCAGGGTGGCTGTGGAGAAGGCAGGCGGGCAGGATGTGCATATGCTCTAGAAAAAGCTCCCAGCTGCATGCCTGCACCTCCAGGAAGAGCCTTGATTTAGATTGGGTATTAGAAGTTTTTTTTTGAAGCACTGGCACAGGTTGGCCAGAGAGCTGGTGGATGCTGCATCCCTGGAAACACTCAAGGTCAGCTTTGACAGGGCTTTCAGACACCTGATCTCATTGAAGATATCCCTGTCTTTGGCAGGGGAGTTAGACTGGATGACCTTTAAAGGTCTCATCCAAATCCAAACTATTTTATAATTCCATTAAATAATACTTGATTTAGTACAACAAATTGCAAAACTCAATCACTGACACCAAAGCTGGATATTGCTATGTCTTATTAATTAATTACAGAAATCTAGAGTGTTTGGGCTGGAAGACTGGAAGGCTGGAAGGCTGGAAGTTCATCTCATTCCACTCCCCTGCCATAGGCAAGGACACTTTTCCACTATCCCAGGTTGCTCCAAGCCCTGTCCAACCTGGCCTTGGACACTTCCCGGGATCCAGGGGCAGCCACAGCTTCTCTGGGCAAACTGTGCCAGGATCTCACCCTAAAGGCAAGACTTTCTGCCTAAAATCTTTCCTAAGTCTTTCCTTTTTGTAGTTTAAAACTATTTCCACTTGTCCTTTCACTATCTGCTGTGTAAAAAGTTGCTCTCCGTCTTTTTTATAAGATCCCTTTAGGTACTGAAAGCCCTCAGTGAGGTCTCCCTGGAGCCTTCCCTTCTCCAGGTGAGCACCCTCAGCTGCCCCAGGCTGGCTCCAGAGCAGAGTGGCTCCAAGCCGGGGAGCTTCTCCGTGGCCTCCTCTGGACTCACTCCAGGTCCACATGTTTCTCAAACCACGTAGCTCAGCATATTTTGGACATTAGCAGTTAGGTACAAATGGCTGTCAGTCCCATTTGGATTTGAGGCTGCAGTGCAAGAGCATGAGCATCTTTCTTAAGGTCTCTCTGAATGTGTGTGAGGGGTTCAACATCCTCTCAAAGGATCTTCATGTGCAGGGACAACAACAGCTCAGTGGTATCTGTCATCTGTCTGCTAAAAGAACAAAGGAGGTTGAGCAACTTGGCCTAGTGGAAAGTGTCCTTCCTGTGGAACAAGATGATCTGCAAGGTCCCTTTGAACCCAAACCATTCTGTGATTGTATGAAATAAACCTAGGACCTGAAAAAACATGATAAAGCAGTAGCTGGCTCTGTTGTGCTATAGAGGATACATGGTGACATGCTTTCTCTAAATGCCATCCAAGCACACTATTTTCTCTCCAAACTTACGTGGAAGTAACTTTCCCTTTCCACAAATCTGCAGAAGATTATGAAAGAGGGAATGGCGCTGAGTCTGGAAGCCGTGAAAGGGGCAGATCCCCTTTCAGTCTGCATTACTTCATGGCCAAACATGGAAACAGCCTGTCCACGCCATTGCAGGACTGCCTGACATAGGGGATGCAGTACAACAAAAAACACCCTTATTGTTGGTACCAGCATGAAGAGCTCCTGGAGGACTGAGATTGTGTCTCCCTCTGAGGGTTAAATATGGATTAAACCCCTTTTCCTTGTAACTCGTCAGGCTTGCACACAGCTTCTTGCTGTACCAGTTCTTCTGGCTGCACAAACAGGGTTAAAGAGAAAACCACACTATACTTTCTCCATCACATCATGAGGAAAATGTCCATTGATTTTCAAGACAAGTAATGTCTGGCGTACCATCAAAACAGGCATTGCTTTAAAGTGACTCGAGAAGAGCTTTAGCATCATAAATTTAAATAAAGCCATTGGATGAGGGATAAAAATCTCCAAAATAAACAGCAACTTTACTCAGTCATACCAGCATAAATCAAATACTCACAAAACTTCTCAAACTTAAAAAAAAAATGCTGCAACCTAGGCCTGGGAATAACAGCAAAATACATAAAAAAGGCTTTGCATATTTCTGTTATTCTTATCTTTCCAATAATGAAATTATTCATCATTTCAGTAATGAAATGAATAACCTCTGAAACCTTGAAACACAAATCTGTTCACTACCTCTTCTGAAATGCAGAAGTATGTTTCCAATATTACACAAATCACTGTCTCTTCAGACTGGGCTGTTGGAAGATTTCAAAACAAAGACAAAAAAAAAAAAAAAAAGAGGAATCAGTTCCACAGTGAAAAAAATATTGACAAAAAATAAAACTTGACAGCTCTTGATGTAAGCCTGCTGTGTCTCTCCTATCCCCTTGGCAAAGCAGACTTAAGAAATAACCACTATTCAAAATAACAGGCTAAAAGCAAAGTTCTGCCTTTGTGACCCATCATTGTACAAACTGGTTGGTGTTTGTGGTAT
The DNA here is from genome assembly GCF_031753505.1 of Anomalospiza imberbis. Lineage (NCBI taxonomy): Eukaryota > Metazoa > Chordata > Aves > Passeriformes > Viduidae > Anomalospiza > Anomalospiza imberbis. The sequence goes on along the minus strand of NC_089721.1, from coordinate 1,275,415 downwards.
AAGGTACAGTGCTTTCATCAGATGGAGTGGAGTTAGACATAATCCTTAGAAGTGACTTCCCCCTTGAGACATTCATAGCACAATGAGAAGACCTATATATCTGTTCTCAATTAATACTGTATGATTTTGGTGAGGAAATGATTTAACTGCCTTAACTTGCCTTAATTCCTATTGCCTTTGTGCACTTAAACCCAGTTGCCCTGAGTAACCAGAAGCATAATGAATTGACAGACAACTTGGGCAGAATCAGACACTCAGAATTTTAATTCCTTTGCTTCATTGTCTTGATTGACTTTGTGCTGAAATTGACAGGAAACTTTCATGTACCGAAACTGGTTTTTCCTTCCCCAATTCTGCTTTTTATTGCTTAGAATCTTTTCATGTTGCCAGCATTTCTGTTTTTCCTCAGATTATTCCTTTGTCCTTTTTTATTCTTCCAAATACTGCACCATTCATCTGCCTACATCCTTTATTTTGGGTTAGTTGATTAGAAACACATTTGTGGTAACCCCAAATAAACCATTATTAAAGTGAAATAACCTTGTTTACAAAGAGAATTACACAAGTTTATCTCTATTGACTTAAATAAACAAGTGTAATTTGTGAGTAGGCCTCAGGGACAATAGCTTTGTTTCTGAATTAATGGTAGGCCTTGGTTCAGGAAGGATTTGAGTACATGTTTAAATCTATGCAGTGAATAAGCCAGTGGGACCAGTCATAGAAACAAAATTCAGCATAAATGCAAACCTGGTATGATTAATTTTTTGATCATCTTCATTTCTTTTTTTGTTTACTTTTTCCAGGAAGCTGACATTAATTCATTACACTGAAATCTGCAAAATAAGCAAGAACAAATAGTTTGTGCCTCTGTAGAAAGGATCAAAATAAACCAATTTATGCCGTGATCAGTTATTGCAATACCGTCTGTTTCTGTTTTACACTGTGTAAGATGCACTATGCTAATTAAGCATATGTTTGTATAGATTAGTCTCAATGAGATTTACCCCAGTTTTCTACGCCATCTGTGCAAGATTGGTAGCCGAGTTCGGAGTGATCTCTGTATAGATTGTCTATACTAGTTGAAGAAGTGTTTAGAACACTTTGTGGTAGAAGTTTTCTTTTTGTTATTATTGGTCTAACAAACCTTTATTTAGGGATTTTGGCCATTCTTCTGGTGTTTTCAAAAACTAGTGATTTATTACATTATCAGTTTAAAAGTTTTTATTAAAAGTTATCATCTTAAAAGATTTATTCTGATGGACCAAATAAATCAAGCAAGACTTTAAAGGACCTGACAAATCCTTTCTTGCTTAGATTCATTTAGAGATATAGAACATATATTACTGTTAAGCAGGTGAAGATAACACAAAATAAAAATGTTGCCATAAAAATAAATAGGCCTTAAAAATATAGTGGGACTTTATCACTACGAAGCTGTCATGTTGTTTATTTTAGCTTTTGGCATGTATCATGATGAATAACTGATGCAAAATAAAAATGTCTATCCTTCTCACAGTGCTTGCAGCCAACTGATAGTTTTTCTGTGTAATCCCCAGGGAAGCCTGTGTCAGAGCCTCCATCACTGGCATTCTGCATTACCAGGGGCTGACTTCCTTGTCCTGCGTGACAGGAGAAGGAGCTGTTTGCTCTGGACAGCCCTGGAGCGATGCTGTGACAGCCGCTGTGTTTACAAGGAGCTGGGGAGAACACGAGGAGTTATCCCCAGCACTGCAGGGTGGTGTAAGCGTCAGCTGGCTGTACCCTCCCCCAGTTTAGGATCAAGCTGGTGCTGGGCACCTGTCCTCTCTTGGCACAGCAAACTCCACTCTGTAAGTAAGTTTTGCCCTGTTTTACATGTAGGAAATGCCTTGCTGCCAACACCAGACCAGATCTCACCAATATGTGGGCAGTCATTGTCCTCATGCTGTGTTCTGCCTGCAAGACACCGAGAGGTTAAAAATTAACATTTTACCAGAGTCTACAAATTTATGACTAAGGTGGATCATTACAATCATTACGGTATGTTGTTCACTTCAAAGACCAAATAATTTCCCCCAAAGGATCCCTTTTTGGGTCCACAACTTTTGCAGCTGTGAGCTGCTGCAGGAAAGGCAGCTGGGCTCTGATGACAAACTTGGGTTGAGAAGGATCCCCTGTCTGCCTGGTCAGCTGGCATAGTGAAAATGGGGGCCTTTCTCTTTTATCTTCTTGCCATCAAATCTCGTTATACCTTTTTGTTGGTTTTGTTTTGTCACACTGATGTCTTTACATACAGATCTTTATCCCATGTAAGTATTTGGCTACTGGGAGTGAGACACCTTAGTGGGTTTTTTTTCTTAAGTAAACACTCTAAACCAAGTTTCTTTGGTCTTTCCCTGCTAGGAGGATCTCCAAACTTCCATGTTTATCCCAAACCCTCTTTACATCTTCAGATTTCTTTTTAAAGTATGGCCATTGGATCTGTGAACAGTCCTTTAATTCATTTACAGTGGTACAACAGTTCTCTGCCTTTGTTCAGTTGTCATTTGTTTATGCATTCAGAGGCCTCCTTTCCACTCTGGGCTGCTATGTAAAACTAGGAATAGATACAGTGACCTGTAAATTCTTTTTAAAGCCACTGCTTTCCCAAACGCAGTCCCTACTCTTCATGTTGAGATGTGCACCCCTGATTCCTTCAGACAGCTGTCTTAAAAACACCAATTCTGAGTGACTACACTTACTGCACTGTGCAGATTGGTCTGTAAAAGTAATTTGTCAATATTTATGAAACATGGCAGTAAGAAAAGACTCCCAGCCTCCAGCCACAGGCAAGGACCAAGGACAGCTTTTGATTTTTCATATCTCCATGCTTACAGGTGAGGAAAGGTCAGACAAAAATGAGAACTTAAATGCTTTAGAGTGGTATGGAAATGGAGAGGTATGTCTTCTGGTAGATGTGACCAGACCAAACCTGAAACTGCAGTCTGGCACAGTCAGCTCCTTTATGCAAGTTTGACAGGACTGCAGGCAAGCAGATTACAGATCACACCGTTTTACAAAGCAGAGATAAGGAAATCACCTCATACAGGCTGCAAAAGTCAGATTCAGAATTAATCAGCATGTTGATATGTGGTCACGGCAGAGAGCAGGGCAAAAATGAGCTACAAAAGATGAAAACTTGGAAAACATGGGAGATGACACCATGGACAATAAAAAGGAGCAGCATCTGAAATAGTCAGTGGTCTGCAAAGGGCAAGAAACAAAGGAAGAGGCTAATATTCAATGATCCTTCTTTATATGTCCATTCCAAGATATATTGCTTTCCAAGCCTGCACAAAGAGCAATCTGCAGCAGTTTGGAGTCTACAGCAACAGAAGAAAAACAGTAACAGTAAGAAGGAGCATCTTGCTCTCATCCACTGGCTTGAAGATTAAAGCAAAAAAATCCAACCAACCAACCAAAACAAAAAAAAAACCCAAAAAAATAGCTTGCACCTCATGCACTATTAAGACATTACTTGGGAAATGTTCCAGGGACATTATGTCTTCTTTGCAGAAAGAGTGCAAGTGTCTTTCACAAACTTAAAAGTTAAATTTAAGATTTAGGTAAATATTTTAAAGGAAGACTTTTATTTTGGCCTCAAGGACCCACATTGTCCTCTGTGTGCAGTTTTGACATTAACTGTGTTCAGGGTAACCACAGACTTCTCCTTAGATAAAAAAGGGGATAGATGTTTGTGGTTTGCAGGGCAGAGGCTAAGAATTTTGGCTTAGGCACTTGGTGGGTGATTTTATCACAGTACAATGCTTTGGAGGACCTTGAATTGGGTGAAATTGTTCAATTTTGTGTATCAAGCTCAGCTGAACTCTGGCCCACCAACAAGAAAAAAGTCCCTTAGAAGTTAAATAAAACAGAAGAATCATCTGGAAAGCTGTTTCCAGGATTCATCTATAGTTTAATGAGAGTTGAAAACCTCTTGATGGAGCTCAGTATCTCAGGGTTTGTGAGTGCTGTAACCAGCACAGTGTGGAGTTCAGGGCTGGCTGGCTACCCAGGCCCTGGTGGATTTTGCAATGCACCAAACTTGGCAGGTGATTACACTGTTTGGGGAGGAAGAGAGTCAGGGAATGTCAGTCTGAACTCTGTCCATTCTTAAGAAACACCATGGAGACATGCCTGGAGCAGGTTTGAGTCCAGCAGTCATTCTGCCCAAGGAAAGTGCCCAGCACAAGCCCTAATGACTCCACTGATGGGCACTGACAGCCACAATGCTCCTTGTGAGAACTGCCCTGTCCAGACAATGCTTAGAGAAGTGACAGCCAGTCATTTGGCCTTCATTCCTGGATGCTATCTTCTCATCCTTCAGCTGATGTTCCTGCTATTTCTCCTGTAGCTGATCCAGAGGAGAAGCACCTGCAGCGTCTCACCTGCCACGTGTCAGTGCCAGACAGCTGATTGTCAGCCTACCCGTGGACCTGTCTAGACACACTGATGTGCTGTCAAATGCACAAAGTTAACAAAGTGATAGGGGAGAATATTTTCCCCGTGAATCCTCTTTCAGTCATGATCTCACAGGTTATTTGTGTCAGTGGCAAGTACAACATTTTCAGATGAAGACACAATTCAATGAATCAACTCTGCCTTTTTAAGACATTCTAGGGTTTGGTGTATTTTTTTCCCAGAGTCCATCCCTGTCATCAGCTCAGGCTTACACAAATTCCCCAGGCACGTGCAATGCTGCAGTTACAGGTAGTTTGCACTTATTTAACAGCTAATGTCAGTAGATTGTGGTCCCCTGCTGCTAGATAAAGCCAGAAGAAAATCCGTGATAATTTACATAGGGAGTACATTTAAAAATTAAGGCTAGTGGCTTGGAAAAAAATCTTTTTTTAAACAGAACATCAGTATCTCTTCTTAGCTGGCTTCCCAGCAAAAGAGTGAGGAGCAGAGTGAGAGAATTATCCCAGCATCATTATCCCAGATCCAGATAGATACGATTGTCCCCATGGAGGAATCCTGCCATTCTCCTCTCCTGTTTTTTGCCCTTTTCTGAGCACAAAGACTTACTGGCGTCTGATATGGCTCAAGTCTGTGACATGACCCAACTACAGCCTCAGCTGTTGGTGAGGCTGCCAGGTCTCTCACAGAATGCTTTACGTGGAAGATCTCCGTGCTCCGAGCCAGGAGCTGCGTTGCATGGCCGCTGTCTGTGGCAAAGAACAAAGCCTTGAGGAGGAAGATCAGGGGAACAGGGCCAACCTTATTCCCATGCAACAATATTTGTAACGTAGTTTTGCTCTGTAATATATACCAAAAAAAGGCATTTGTGGGATTTACGGGCTAGGCCTGTGCTGGCTTTTGAAAGTGCCTTGAGGCTATCTCCAACACCAAATCCTAGCAGACAGATGGTTGGATGCACTTTACCAAATGTTAGAAGTTAGACATCAAAGTCTCAGTTACTCATCCTAAATTTTCTAGAGGACAGTTCATCTGGCCTGTTTCATAGATTGTTTTAAGGTGAGATGAATAATAATAGGAATTCCCTCTATTTTTCTGCTCTGACTATAAATGTAGCCTCTTAAATTTTAGATACCTCAGGCTACTTCAAGTCTGCAGGCCTGGCTCCAGATACACAGCAGAGCCTGAAGGGTCTAAACCTGCAGGATCTAAACCTGGAACCAGGTCTGAGGCTGGCCACAGCAATCTCATTTTCCCCCTCATACAGCATTGTGAGCAGATCAGCAGAGCATGGTGTAGGTACCACAGCCAGAGGTGCAGCCAGCGTGGAACCAGCAATACCCAGACAAAGCCAGACTTTCCACTTTCCAAATAGGGCAGGCATGTGGAAAACGTTGCTGCAAGTGGTCCCTGGCCTGACCTACATCCCAAACCATGCCCAAAACTTGTCTGCAAAGAGCACCTGGCCCAGGGCCCAGCCTTTTCCAGGACTGCAGCAATCAGAGAGCACGGACAGCAGAGCTCTGTGTGTTGGGCTTTCTCATCTACATTTGCTTGGTGCTGGGACCAGGCTGAGATGCCCCAGGCATTGGCATCCCGTCCTGCTGCACAGCAGACCTGACATCCTTCTTGGAGCCACTTAGAATTACCCTTCAGTAAGGTAATACCTGTACGAGGCAACAGGTTGGGGTGCAGAGTTGGGGGTTTTGGTGTTTCTAAAGGTTTCAAACTTAGTCTGTTTGTAAGGTTTGGGACTTTTGTTTTGTTTGGGTTTTTTTAATGTACTGAGGAAAAAACCTAGCTGTCCCAAGCATCCTCAACACAAGCACAAGATCAAGCCTCAGTTCTCCAAAGGCAGGCATGATAAACTCAAGAATTAAAATACAAATCTGTTGACTACCAGAATTTCTACCTGGCATGTAAATCTCTGGTGTATCCCCATAGTGCCCAGCATAGCTGTATGACAAGGTCAGGACAGGGATTGATCTGGGAACTCTGGAATTCCCTTCCTTGCTGATCTTGCACATCACTTTTTGCCAGCTGTTGCCTTTGCCTCCTGCTTTTCATCCTGCAAGTTTTTAAACAGCTTTTTAGATTATTGTACATTTGCACTTCAGTGTGTTCATGAAGAGATGACTAGGAAACTCCAGTAAAATTTCTTTCACCTTTTGGTTTTCTCTCTTTTTTTTTTTTTCCATTTTTGTACTGTGTAATATCTAGATGTCAGATGTTCTCCTATAGGGGTCCTGTGAAGGAATTTCTGATTATTTTGCTGCCCTTCATGTCAGTGGACAGCCATCCCTATCTGCCAGCTTTGTCACTGACAGCAGCTCCATCCTTCACAGGATGAAGGACCTGGTGTGTGGTTACATCTCATGTAGACCCCCCCTTCACAAAGAGCCAGTAATTGTCAAATAAATTATATGCTTTATTGTCCGCATGTTAATAACTCTAATCCCACCTCCAGCTACCACGTTTAGAAATGTGATTAGGGAGGATTATACCTCACCTAATGCCTAATCAGTTGTCTGTTCCTGGCTGGCCTTTTATTTCCACACACACAACGTAAGGGATCTAATCAAACATCTTGCATGCACGGTAAATGCCGAGCGAGTTAAAAATCAGTTGAGTGAGAGCAGGTAGCAGCTAGAAACCAGACGTGACCGAAACATCAACTGGTGTGGTTACAGCTCTGGGCAGCACCCAAACTCGCACCCTGAGCATTTGTTTAGGCTGAAGAAAAACCAAAAGGGCTGCAGGTAGATCTCCACCAGACTGGTTTTCTGGTGTTTTTTATTCTGTTGGGGTTTGTTTTGTTTTTTTGACAAAATGTGGTTGGTTTTTTTCTCCCTCCTCATTCAATTCTTGGTTCATGGAAAACATGGATGCCTTTTCCAGTCATACTAATGAGCAGGCTGCTGAGTGTCACAATTCAGAAGCTGCTTAAACACTGTCCCTCAGAGCTGGTTCCTGAGCACCACTCCTTGCTCCCTGTCTTGATGTGAGGTTCAGTTGCTCGGATGTGGCAGTGAAAATGAAGTGACATCCTGCTGTGGGACAATTTCTGAAGTTGAAGTTTCCATGGGTGAAACTTCAGTGAGCAGAGTCACGGGATAGGATGCCTTTCTCTTTTGACTGTGCAACCTGAAATCACAATCTACTCCACCTTACCGAGGATTCACATCACACAAGCACCCAGAAATAATCACCTCTTCCCCTAACAAACACAAGGGCAGACAGGCAGCACCTCATGGAGTACATTAACACCAAGAGAAATGGCTAAGTGAGAACCAGTAGGGTCTAGGAACCCCCTTCCAAAAAGATGAAGGACCAAAAAAACCTTCCCTACGATGAGTTGGCATAATCCTGTTAGCACTATGGGAGCCACCTCAGTTATCCAACTGAGGTTTGGCTCCTCTTTCTTGGAGCACCAGGTCTGTCTGCTTTCTCCTTCCTTTGACACATTCCCAGACCCAGCAACAGCTCGTGGGCAGGCAGAGCCAAAAGGACCCAGCAGCTGGGGACAGGGGTTAGATACCAGGCTATCTCTGGTAGCTGCAGTCCAAGAAAGGAGGTTTGTCATGTTTGTGTACTTTTGTGTACTGTAACAGCACAAGGACGTGGAGCTGCTGGAGCCAGCCCAGAGGAGGCCACGGAGCTGCTGCCAGGGCTGGAGCCCCTCTGCTCTGGAGCCAGCCTGGCACAGCTGGGGCTGTGCAGCTGCACAAGAGAAGGCTCCAGGGAGAGCTCAGAGCCCCTGCCAGGGCCTCAAGGGGCTCCAGGAGAGCTGCAGAGGGACTGGGGACAAGGCATGCAGGGACAGCACACAGGCAGTGGCTGCCACTGCCAGAGGGCAGGCACAGATGGGATACTGGGAACCAGGAATTGCTGGCTGGGAGGGTGGGCAGGCCCTGGCACAGGGTGCCCAGAGCAGCTGGGGCTGCCCCTGGATCCCTGGAACTGTCCAAGGCCAGGCTGGACAGGGCTTGGAGCACCCTGGGATAATGGGAGGTGTCCCTGTCCATTTGGAATGAGTTGATTTTTTAGGTGCCTTCCAAATCAACCCACTCTATGATTATACAGATCAGCTAAAATTTCAGACAAATTTTCAGCTAAAATCAGACAAAAAAAAAACCCCAAAAAAACCAACACATTTTCAAGTGGTTTAACATTGCTGGTACTTTTTGTTTCAATAAAGTTAGTTTTCTTTTGCTTTTAGCTTATAATTATAACACTGTGCTGATATCTGAAATGCTGGGAGCCTTGTGGAACCTTGGTGCCGTTGGTTTGTCTACAGTGTTTGTTATCAGGAAAACCAGGGACTGTGTTTAGGGGAGAAGAAAGGAACAAATATTTGGCAGAGAATTGAAATTATGTCCTGAACATCAACACAGATGCAAATCAAAGCATGATTGTGGAGAAATACCCAAGGATTTAGCAATTCTGGATTAGAAAGAGGATTTCAGCCAAGTATTTCAAATCTCTAATCTCGAGTGAGCAAGTAATCTAAATCCACCTAATAATAATGAATGAAATTATAGCTTGGCTAAGTAATTACTCCCCTTTTTCCTTCATATCATTCAGAATAAATATATTTCATGAGCTTTCATTGGAGCATTACTTTACATTGCAGTGATTTTAAATATTAAATTTTAAATATGTTCTTCTGGTTGACTGAAACCAAACTTTCTCCCTTTTTTGGTTTTTAGTGTTGAAAAAACTGCACTGTACAGCCTGGTGCTAATGTAACCCCAGCTGCTCCCTTACTAGACCTCTGTCTGCGAATTTGCCAACGGCCGCTTCAGGGAATTCCAGGTGGGGATTGGGTTTTGAAAGAACACAGATCTGTCATGGTAGAGGCTACAACAGCTGCCTTTCTGAGGGACACCTTGAAGTCTGATCTTACACACTCCAAAGATGCTGCTAAAGCCATTTCAACAAGGCAGCACTTGGAAATTCCACCTGAGAACCAAGACAACACAGTGAAAGTGGAAGATGCTTTGCTAGTGGCTAAGCACAAGGCTGAGCTTGCTTATGCCTGGGCACAAAGGTAGACTAAGTTCTGGAGTCATTAGAAGAAGGGGAATCAGGGCATATCTGAAGATGCCCCTTCCCTGGAAGTGTTCCAGGCTAGGTAGGACAGGGCTTGGAGCAACCTGGGATAGTGGAACGTGTCCCTGCCCATGGCAGGAGTGGGGAATGAGATGATCTCCAAGGTCCCTTCCAGCCAAACCATGCTGTGATCCTGTGGAGAGTGGCTCATACAGGGTGTTGTTGCAGCCCACCAGCCCACTGTGGCACCTTGTCAGCCAGCGGTGTCAGGGGCTGCAGCTCTGCCTCTGCCTCAGTGCAGTCCCTCAGCACAGATGGGCTCAGCCCTCTTGCTGCCCCCTACACGGTCTCGCAGAGCCTTGGATGGATGTGAGCAAGTGGAAGCATTTGTGGAGCTTCCCCGTGGCTGAGAGAGGCAGTGATCAGAAAGACACTGGTCTATTGTGGGAAATTTAGGACTTTTGAATAACTGACTAATATGATCAAGTAGAAGCCGTTTATTGTTTACATCGCACACATATATATAGATTCTATAAACTACTAATTATACACTTCTTTACTGGGGCTTTTCTTTTGCTCTCTTGTTTTCTGCTTCCATTTCTTAGCATCTGTGATTGGTTATAGACTAGGTGTTTCACAGTCTTCTGTATTCTGTTGGTATTCAGTTTCTTAGCTTCTTCTTTCTTAATTTAGCACAATTTATGTTCTAATAGCTTTGACAAATTCCCGAGGCTTTGATAACAAACTTAGATGCAGGCTGGCTGGTGCACTTTATGGCCTAACCCTTGCAAATACATTGCAACACTGATCTGAGCCTTGCTAGGGAGGGCAGCAGCCTGAGTGAGCGTTCACTGCATTCTGGTTTATGCTGTGATTTGTCTCAGAAGTGATTCCAGTGTTAGGGAATAAAAAAAAATAAAAGATAACCCCAAGGAGTGGCGACTCAAGGGCTGTGCCTGTGGCTTGGTGCCTCCTATGGCCAACAGCAGCTGGGGAATCATGGAGCGGCTTGGATTGGAAGGAACCTTAAAGATGATCCAGTTCCAACCCCCTGCCATGGGCAGGGACACCTTCCACCAGACCAGGTTACTCAGAGCCCTACCCAAACTGGCTTTGAACACTTCCAGGAATGGGACAGCCACAGCTTCTTTGGGCACCCTGTGCCAGGCCCTCACCACCCTCACAGGGAGGAATTTCTTTCTAATATCTAACCTTACCCTGCCCTCTGTCAGTTTGCAAGCACTTCCCCTTGTCCTGTCACTACACGCTTTTGTAAAAAGTGCCCCTGCACCAAAAGCTAATCCTGCAGTAGGCTGGCACACTCACCCTTGCCCAAGCCTGAAGCCTCTGTGCAAACCACAGCCTGCTCAGACAAAAAAAAAAAGAGAGGTGCTCACTCCCTTCCCTGTGATGATCCACTTCTCCCCATGCACTCCAACCTGACCCCTCAGGATAAGTTTTGAAGACTAGAGTAAACGTGAATTGAAAATACTGGAGGAAAAACTGACGCACGGGAGGCAAACAGCATGGATGAGGTTAGCAGATTTGGGAGATAGCACAGTTAAAAGTTTGGTGTTGGGGCCCTGACACATGCCAAACTTTTGCCTCAAAGCTGCTTCACCAGGACACCAGCGTATCCTCCTGGAGGAGCCAGGAGTGTTCCAATCTTCCCACACACAGAAGATGGCTGTTAAGGCCACAACCAGGAGGACAGGAGAAGCTGAGGGCCAACACACTTCAGCAGCTGCTAAATTTCTCTCCTGTCACGGAAATTTCCACCACAGAGACCATCTCACAAGCTGCCTGATAACTCTCAACACCAAGCAAGGGAAAAAGCTGCCCACTTTGGTCTGTTCTGCCAGCCAAAAGTGCTCCCCCAGCAGCCTCCAGCTCTGTCTGCTTGTGACTGATCCACAGGTGCCTTTTTAGCTATCATAGTTTTTTTTTCCTCCTCTCTGCCTTTGCAGGAGACAAAAATTCAGCTGCTGGATGAATGCTGATGTGCAAATTTGAGAAAATGCTTTGGTGGGGGGGCGTGGTCCAACATGCTCATGCCTTCCTTGTACCTGCAAAGAAGGAAAGCAACACCAGCATACTTGCACTTGAAAAGAAAAAAAAAATTTAGAAAACAGTGAGATTCCTTTTCCCCACCGTTATTTGTGTTTTGCTTCAGCTGTGTCTTGGGTGTGAGGATGGGTGTTAGAAGCAGGGACCTTTGAGGGCTTCAGGACACAGCTCAGGCTTGACCAGAGCACAAGCATCACACAGCAACAAACACAGGGGCCACACTTGGAACTACCAGAGCACTGCCAAATCAGGCAGCTGAATCCCATTTTAGGCATCCACATCCAAAATCCAAGCCCTAAGTATTATTTTTCAGCCAGTGTTGGTGTTTGTCATCATCTGTCAGACTCTGGCCAAACCGCCCAAGTCACCACAATGCCATCATTCCCCACTGCCCCCTCCACACTCAGCACTTGTGCTTTATCCAGCTTGGGTTTCTTCTGCCATCCCGTGGCCTGCTCACTCCACACCATGATCATGCTGCTGCATTCTGCTCTTAGTGACTCTGAAAAACGCGTGTATTCCCTGCAATTGCCCACTCACCCGTTCTGTGTGCTCTGAAAGGACTTCTGCCCATGTTGGATGGTACAGAGAGCACTCTACTGCAGCTGGGACGTGCTGGTGACCTCCCTTCAGACTGGGTCTGGATACCCAGCCTTCAACTTGCATTCTTTAGAGCAGTGCTAGATTCTGCAGAGGCAGATTAGGCCTCAGAGATGTCCTTCTCCCCTCTCTCAGTCCCATCTTTTATCCTTGGTTCAATAACAGAGTCTTCTGTTCTGCAGAAGCAGCAACACTGGTGCCACAAAAAGGGGGCTACTCCAAGGCTGAAGCCTATTTCTCAGTTGTTTAAAATAAATAAATTCTTCTCCCAAGACATAACAGTTTCCACTGAGGGTGCCAGTGTCCCCCACAACTGTCCTTTCTTGGACTAGAAGAGAGCTATGCAAGGGCATTGCTATTTGTCTAGCCTTGTGTTTTACCTTCTCACTAATGAAAACCATCCCTGTTTTTCCTCTCAGAAGCTGACGGGCTCCCATCCCAGCTTATCTTTGAAGTTACAGTTTCTGACTTTCGCTGTCTCTCCCTCCTACCTACCCTCCTCATTCTGAAGTGAGGGATCATCCAAGGGACACCAGTGTGTGCTTGACTGAGAGCCCTCCAGCTCTGCTCCAGAACACAGGCAGACCAGACCGATCAACCCATATGCACCATCCATCTCCAAGGGAAAGGCTCTCAGACCCACCCAGCTCCCATCCTGGGGCACAGCCCACAGCTGCGTAGGCTCTCAGGGAGGTGGGCAGGCAGCTGTGCCCACCCCAGGGACAGAATAAGTCTCAACAACAGCTCTATCCTCTTTGAGAAAAAATAGGTTTTTTTTCCCTGGGGCACAAATACTTAAAATATTCCAAGAGTTTGACTTGATCATCCTTGTGGGTCTCTTCTAACTCAGGGTATTCTATAATTCAAATACTCATCAGAAGCCCACAACCTGGGGAAAAGTCACATTGGGAAAGAAACTGCAACTTTCTAGTAAAGTTTGGGAGGTTTTTAGTCCCTGATGCTCAGGGTGTCTTTCTAAAACCTTCTCCTCCAGCTCAGCTAGGAGTTGTGGGTTTGACACAGAACCTGTGTCTTGGCAGAGGATTTGATGAGCCACCAAAGCTATCAAAACTCCCTCTGCAGTCAGTTGTGTGGTTCATTGTGCATTAGATATTTGTCCTAGAACAGAATGAGTTATTCCTTGGGCAAACCTCTCACCACCACACACAGAAGTAACCTGGATGCCAAGGCATCCTACACAGAGAAATTCCAAGTTTTGTGTTACAAGAGCTAGAAGACATGATTACAATGATGGAAAAATCATAAAATTGTCACAAACGAGGATTATGTTTCAATCTTGCTCCCTGGACATGGAAGGAAGCAAACCCAGACCTTCAAATTTCAAGGTTCTGGTGAATTTGCAACATAAATTATTCATTGTCTTAAACAAAGTAATTCCCTTATCTAACTCATCTCTACTTGCTGGAGCAATAAACATGGCTGTAATTAATTCTGGTACAGAAGAGACAATAAAATGAATTATGTCCCAGAAACCTTTCTTCTACATCCTATTTTAAGACCAGTAACAAAAACACATTGCCAGAAGCTTCTTTCAGACAGACCATCATGAATTATAAAGACCCTGGAAGACAACATGCAGATGCAGATCCTCTCAGGCTTTGGTCCTGCACCAGCAGAGACAACAAAAGCTCTGTCCTCTTGACTGAGCTCAAGGATTGCATGGGCAGGGAGGGATACCTTCCACTGTCCCAGGCTGCTCCAAGCCCTGTCCAGCCTGGCCTTGGACACTTCCAGGGATCCAGGGGCAGCCACAGCTGCTCTGGGCACCCTGTGCCAGGGCCTGCCCACCCTCCCAGCCAGCAATTCCTGGTTCCCAATATCCCATCTGTGCCTGCCCTCTGGCAGTGGCAGCCACTGCCTGTGTGCTGTCCCTGCATGCCTTGTCCCCAGTCCCTCTGCAGCTCTCCTGGAGCCCCTTGAGGCCCTGGCAGGGGCTCTGAGCTCTCCCTGGAGCCTTCTCTTGTGCAGCTGCACAGCCCCAGCTGTGCCAGGCTGGCTCCAGAGCAGAGGGGCTCCAGCCCTGGCAGCAGCTCCGGGGCCTCCTCTGGGCTGGCCCCAGTGGGTTTAAGACTCACTTCTCCTTATACTCAATATTCCCCATCTCTTCCTGAGCAAGCAGCTCCTTACTTTTCACCAGGGATGAGCCTGTACCTGCTCTCTTGACATTGAAATCAGCTCCCCAGTGCCTCCCTCCCCTCCTCCCCTCACAAATCCCTCCACATTCTCATATCCATAACAGAAACCAGCATCCCAAACAACACAGCTAATGCAGCCTCTCACACCGGGCTCCCTGATTAAGGCACAGCAGAGTCTCAGATTAAGCAATAAACCCCATCGCAGCCCACAAAGATGGATAAAGTCACCATTTCCATTTTACAAATAGAGGAGCTAAGGCAGAAAGATTAGCTGCCTTCCCTCAAGGAGCCTCAGACCTGGACTCGAATTAAATGAGTTTCTCTCTAAGCAGGGAGATGGCTCAGGTTACAGCTGTGGGCTGTAAATCACGGAGAGCCTGGTACAGGCTGATGGGAGAGAACACATGATAGTTTATTAAATGTAATGAGACTTTGGTCCCCAGTTTTGTTTGAAGCCAATACCCTAATTTGTCCAGATAAATTGAATTTTCAGAGCAAAAAGTGTCTTTTCAAGCATTTTCACCAGCCTCTTGCATCATGCTGGTATCCTCTCTCTCACCTGTAGCTGTCTGAGCTACCAAGAATGCAGGAAAAGGCACATTCACCCCACAGTATTGCTTGGAGATGGTGCAGATCCCACCCTCCTCTCTCCCTATCCTGTGGGATTAACAGCACAGCCAAACAACCCCAAGCTATTTGGGCTGAACCTGTGGATCTTCAGCTGGTGGTGTCCCTTATTAGCCCTTCATCCAGTACATGAGAGCTCTGGGTGCATCCACAGCCTCCTGCCTCTCTGATCTGCTGTTCCATACAGAGAACGTGTCCTTAGTACCATGCTGTATCCCATGCTGGGTGTTTAAATGTGCTGGGATTGGTGAAAGCTTGGAATGCTGGGTGCAAGGGACCAGGAGACTGATAGGCAAAGTGGACAGGGCATGAGAAGGGACATATTCCCCTCCTGCCACTGGAGTGCAAGCAGCATTTCAAAAGTGTGGGTATGTGACCCATTCCAGATGTTTAGGTGGAGAGGAATTGCTCTCCCCTTAACTGTAGGAGGAGCTGGAACACCAGTGAGCACCTCTGTGAGTGTCTGACCTGGATCAGCTGAAACCCTTTCCTCCATCCACCCTGCTGCGGCCAGGCAGGCTATGCTCCCAAAGTGCAGCAACACCCAGCACCCTCTGATTTCCACCATGACATTTCTCCAAGCGTGTTCGTGTCCTGAAAATCCACTTCATAACAAATTTTGTGAGTGCAGCCTGCTGCCGAACTGCTCTAGAGAAACACATTGCAAAGTGTCAGCGGTGCCCTCCTACAACGCTGTTAGCATCCCCCTGCCCACATTTTAGCTGCTTTATGCCAGGGGCTCATTTCAAAAGGTCTCTGGTGCCCTTCAACACACCCCTGACACCCTCTAATCCCTTTGGGCTGCTGCTAGGCACAGAGACATCCACCCCATGCCATTTCACAATTGCCAGGAATCCTTCCCACACCTCTGGTCCCCGGGGCCTATCTAAACCCTAGCTGCTCCCACGTGCAGGGATGTTCCTTTTCCTCCCCTGGAGGCCCACCCAGCACCCCCCCTGCGTGGATGGAGCATATGGCCGGGCATATGGGGCGTTAATGCAGCAGCTGGCACAGGATTTCGCACGCCCGGGCTGCAAACAAGGAACCCACGTGTGTGACATGGCCACATCCCCTGCTCTGGACATTCCTGCCCGATGTGGGGGGGTTGGTGGCAGTGTCTGCAGCCCCTCCCCGCTGCTGGGATTTACTCTAATGCTGCTTATAGGGACGCCGGGGAAGGAGTTTCCTTCCTCACTGCCATTCGGAATGATCCTTGTGTTTCGTTTTCCCTCGCTGTCGCACAGTTGCTTCAGAGCATCACCAGGGACGTGGGCATTTACCTCTGGTGGTGGGATTTTTTCAGGGGTGGGCTGTCGGCAGAGACTCCTCCACCCTCAGAGACAAACCTTTATCTCAGATGTCGGTGCGTGTCCCCCGCTGCTCTCACCAGCTCATCTTGGCATGGGCTCCTCTCTGTTAAAAAACGCCCTCTCTTGGTTACTTTCCTTTTCCCTCTTAGGCCAAATTTCATCCTCGGCAGCTGGATGGTGATTTCTGCAGTGGCCTGCTGAATCAGACAGGGATGCTGGAGACAAGGAGATGGGGTTTCCTGGGAATACTCCTTCCTAACATTTAATTTAACAGGCTGTTAAAGCCATTGCCAAGGCCCAGCACTCCCCAGGGATGATTTGCACCTGTGTAAAGGGTAAGCTAGCAGCCCACACACAGATACAGTGTGCTGCAAGAACACTGTGAATAAATCTCTGTGCGTCCCCATGCCTCAGTTTCCCCTCCAAAAGAAGAAGTTCTGTTGTCTTCTATATAAAATCTGGTGAGGGTAACAGCTAATGCATATTAGATGTATGTAAGTCTTCGAATGCATTCACAGACTATAGGGTTATAGGGGTTATTCACAGATTATATAGGGTTATATTACATTATTATATTAGCACATTCCTACATATATTAGGGTTGTTGAATCCATCTGAAAGTATATATATATATATATATATATATATATATATATATATATATATATATGTACACACACATATATACATATGTACACAAAATACACGTATATGTGTATATATATTATCCAGCTTGGCTGTTTCCACTCCAGGGAAGAAGCATCCCAAGTGCTTGGAGCTACAAATCTCTGTCATAGGCTGAGCTGATTGAACATAAAGGGCACTGGGAAGCTGCATGAGGAGCTCATCTGCCTCTGGACTGCTGCTGCAGCAGTGATGATTGCCCCTAGCTCACAGAATCGCAGAATTATTTAGGTGGGGAGAGCCACTAAGATCATCAGATCCAACCATTCCCCCAGCACTGACAAGTCCACAAAATCCCTGTCCCCTGGTACCACATCTAGACATCTTTCAAGCCTCCTTTAAATCCCAGGGATGGGGACTCCACCACTGCCCTAGGCAGCTGTGCCAGGGCTGGACAGCCCTTTCACAAAGGAATTCTCCTCATATCCAACCTAAATCTGCCTTGGCACAATTTGAGGTTGTTTTCTCTTGTCACTTGGGAGCTGACCCCACCCTGGCTGTCCCCTCTTGTCAGGAGTTGTGCAGAGCCACAAGGTCCCCCCTGAGCCTCCTTTTCTCCAGGCTCAGCCCCTTTCCAGCTCCCTCAGCTGCTCCTGGGGCTCCAGCCCCTTCCCAGCTCCGTTCCCTGCCCTGGACACGCTCCAGCCCCTCAGTGTCTGTCTGTCCTGAGGGGCCCAGAGCTGGACACAGCACTGGCGGTGTGGCCCCACTGTCTCTCCATGGGAGCTTTTCTTCCACCTCCCACAGAGCTTCTGTTCACTCTTCACTTTTCTCATCCAGCTCCTGTGTTTTAAATTTTGGGGTCTCACAGCCTGGCTCACACCCCTGCAGCAGCACCCAGTGCAAGTCACTGCTCACCTTCCCTTTAAATCCAGGGACCTTGTCTCAGAAAGGTTTTTATTTCCAACTGATTTTTCAATGAATATATCATCAAGACCTCCAGAAAAATATCACAAAAGCTGCCTAAATGAGAACCCCATTTCTGAGAACTCAAAGGTGAAGCCTTAAATATTTCCCCAACGATTCTAAACTCCAGCCAACATTGCAGAAGTTGGTCCCACTGAGACAACCCTGTCCTGTTCACTATGGAAACTGAGTTAACAGCTACACCTTAAAGACAGGCAGGTTTACAGCCATCCCTGTAAGGATTTGCCAGAGGTTACCCAAGAGCACAGGAAGGTTTTAGCTGACAGACAGGGTCTGTCCTTAAAAACCTCAGCCCCTGCCTGGTCTGGCTTTGCACCTCCTGCCTGCAAATTGGCTGCCTGAATTTCAGATGACCCCTGAGGCTCGAGGCACTGCATGAACTATTAGGAAGCCCGATCGGATTTGTGACATCTCAGTCAGTGTCATCTCTGCAGAAAGAAGGAAATAAAATTAAACTTTGGGGGGTGCAGCTCAGCACTGCTGTTTGGCTGCTTCCTTGGTGTTTTTTGCATTTATGGTTTTTAGTCTCAGTTCCTAAGGAAATGAGCTTTATATAGTTGCATAAGATTTACATTTGAAACCCCTGCTTGCCCGAACTGAGCAAAATTATTAGTGGTACCATGAGGGGAAGTGGGAAATATCAGCTGAGGCCACATTGGGCGTCAGAGGGTCCAGTCCTGGCTTACCCTGCAGGAATAATTGCCTAAAAACTCAGGGTTCCTATGAGGCCACCAACAACTGTGGCATGTTCCCAGCCTCACTGGCCTTATTACTCGGTGGTGGTTAATTGAGGTGTAAAAAAATTCCTAAGAATCATTGAATCATTTAAGTTGGAAACCTTAAAAATCATCAAGTCCAACCATTAAACTCCCTCTGGATGTGGCTGAGGCTTTTATTTCCTCTTCCTGGCAAGCACACCTGGCTGGGTGAGACGGGAGGTGATGGAGGGCCCTGCATGTCCTGGTGCTGCTGGGATCCCCAAAACAGCTCCAGGTGTGGGTCCCAGCCCTCTGCTGTCCCCGGCCACCACACGAGGGCAGACCAAGTTCGAGTGTGCAGGGAGCTGAGCAAGCAGAGGTGCCGAAACGGGGAAAACCAAAACCCCGACAGTTGTACTTACATGTATTTATTTTTGCCCCGCACAAAATTTAATTCGGTCATCACCAGAGGCTGCTTCTCAGCCCCTGCGCCCTCGTGGTGACAGCCCAGATGCCACATGAAGGGTCATTTGGAGGGCCGCCACAAAATGCTGCATCACCCCGCTCGTCATCATTTGATGGCAGAATCATTTATGTCGGAAAAGACCCCCCGAGATCACCAAGTCCAGCCACGAATCTGATGCTGAAATACGAATTCCCCAGCCCCAGAGCAGCGCTAAGGACACACGAGAGGCTCACTGCTTCAGGTAACAGTTTATTTTCTCCAGGGGTGTTAAGATGTGCAGCAGGTACGTGTACAGGACCGCCAAGAGGAGTCGCAACCAAACAAGAGACTGGAACAAAGAAACCTAAACAGTATCCTGCCCTACAGCAAATAGTGCAAGTCATGTAAAACATTGGTTCAACATATGAAAACACGGGGTGGGGGGGGGGAAGGTATTTCCAAGCCACAGGTATTTTCTCTCCCTCTGCTGGAGAGGCGGGATGGGGATGAGTTCACTCGGGCTTGGACTATATAGGGTGTATCTTCTACAAGAAGGGATTTTTCTCAGTTCTTCCCTTTTTGTTTTTGGCTTGGAAAGAAACACAGGTGCACACAGTCAGAGGTACCAAAAGGCAATGGCAGATCTTAAAAACCCAGCCACAGGTGACCTGCTGTCAAACGCAGCATTTTCTTAAAACGAGATGGTTGGGGTCTCGCTTCATGTACTCTCTTACCTTAAAAGTTCCTCTGCAACCACACAATAGTCCAGCTTCAGGGCACTGAGACTGTAAATAAAGCACTAATCCCCTCCAAAAAAGGATGGGAGGCATAGCAGGTCCCAGGGGGCTGCAGGCAAAGTATGAGTGGAGCAGAGACTGGGCAGCATTTGCAGCCTCACTGGTGCTGCCAGGAGTCCTGCTGACACATTCAAGTCTGAAACATTTTAGGCTGTACTTTGTGAAATTACTCCCTTTACTTTTTTCCTGCAGGTGACTGCCAAATGGAAAAGCCTCTCACTTCCCAAACTGCAGGCTCCTTCTTCCCCTCTTAAAACACAAATATTTTTTTCCGTATGTAATTTCCTTCTGCACAACGGCAGGAAGAGGCTCTTGCAATGCTCAGCAAAAGGGTTTCGAGCCCGGGGGAAGGGTTTGCCCATCCAGCTCCCTGCCACTTGTGCCAGGAGATGCTCCTTTGGCAGCAACACCTGGTCCAAGCAAACGCTGTGTGCGCAGCATCACCCCGGTGCCGTTCCCCCTCCGCAGCCTGGATGCTCCAGCAGATAACAGCAGCTGTTCAGGAGCAAGCATGTAGCCATATGTTGTTGCTAACAAGCATTTACTGAAGCTGGTTTCTTCCCGTGATTCCCATGTGTCTGATTAATGCACAGCTCCTCCGAGCGATTTTTAGATTTCTTTTTTCACCCTCCCCTTACAAATCTTTGTTGTTGTTGTTGTTGTTGTTGTTGTTGCTGTGGCATTATAAGCAAACCAGAATGTGAGCATAAATCGGGGTTAAAAGCCACAGGAGCTGAAAAAAAAGAAGATATAGGTGTATTTAAATAGCTAAAAAGTAATTCACACAATTTTAATTTTGTGGGTATTTTTGTGCTCAGAAACACACAGTTTATGGGCTGACCCTGCCACAGTCCTGCAGGCTCCAAGCACAGAGGAGCTGCTCAGCAATCGACCACCTGCCCTGGGAGGGGAACTGGTATTTCTTTGTTCCCAAGTCACATTTCTGGACTCTGCCTGCAGAACTGGACCCTTGCCTGAGCACCTGATGCTGTGGAGTCCTTCTCTGAAGTGTAAAGGAAGGAAAATGACCTGTGGCTGTAAGAACTTGGGAAGGTTTACTGGGACTGCAGCTGGGTGTATGACCCATGAGCCTGAATCTCTGGTCCCCAGGCTTGGAAGGCTTGACACGGACCTTTATTTCCCATAATGTTCCCAGTTAAAACAGACTGGGAAGTAATCAAGCTGCCCTACCTGGGTCCCTGGGCTGTACCAGCATCCCATCCTCTTGGGAAAGGTTTTTCTAGGGACTGTCCCATGAGCTGAGCAGAGAGGAGGGAGTGGTGCTGGTGGGAACATCCCTCCCCGTGGTTAGCCTTATCTCAGTGAGCTACGGCAAAGCACAGCACGCTGGTAGGTAGCAGAGAGGTGCCCAAAGGTGATTCATCCCACCCCTGGGAGGTCCAGCGTAGGTGGGGTGAATCACCCTCCATCAGAACCTGCCTCCCACCAGAGCCAGGATGGCTTCAGAGGCGGGCTGGAAATCATGTTGCAGGATGCAGGACAACACGTAGGTGTCTCAATAGGCACAGGGTACCTGTTTACTTCACCTCCAAATGGCTGAACAATGTGGAATGAGTCCCACCGTTCCTAGCTGGAGCTTATCTTCCAGGCTTTTGCACCTCATTCAAAAACAACAAAGGAATTCTGCAGTTCCTGAGCGGCCACATGAATTACAGGGCTCATGTTTGTGTCATCTGTGTTCACATAATCATAGATTCATCAGAAGATTTGAGCTGGAAGGCTCCTTTAAGGGTTGTCCAGATCCACCCCCTGCCATGGACAGGGACACCTTCCAGTATCTCAGGTTGCTCCAAGCCATGTCCAGCCTGGCCTTGGATACTTCCAGGGATCCAGGGGCAGTCACCATCTCTTCGGGCAACTTGTTTCAGTGTTTTGCCACCCTCATTGTAAAAAATTTCTTCCTTCTATCTAGACCGAATCTCTTCTCTCTCAGTTTAAAACATCTCTTCTTGTTCTAGCACAGTAGGCCCTACTCGTATGTTTGCTCCATCATTTTCCTAAAATGCCTTGAGGCCCTGGCAGGGGCTCTGAGCTCTCCCTGGAGCCTTCTCTTGTGCAGCTGCACAGCCCCAGCTGTGCCAGGCTGGCTCCAGAGCAGAGGGGCTCCAGCCCTGGCAGCAGCTCCGTGGCCTCCTCTGGGCTGGCTCCAGCAGCTCCACATCATTGTGCTGTTGGAGCCAGGGCTGGGGCAGCTCTGCAGGTGGGGTCTCAGCTGAGCCCAGGGCCAGAGGGGCAGAATCCCTCCTGCCCTGCTGCCCACGCTGCCCCTGCTGCAACCAGGCCGTAGGAGCCAGGGTGAGATGAACCAGAAGCCACCACACCGTGAGCTGGGACAGAACCCGTGTCCCTCCAGGCTGAGGTTTGGTGCTCATTACACCCGTCCTGGTTGGGAAACGGGAGCAGATCCCCAGGAAGGCACCTTCACACTCAGCTGGGCTCCCATGTGGATACCTGTGGCCTGGACTCACCACACAACACCAAAACGGGAAGAAACAGGGTTTTCTCTAATCATCCCTCTACACCCTAAAAGATGATCACTGCCAGCACTCAGCTCCCTCCAGCCCTACCCAACCCAGCGCCAACGCGGGAAAATCAACCTTAACTCCATAATCGTCATCAGCATCGCAACGCCAACAGCCCCTCGGGCTGGAGCCCATACCAGCTCAATCTTTAATTAATAAGTGATTATTCTGGCTTTCCAAAAGGTGTCAGGCAAACATCCACAGCGCTGAGGCCACACTGATGGCTGTGCTGGCAGCTCAACAACCGTGGCGGTTTTGCCTTCTCACCATGGCCACAGGCAAGAGAATCAAGTCCTGCAAATAATTGAAAAGCATCAATTAATACAGTTTAATAAATACATGAAATGATCTAGTCTCTTTTTTTCCCATCCACTTTTTAGCATCAATCAAAGTTAAGGGTGATTGTCCCGTGAGTAACTAAGGCAAATTTGTTTGTGTACGTGTGTGTTCCTCTCTACTTTTTTGTTTTGATTTTTTCCATTGTTTTGTACATAAAGCAATCACATAAAAATAGTTATAAATAGAAAAATTGCAAAGGTTTATCCCCACTTAGACATATAGGAAAAAAAAAAAAATAGAACCCAACCGACCTAACAAACAAACCGAGACAGAAAAAACACCTTGCTTCAAGTCCTTGCAGATCATACAGTACTCAGCATCTTTGGATATTTTACAACGACTCCAAATCGTAGACAAAAAAACACCTGAAGGAACCAATCATCTGCAAAATGTCGCTTATTTAAGAAGTTGATGAGGATTAAAAACAAATAGTTTGATGCAGTTTTAAGAAGATTTCTTTTTCTTCTTACTTTCTTTTTTTCTCTCCATTGACTTTTGTTGCACGTGGAGTCTTTATGGATTTCTTTTGGGAGGAGGAAGCCAAGTGTTGGGCAGTTCCTTGGGACCATTCTGCTATGGGTGGTCTCAGAGCAGAAGCCCCTCAACCCTCCTGAGGGCTGTGGAACCCTTGACCTCCCTGTGTCCCCTTCCTTGCCTCTGGTGGGCTGATTCTCATCCAGCCACTGATGGAAAAACCAAAAACCTCATGAACCCGCGGTCCTTGCATTCCCTTCGACTTTGCTGACATTGAAAGGTCACAGTAAAAAGAGAAATAAAAATCCCCAATTTGTAACATTTACATTTCCAAGTGTTGGTTTCGTGTAAAACCACCACTGCAACCCACCTGAGCCAGTAGTGGAACTGGGATCCCACCATGTCTGCCTCCCACGGCTCATCCAGGAGGAGCCATCAGAGGCAGATGGCCACCAAAAGCCTTTGTCCTTCAGAGCAGCTCATGGATTTGGAGCTGAAGGAGGTGGACAGGGTGATTCCAGCCAGTCGGCCACTTTTTGAGTCCTGAAAGAATTACCAGATGGGGTGGCCAAGATGGGGTCTGTGGGGATGCTGGGGAGTCACCCCAAACCTGTTGGCCACCATGGGTGACCTTCAGCTAGGAGTACCCTGTCGTATGTCACCACCTTCTCTTTTGAACCAGCTACAGCATTTGTACTTGCTGGCAAGTAGAAGATATCACCATCAAGACACCAGGAGTGAACTTCTTTTCCACAAAGATCCCTTGAGAAAAGCAGCAGGGATATTCTCACACCCAATTTTTCCCCACCAACACTGCAGATTTGGGGACACGCGTGTGTTTTGTAATTTTTTCTCATCACTATCACATATGAATTTGAGGGAATTAAAGACAGAACCCCAGACATTTCAGAATGGTCAGCGGCAGAGAATTCTGACTCTTTGGTTTGAAACGACTTTTTCATTTCAAAATTCCCACTGGTTCATTTTTTTAAAGCAAGGGTTTAGTAAACGCTCAGTATCGAAACATGACTGATTCTTCCAAAACTTTTCCTTCACCTTTTCAAGCAACTGAAGTTAAAATACTCAAAATAGGCTTTGGTTCTCCTTTTGAAACTTTGAAATAGCTAAAGAACCAAAATAAGCAAAATCCCCCTTTTCCACCCAGCTTTGCGCTAGGTGTTCGATCTCCGTGGTTTTTTTTTTTTCTTTTCTTTTTTTTTTTTAAATGTATTTAAAGTCCCAACTCATGCTGCAGATCTGGGCTTTCACCAGCCCTGTAAATCTGATATACTGCTGAGAAAGGCAGTGGCAAGTATCCTCCCTCTCTCCCTCTCCCAGTAAGGCTGCTAGACCTCCCCTTTATCCCTTGTAGAATAAATATTGTTGCCAGACATGGGAATTAATTAAGAAGAAAAGAAAACAAGAACAGAAAGAAAAGAGAAAAGTTCTTTTGACCAAAGGGCCAAGGAATGCAACATAACAAACCCAAGTCTGGACGGCTTGTCAGTGTCCAGTGAGCTCCGTGTGTGGGAAAATGGGGAACATTTCCCACAGAAAAGCCACCTCATGGTGATGGCTGAGCCCTGGACTAAGGCAAGTGACATTTTTGGGGGTGTTGAAGAGAGCAGCAGTCCTGGTCTGGCCTTCCCAGATGGAGCTGTGAGTGGAGGGATGGGACAGTGAGTGCCTGACGGCCCCAAAGCCAAGTGCAGAGTCTAAAGTGCCGGTGGCCACGGGGCACAGCACCTGCCCATGCCCTTCTCACCCCAGGGATGGCCCCATGCCCCAAGCTCCATGGCAGTGAGAGCACAAAGAGCTTCCTGGTAACCTGATGATGCAGAAGGGCAGGTGGGAGCCCAGGGGAGTGAGCTGCCTTGCTGGGATGGGAGCATACGCATGGTGGGACTGGGCACGGGTTTAGTTGCTGGCCTCTGAGATGGGACCCATGTGGCCAAGCCCTGCCAAGCCACTGAAGCCTGTGCTCCAAGGGTCTGGGAGAGGGAAGAAGGGTTGGGCAGCGAGGTTTTCATTGTGGCCCAGGGCGAAGGCGAAGATGCCCGCGTTCCTCTCCATGTCCATCTGGGCCTGCCTGAAGAGCTTCATCTGGGTTTCTTCAATTTGGCTCTCCAGCTCCTGCAGGCTGAAGGGGGTCTTGGCCCCACTCAGGAAGTGTTTGGGGCTGGGGCCGGGAAGGCACATGGCCGTGCTGCTGAGGTGGCTGCTCATCTCCTCCAGCGTGGGCGGCATCACGAAGCTGTTCTCCACGGGCGGGCCCCCGGGGGCGAAGAGCAGGCTGGCCGCCCGCCACGCCGCAGGCTTGCGGCCGCGCCGGGGCCGCGCGATGCGGCAGCTCTGGCGCTTGATGTGGCGGTGCAGGTGGTCGGAGCGGGTGAAGCTCTTGTAGCAGAACTCGCACTGGTAGGGCCGGATGCCCGTGTGGATGCGCATGTGGTTCTTCAGGTCGTAGTTGTGCACGAACTTGGCGTTGCAGTGGATGCACAGGTACGGCCGCTCCCCCGTGTGCTTCCGCATGTGGATTTTGAGCTTGTCCTGCCTGCAAAAGAAAAAGGTGTTTGGTCAGGTGGTGTGGGCCGGATGGGGTGTGGTTGGGATTGCTCTTTTTGGGGTTGGCTCCCTGATTGGGATCAGGGGAGGAGGTGATGGGATGGTGGGGAGCTTATCATGGGGCCTCTCCCAGTGTATGGATGGTCTTGCAGGCTGATGTTTGCATTCGCCTCCTCCTTCCTGGGCACTAAAACATCATACACAGAAGAGCCCTCCATGTCAGGAGTTGGCAGCCCATCCTAGAAAGTTCAAAACTTAAATTGGAGGAAAAAAAAAAATCCCTGTAATAAACCCAAAAAACACAGAATCAATTAATGCTGGAGAAGACCTAAGATCATCAAGTCCAACCATACTGCCAGTCAAGGCCACCACTAACCCATGTCCCCAACTGTCACATCCAGATGGCTTTTAAATCCTTCCGGGGATGGAGATTTCACTGCTGCCTTGGGCAGCTGTGCCAGGGCTGGACAGCCCTTTCAGGGAAGATATTTTTCCTGATTTTCCAAGCTGAACTTTCTTTGGCACAACTTGAGGCTGCTCCCTCTTGTTCTGTCCATTGTTCCCTGGGAGAAGAGCCTGACCCACACTAGGCTACATCCTCCTTCCACGTACTTGTAAAGAGCAAGATTCTAAATATGGGAATATATCTGTATATAACTAAATCAGAGATTATTAAATAAATACAGCCCTATTCCGGCCTGTAAATAAGGAAATCAGGTGGGATTTGAGAGCCTGGCAATGCAGGACAATACTGCTTAAATTCAGTACCTCTTGGAGCCGATTTTCCTCTCCTTTTATTCTTGCACTGACCACATGGTGTCTCAGGAGCTTTCTTTTGGAGCAGGAGCATCACAGAGGGTGATGCTGCCAGAGGTGCAGCACCGAGGCACTCTGTCCTTCCCTGCCAGGGTCTCCAAGGACAGCACACATCCAGCAACCCACGCAGTTTGGAGAAGTTTCTTAAGTTCAGCCATGGAATAGCGTAATATCCATCCCAATGGCACTTGTTTACAAATATTTATAGAGGTGTTTTTTAAGGGGAACATCTAAAAGCAAGAATATTTTCCCATACGGGCAATGCAATCACAACTTTTTCCCCAAAAAACAAATGTTTCCTTCTGCAGCCAAAAACTGAAAAAAACCAAAATCACAGCTGAAAAAAGTGAAGCTGATTATGGCTCAACTGAGCTGAACACTGCTTCCTAGGTTACACTATTGGAGTTCAAGTAAAGAGAAAAGTGGGAGAATTCATATTGTTTTCCAAAATTATTTCAGTATGAACCCTCCAACATGCTGGTATTGAAGCTAAAAATATGCAGAATATGTGGAGTCATGTCACTATTAGATATAAAATATATATTACAGCTATGCCATATAAAACTATATGGTGTATTTTAATATAAACAGTAAAGAATATACAATTTATTATTGTTTTAAAATATAATTATATTATAAGTTGCATAACGTAAGTATAAATGATGATGATTTAATTTATGTAACATAAAAAGCACACAAAAATCTGTTTCTTCTGGCAGGTGAAGCCCTCAAAACTTGCAAGGTGCTGCCTCTGAACTAGTTTTTGCCACCCAGCCCATTTGTGCACAGTTCAACAGTTTTTGGTGACATGCCCAGCAGGACAGAGGTGTCGGCCACACCATGAGGAATGCAGGTCTGGGCTGGGCATCCATGCCCACCAGTCCCTCAGGATCAAGGATGCAAAGGACTATCCCTAGCAGGAGAGTGATTTCTTCACCAGATGATGCTTCATTGCTCCTGGGAGACTGATCCCAGCCTGGTCCTGCACGGACAGATTTTTTTAGGGACACATGAAAAAAGCCATCTCTCAGTCTCTGTGCCAAGCTCAGGGCAACTTCCCACTGTGGCATTTTTAAAGCTGGTGTTACCCCAAGGTTTTCACACAGGTGCATTTTCTCTGGAAGGGCTGGAATCAGTGCTCAGCATCAGACAAAGCAGCAGCAGGGAGAATTTCACCCCGAACAGCGAAGTCGCGCGCGGATGAGCGCGGGGGCTCGTACTGCAAAGCTGGGGGAAATGTTAATAAAAAGCAGAGCTGCCGAGCCCACCTATAATTTAATTTAAACCTCTGTAGGTAATGTTTAACCTAGCAGGATCGCTTTTCCTAATAAACACGCTGCGTGCCGGGACTGTATAATGTAAATACTGGCAAAGCTCTTTTCAGGCTATTACCCATCTCCGGCAGCAGACCGGGAGAAACCCAATCCTCCCCGCCCCGGCAGCATCTCCGGGGAATGCAAGGGAGGTTTGTGGCTCCACCTGGAGCTGCTCAGAGGCTGGAGGGGGGAGAGGTGCTCTGTGGTGAAGCACCCCAGGGGGGATGTGGCATGGGGAACACGGGGTTTGGAAGCTGGGAGCTGGGCTGGAGGCTCGCTCCGACGGAGATCTACACTCTGTGTGTGTGAATAACCTTAATGCAATTGCATTAGGAGAGCGATTAGAGCTCTGTGAGCTGTCACAACACAAATAATAGGAACAAATAATGTTAACCTTTCCAGCTGGAACGGTATTTCCTTGAGCACTCTGGGGTTGTCTTGGTGGAAAAGCTGAAATATTTGCAGCTTTCTCCGGCGTTCTAGCAGGGTGGAACAGCAGACTAGAAGCTGAGAGGCCTTTGTTTAAGGAAAAAATAATTAATGAGCCATTAAATGAAGTCCTGCTTCCTGCCATCAGGTGTCCGTGGGCAGCACGAGTGGCAGGTCCAGGTGCATGTAGGGTCCTTGCTGGGGGATGTGAGATCCCACTGATGTGGGGAAGGGATCTGCTGGGGAGGCTGGGGCACTCCTCACCCAGGGAAATACATCTTCTCCATTTCCCCAGTAGATATTCACCTCCACAGTGCCTTAAATGCAGAAATAATGCAAAGGACTGATTCATACTGAAATTCCATTTGGGAACCTCTGCTTCCCTGCACTCTCACTCCGAGGGGACCCCAAAAGGGACCATCTGAGCCTGCATCTCCCCAGTGAAGGCACCGTGGGTGCAAGTCCAATGCTTTCAGAAAGCACGGGATTCCTCCCCACCTCCGAGACCAAAACACATAATGCAAGTAAGTGGCAGCACTCGGGAAATCCCAGTAGAAATGTCCTTCTACATCTCAATCACTCCACGTTTTAAGCAAAAAAACTCACAAGTATTTTTGCTTAAAACTACACTTTTTCCTAAAAGAGAGCTCTCACACCACAGTAATGATGGAAACAGCTAAGAAAACCCCACCCCCAACAAAACCAATTAGCTGCACGCTATTCAAAATCCTTCCACACACATTTAAAAACAAATCAGTATTTTAAGATATCTGCTTAGCTCAGGGTGTTAAAGAAGGAAAAGACCCTCCAGCACCCAGCCCTGCATGGGGTGACCCACAAGACCAGTTTTCATCAGTGGTGTTGGGGGACTGCACTGTTGGGTGAGTCCCAGGTTTTTGATTTTTTCTTTCCCTTGGATTAAGTCCCCCTAACCCCTGTGCCCTGTATTTAGAAGCTGCTGAGCACATGGGGAATGTTGAAACTATCAGGTTTAGTCCCTGTATTAGTAATGGGCCATGCTAGACCAGTTCTGTGTGGAGTTTTTAACCTCTACCACACTTAATAACCTGTCTGGATTAGGCGTTGTGCCTCAGTTTCCCTGAACTAAGTGAACAATGCTGCCCTTGCCTGTAAAGTACTTTGGGAGCCCTGTGGGAGGGCTCAGCTCTGTTATTCCTGTTCCAGGGAAGATGTCAGTGATGGATCTAGCCATGCTATTTCATCATCAAAAATTAGCACCCGCAGCAGCACACACAAGAAAGCGACAGGGACCACAGGATGGGGCTGGCCAGGCCATCCCTCCAGTCCAAGAGGCCACCACACCCACAGGGCTGAACCCACACCACAGAGACAGCAGCCCAGGGCTAACCTGGGGATGCAGCACCAGCAGGAGCCGGATCCAAATTCCTGCAGGCAGGAATTATCACCATGCAGTGGCCTTTCCCCTGCAAATACCAGGGTGAGCTGGCTCACGCTGCACATGCCCGCCCGAGGCACGATGCTCCCCGCATTATAATATGGTGTCTGCTGTGTTAATGGAGGGGAGCATGGAAATTTATTTTCAGGTCAAATTCTCATCATCTGCATATCTTCCATTCGAATATTATCATAGGGACAGGAGAAGAAAAGACAGGCTGAATGCAGGAGCACCCCAGGTGTCTGGCCATTGTGAGGAGCTCGCCTCTGCCTACTGTGCAGATTATTTTCCTCTGGTTTTCTCACCCCAGCTTAATAGGGCTCTCTCTCTCTCACATGCAGCCAGGAGCTGAAATACCATGCTCTTGTCAGAAAGCTTTATTATTATGGTAAAGATTGTTCTCATTAGATATTAATTATACTCAGCAAGAGCAGGTCCAGGAATCTATTTGTCTCCACTCACCGATTAAATTTGCCCAGCTTTGCAGAGCACGGTTTCAGGCTGGAACAATAGATTTGCACAGCTAAATACAACTTGGCAGGAGAAGTTACAGCTGCCCCATCTCTGGAAGGGTCCCAGGCTAGGCTGGACAGTGATGGGAGCAACCTGGGATAGTGGATGGTGTCCCTGCTCATGGCAGGGGGTGGAAGTGGATGAGCTCTAAAGTCATTTCCAACCAAAACCATTCCATGATTCTGTGAGTCCAACTCAGTCTTCCCTCAGTCTACCAAATCATGTCCCAGGTGTCACATCTACACATCTTTTAAATCCCTTCAGGGATGGGGACATCTCCACTGCCCTGGACAGACTGTTACAGTGCTTTGCATGAAGAAATTGTTCCTAACACCTAATCTAAACTTCCTCTGGTGACGCTTGAGGATGTTTCCCTTTATCCTGTCATTTGTTACTTTGGGGAAGAGACTGAGACCCCAATTGCACTACTAAGACACAATAATTAGGGCCACTCCAGCCCCAGAAAGCCCAGAAAGCCCAGATACTGTCATGTCCGAACGTGTGCAACTTGGTTGTGGTCTACACTGATGCCAAAATGTGCAAACCCAAACTAATTACATCCTGTGGCTAAATGGCCCTCCCAACTCCATGCATCTCTCAGCACATTAGAGATGAAGTGTCCTTGGCTGTTTGACCATCTGTTTTCCAGCTCACTCTGGTCCCATTGTGGTGAACTATGGTGGGGTTGAAAATATCCTGTTACTTATTTAAGATTTTGTCCAGTGAGGGGATGGATCCAGTGAGCTGTGGATGTCATCCACAACCCACAAAAATCAGTAGTTTCTTTTTCTTCCTCCACCCTCCCTTCCTCCCTTTTAATTTTTTTTTTTTTTCCGAAGGGACAGAGATCATCCCTGCTTTCTTCCCTACTTTTATTTTGGGACAAAAACTCTGGTGAGTTTTCTCTGATGAGCAGCTGAGAAATCAGTCATGGGTTATGATGTGGCCCCTCCAGCCACCACCCCACTCCCCACACACAGCAGAGGTGACCAACACACACCTGGTAAAGCGAACTTCACAGATATTGCACATATAGGGCTTCTCCCCCGTGTGGGTCCTCATGTGCCTGGGCAGCTTGCCAGCTCCCATGATGACTTTGTTACAGATGGGACACTGCTGGGATGCCTTGGGCTTTATTTTCCTCTCTTCCTCCAGGGGCCATGGGGGAAAAACTCCTCCAAACTGGGTAGCACTTAAGAAATTGAGATAAGCGCTATAGTCAGTCTCTGCCTTAATATGCCCTAAGGGAGCTGCTGGGGCGTTGGCAAACATGTCCTTGAAGAAGTCATTAGGGAAAGGAGGCGGAGGCAGGTCTTCCTTCTCCTCCTCTTCCTTGATCTTCCTCTTTTTGATCACCAGATCCAAGGGGCCGTTGTCTACTTGTGGCTCCTCAAGCTGGGAGAAGGAGTTAAAGTCGCCGTTCCACAGGTGGGGGAAGAAGCTGGGGGCGAAAGGAGACAGAGCTGGCCTCCGTTCTGGGATGTTTGCCTTAGGGTACAAGTTTTCACTCAGCAAGGACTCTATGGAGAAGTCTCGTATCATGCCCAAGTGTCCAGAGGAGTTACTGGCTGGGAAGTGATTCGGAAAATCTTTAGGTGCTTCTGTGTAAGCTTCTTCGGTAAGATCGGACTCAGAAGGGCTTTGGTGGCAGCTTACTTCTTGTACATCAGCTAGGTTCTCCTGATTGACAAAATCTTCCACTTCCTCCTCCTCCTCCTCTTCCTCCTCATCTTCATATTCATCTTCATCATCATCGTTGTCCTCTTTGTCATCCTCCTCCTCGGCCTCTCTGTCGGGCTCCATAATTTCAAGGCATACATTGATGATGCTCTGGATCTCCAGCATTTTGGCGGCGCTGAGGATGTGCTTGACGTTTGAGGTGGTGATGGTGAGGGTTGAGGTGTAGGCAAACTCGAGGATGGCAGAAAGTGCTTCAGGCTTGACAAAGTCAATCTCGTAAACATAGGGCTGGTCTGTTAAAGTGCCGGTAGTGAAGAGTTTTTTGAAGTACTTGCTGCAGGCAGCCAGGACGGAGCGGTGGGTGCGGTACTCCTGGTCCTGGACGATGAGGATGACATCGCAGAGGAGCCCGTCATGCCGCTGCTCGTTTAAACCACACAGGACCTCGCTGCTGTGGTTCGGGAAGGGGATCCCGATAAGATCTTCAATGCCATTGGCCATATTCTCATTTAGTGCCCTAGGACAAAGCACCAACAGCAGAGCGTTAGCAGGGGATTCCCAACTGATAATGCCAAAACGATGCCGCCTTCTCCCAGACTCCTTCCCTCCTCTACCTCACCTGCCATCACCTCCTGCCTGCACTGTCTCAGTGTGTCTCTAGGCCACCTTCAGCTCCTTCCAGATCCTCTGTGATTGAACCTCTGCTTCTCTCCCCACCTTCTCATCTCCTTCTTTGTCCTCATCCTTCTCAATTCCCACCCTGTTCACCTTTTTTCACAACACAAGTTCCCTCTTCTCTTTCACACCCCTCCCCCAGGAACCTTGTGCAATGACTCCCTCCCCATCACATTTCTTCTACATCCCCCTGGAGCCAGCACTGTTCCAGGCACATGTTGGATTTGCCCCGCCAGGAGCTCCATGGGGAAAGTGTGATGCGGTATTGCTTCACACTGCCAAGAGCCAGCACCTACACTGCTTAAACGAGATGAGCCAGGGAGTGCCCATCTCATCCACGTGATTGTTTTTGGGGCTGGTACACCTGGGAGGGTCACGGCTTCCTGCTGCAGCAGGAGAGGGATCCTTATGGATCTTCAGTTCTACTTCATGCCTGGAAACTATGACGTATCACCTCACATGGGGACAAGCCACGTAGGAATGTCTTCCTGAGGGATCTGGGAATGGGGAGGAAAGCAAGGATTTGTGTCACAGTGTATACCTGAACACTCAGAGGAAGACCACCAGGTAGCAAGGACCTGACCACCTTCATGACACAGATTGTTGTCTGCTATCTTTTCCCATGAGCTGAGCTCTCTCCATTCCCAATCCTGCTTGGACTTGTCAGCATGGTATCAAAAATGTCCTGTGCATCTGGCAGACATCTTACCCTGCTAGAGCAGCTTTAGCTTCAAAGGAAAATTCGGAAGCAAAAAACCCACACCCAAGAGGAAAACCTGATTTTTTTTTTTTTTTAGCCATTTTTTAATCTGTAAGATGTTTCCTCTTTCACATGGCTCCAGCAGCCCTTCCACATGAGAAATCCCAGGAAAGGAAAGCGATTTCCTCCAGCAGGTGACGAATACATTAATCCCCTTACAGACAGAATACATCAAACAGACAGAACAACTTTGAATACACTAACCCTTGGAAACCCCCAGGACACAGAGCATGTGTTCATGCAGTGTCACCTCCACCAGCCCTGGCCCTGCTGCAGGTAGACACTTGCTTCACAGCCAAGGGACAGAGCAGTTAATCTCCAGGAGAACTCAGGGCACGTGAAAGCAAAACTGCAGCCCCACTCCATCCCTTCTGCAAGGCTGACACCATCAGGCAGGTTCCCCAATTCCACACCATGCTTCCTCTGCAGCTCTCCTGGGATCCATTGCCATGTCCTGGATATCCATACCTGCTCAGTTTCTGGCTCTGCTGATTCCAAACCTCCTTCAAAACTATCAGTGGGGGACCTGGTTTACTTCAGCTGGCTCCCACCCTCCCAGCTGCCTCGGGGATGGAAAGAGCCTGGTCTGATGGAGGCCGTCCATGAAAACCTGTGCTTCACCTTGGCCAGCAACCCTTGGGGAAGCCTGGGGGGCCTGAAGAGGGGATTAGACTCTGCAGGAAACTTTCCCGTGGGAAAAGGAACCCTTTTCCTCCCTCCCCAGGGAGACCTTGCAGGTATCTCCCCCACACACAACCAGCACTGCCAAAAACGGGTGGGCGGGAGCCAGAGAGTGAAGGTTTTGGAGGATGGCGCAGCCTAGAGGGAGGTGATGGACCACAGGCCTGTGGGGAGCACAGGGATAGGGGACAGCTGTCCATGCTCAGTGAAGCCTCACAGGGGCTGGAGGGCAGCCCCAGCCACGGGAAGCCCTCTCCAGCCAGCTCCCCTAGCCCAGAGCTGGGCAGGAATTACACCCAGCTCCGGCCACCGACGTTTTCAGTGGAGGGAGGACGCTCCAGCCCCGCATCCCATGGTGTGCCCATTACCTCCACGCTAATTACATCTGTTGTCTGAAACAAATTGATTCATTACAGTGTGCTGTGCTTAACCATGTTAACCAGCAACGCTCCTCTGCGATCCCGACCAGCTCTGTATCAAATCCTCCTTGAAAATCACCGATAAATGACAGTAAATCTAATACCTTCTCCAAGTGGAGTGTAAGATAATAAATAACCTCTGAGCCAGGGAGGAAAAGACAGCTTCCTTTCTAGGGCTTTGTATCTTGAATAATAAGCGTGAGCAATTAAATTTCTATTGCTGTTTTTATCATCTACTCGTTTATTTTTGTTTGGAAGGAGCCTGAGTGTTAAAGGAGCTTCTTGCATGAAGGAACGTGTCTTCCTATTTTCATCTTTCACTGCCAGATCACCCTAAGTGGCAAAAATCAGAACAGCAGAATATTAGACTACCCTGAGAAATGTTTTTATAGAGGGTTTTTTCTGGACACTAAGCTTCATTCTCCCCAGTTAGTGGATTATTTACTCAACAGCAAGAAAAATTAGAATTGCGATATTGGGGTGTGATTATATTCGTAGTTACATATAATTTATATGCACAAAATATATTTTAAAAATTACTGGGTTTTGGTGGAAATTAGCTATTTTTCCTTTCTTATCCCTCCCTGGTCCTCCTGAGATGTGGTTCTGTTAACTGCAGCATTTAGGCAAGCCGATAACTTTACAGGATGCTGGCAAAATTGAAGGTGATTCATGTCATTTAAACCGGGGGTGAGGGGGGAGAGGGAGAGAAACAGCCCATTCATTTGCATACATTTGCATTTTTTAAACTCTCAGGGTGGTTTGACAGCTCTGGAGCTCAGCGAGCTTGAGAAATGACCTTATGGTTCCCATGCCCCCGGGGAGGTTGATGGCCAGAGGCTGGAAGTGTGCTGAGGCTGACGTTTTCCTTCCTTCCCCTCCCTCCACTCCCTCCTCCTGCACTCCCCCCTTCCCATCCCCAAGCCAAGGGTGGGGTCCTCAATAATAACAGGCTTAAAAATAGCATCTGATGGTGACAAATGTCACCAGTGCATGCACACACACACAGACACACACACACACGCACGCAAATGCTGAGCAGACGACACGGAGTTAAACAGCAAAATCCCATTTTATAACAGAAAATTACAGCATTGTTAAAATAAACTGGAGGGAGATGGTGGAAAGGGTGGAGGTCACCTAAAATAAACGTATTCTGCAGATGACGTTGTGAAACATTGCATTTATGGTCATACTTAAAACTCATGCATTACTTTCTTGCCAGGAAAAGCCCCACTTATAAAAAAAATGATGGTGGGATACTGGACTGCTTCCCCCACGTTCTGCCAACAGATTTAGACACCTGAAGCTGCAACAGGAAAAAAAAAAAGAGGGATTGGGGGAGCTAAGCTATGTCCCCTTTTTTGGGTGACAAACACCAGATACAAGCCAGGGACTATAGCAATGTCATAAGCCACCTGCAATGTGTACTCCCTGGGTGACCCAAAGCTCATCCAGGCACTCTGCTGATCAAAACCTCCTTTTTTTCTTTTTTTTTTCTTTTTTTTAAATAATCTTTTTTTTCCCCAACGTCCTTCACTATAATACTGAAGGATCTCAGCATCTCGAAATCAGCAATGTAAAACTGAAATATCAGAGTGAGGCGAAATGCTGATTTTAGCACCCATGGTAAGTAAAAACCACAAGATTATAAGTAAAAACCAATAGATTATAAAGACATATGTACAGAAAATAAATACAGCAAACTTGTATTGCCTCTATGTGTTTGTAGGGGTGGAAATAGAGCACTGGCACATCTCGGAGCAGCCCTGGAAAGATGTGCCAACCCTGGGGAGGGACAGGATCCTGCCCCTGGGTCTCAGCGTTGCTCAGTGGCAGGAGCAAGAGACCTGTGACCTGTGAGGGCTCTTCACCAGCACTTCCCTTTCCCATCTCCTTCCTCACCCCCGGTGACAACGCCCTGAAAAGCCAAGCCCTTGGAGGAGATAAAGGCTGCCAGGGAGAGCCCAGGCTTGTGAAACGTGTGGCTGCTGGTTCAGGGCTGTGTCAGGAAACGGGGGATGTCCCCTTCTCGTC
The DNA here is from genome assembly GCF_031753505.1 of Anomalospiza imberbis. NCBI lineage: Eukaryota > Metazoa > Chordata > Aves > Passeriformes > Viduidae > Anomalospiza > Anomalospiza imberbis. The sequence continues at coordinate 1,238,951 of NC_089721.1, read as the reverse complement.
CACGGGGACAGCGTTTCACACCCTGACTCCTGGCTGGGAGATGGCAATTTTGGCTTTTAATTGCCTGTTGGCATGCAAAATAATTGCTGTAACATGCAACGTTTCAATATTTTAATACTCTAATATTTTAATATATTAGTATTCAACTACATTAATATTTTATTATTTGTATATTTTAGATATTTATAATTTTGCATTAATATTGAATATATTCATATTTTACTTGTTTTTATTTTATATTTTGATTATTTGCATTGAGATTTTTCTGAGCATCTCCCCTTAAAATGTGCACTGCTTGGCCTTCTCTTTGCTATGATTTTCCCTAAGGAAAGTGCTGGCTCCTGACTGTGTTTCTTTTTTCCATGCCTACAAGTAACTCTCGGTGGGAGCGCCCCACCCCCCCCCCCCCCCCAAGATATGGGGGTGCCCCAGGGCAAGCAGGGGATGCAAAGCAGCTGCCCCCCCATGCCAGGCTCATTCTGCATTCAGCACAGTGGAGGAAGGAGCCTCAGGCTCTGGCTGATCTCTGCCTGCTCCCGGTGTCAAAATGTCATTTTTCCAGGCAAAACAAGGTGTCTCCAGTTCTTCCCTTCACCCAGCCTGTGCGTGTAGAGGGATTCAGGGTGCAAGGCCAGGGGCAAAGCTTGGAGTTGAACCTCCCTGACCACTGCTCCCCCATCCCAGCCAGCTACTGGCCCCCCACTCCTGAACATCCCTTGGTCCTTGCTGACACAAAACCCCTGGAGGAATTCCAGCTTTACCCCTGAAGCATAAGACCACCCAGCAAAGCATCCCAGAGGTGTCAGAACCAGGCTTTGGGGTGCTGAGCATGCAAGGCCACCCCAGGCTGCTGACCCTGTCAGGAGAGGGAGTCAGAGAACCACAGAATGAATCTCAGAATGGTTTGGGCTAGAAGGGACCTTAAAGCTCATCTCCTTCCACCCCCTGCCGTGGGCAGGGACACCTTCCACTGTCCCAGGCTGCTCCAAGCCCTGTCTAACCTGGCCTTGAACACTTCTAAGGACGGGAGAGTCAGTAGGCGATCTCAACACCTTTCCTCACCGTGATTTATTTTCTAGCACCACCTCCCCGGCCCGGGGCACTCAGCACCCCAAGGCTCAGATGCTTTGGCTCTGCTGCTGTGCTACCTGCACCTCTTTCCCAATCCCTGCTCCAGGCTGCAGGAGCAGAGGCAGCAGCCAGGGTGGGCTGGCTGCTCTCCCTCTGCATCCACCCATGGTCTCGTCTGTGCAGACCTGCCTGCTGCATCCATCAGCCCATAAATATATGTGGGTTATTTCTTTCCCACCCCCCCCCCCCCACCCAGTTTTATTTGTGTCTCTTCATAATGAGGCAATTAAGATGTGCATGTGAGATCACCATAATCTGTCAAAATATTACAGCTACTTTCACTGGGGTACGCTGGCCAGTGATTGATCACTCCTGCTCCTGTTACTTGGTGGAAAAACACTGGCACAGGGTGCCCAGAGAAGCTGTGGCTGCCCTGGATCCTTGGAAGTGCCCAGGGCCAGGTTGGACAGGGCTTGGGGCAACCTGGGATAGTGGCACGTGTCCCTGCCCACGGCATGGGTCTTGGACACAATGGTCACTTCAAACCCAAACCAAACTCTGATTCTGTTTTGGTGGCATAGGGATGCTGAGGCTCCGTTCCTGCATCCACAACCTTGAGCAAGTCCCTTGTGCAAATGTCCCTGAGCAAAGCCACCCACACTGACACCCCATTCACAGCCAGCCCCACAGGGACAACATCACTGCCCTGGCCAAGCATTTGACTCCAATTGGGAAGACCAAGAAAGACTTGGGATCCCCAAAGGTGGGATTACCTTTTTGTTTGAAAAATAAGGAAGGTGTAAAACCTGAAAAAGGTAAATGTTGCCTTTATATTTATTCCTTACTATGGGGGCACACCTCCCCTCTGAACATCTTGTCTCCAGAAGAACATGTTATTAAACCACCCACCCCAGCAGCAAGCGTTTCTGCCCTCCAGCAGGAAGGTGGGGCAGAGAGCTCCTTGCCTTTCAATCACTTCCCTGGGATGCCTGGAACGATGAGGAAAACGTGGCGACATCAACCGCTGCCTCCCTCGCAAGGAAATCACCGGGGTTCTGAGGAACACCACCCCCTCTGCAGACCCAAAGGTGGTTCTGTGCAGGAGAAATCACCGGGGTTCTGAGGGACACCACCCCCTCTGCAGACCCAAAGTTGGTTCTGTGCGAGGGAACCACCTCACAGCAATGCCACCAGGGTTTTACTACTCTGGGATCTGCAACCAGTCTGGGCGACACGGGGTTGAGCTGAGAAAGGTTGGGGTGTTCAGCTTTTAATTGTGTTTATCCACACAGAAATGAAGATCTCGCCGAAAACTCGTGGATTTTGCTTGTATCTGGACAGAGCAGAAGAGGGAAGATGTTTCCAAAGCGATGCTTTGGCAAGGAAGGATGCACAGAAGGTGGCATTCTCCTTGGAAGAAGCTCGCTGGCAGCACGGATGGGGAGGAAGCCCCGTGGGTGGGTGCAGAGGTGGCATCACCCCACAGGTCTCCCGACAAAGGAGCAGGTCTGCAAACGGAACAGGTGAGCGCAGTTCAAAGGGATGCTCTGTGGGACAACAGTGACAAAGGCCAAGCAGAGTCCCCATGATGCTGACACAGATGGAGACCTCCCTCTGATGCCAGGAGGAGAGGGGTGGCCAAGAAGCCCAGCCCTTCACAGGCTACATGAGATGGAAAAGCCCCAGAAGTCGAGCATGGTTTGATCACATAATTAAAGTGGTTAGGCTTCAGGGAGTGAAATCACAGGGGTGACCTTCACCCTGGTATTTCTTCATTACTTACTGGACTTGTCAGAATTCATACTAATCTCTGAACAAAATCCTTGGGCATACAAGGATTCATCCTTACCAACAGCTGGCTGGCAAGTTGAGCCCATGTGAACTATTTATATTTGCACATACTATATAAAACTGACCTTTTTTTTCAGCTGGAACTACCAGTTTCCTATAAGTAGGCCACAAAAAAAGCCATCTTTTCTGAAGTCTCATCAAGGAGTCCAAAACAAAAGGTATTTTAGAAACACCTGCAGAGTTTCCAGTGATCCTGAGAACAACCCTTTCTCTTCCCAGTTTCCAAAATCCATGCAGGAGTTTATCCAGCCAAGCAGATCTGGGGCACATCAGTACTGGAGATCTGCTGGATCTCTCTGGTAAACATCACTTGGGAAGCTCCACGGGGACTGTTTGCTTAGAAAGGTGGTGACAGGTACCACTCACTTGCTCACCAGGATGTGGAGGCTGAAGCAGCTTCTGTGCCCTGTGTGAATCCATCCCAGGGAATTTTTAAACATTCATTACACACCACAGCAAATATACACCTGTGAACAAATCCATCCCTGCAGGTTGACTCCAGCTACCCAGAGCCTACATGGAGTACTCTGTACTTCATCAACTTTGTTTGCATACAGATATGATCTGGCAAAATTGCAAATTATGAAGCAAATCACCCCTCAGCGTGCTGAACAGTTGGGTGCTGCTGGTTGTAATGGGAATTTGCTGCTGCTCCATGGCCACCAGGACCTGACCCCAGTCCATATAAGGCTCGATTTTCTGTCCTCAGTTCCTCTCTGGGGAGGAACTTGTGGCTCAAGTTGAGCTCTTGGGTGGCACATGGTGATGAACGGGTTGAGCTCATGGCAGGGTGCTGGAACCACCTGATCTTTAAGGTCCCTTCCAACCCAAACCATTCTGTGATTCTATGATCACATCACCAAGTCCTATGCCCCTCCCATTTCCTTGGAACCAGTTCTCAGCCCCAGATAAACACCAACACAAGCCCTGTCAGGGCCAGAATAGAATTCAGTGCCTGCTGTAATTGAAGGGCCATGTTTTCACTTTGGCTTCCTTTTCCCTGCTTCTTTAAATTGCCTGTCACACTGCCCAGTTTCAGAATTTCTATAAAGCTCCAAAATCAGGAGCTCCAGGTCACTTCTGGGTGGCAGCTTGATGAAGTCTGCATGCTGCATGACAAATGCCATCTGATGTGCTGTGCAGGCCTTGGCAAAGGGGCATCCTGGTGATAAATGGTCAAATAAACATAAACAATTAGTGGAGCTACATCAAAGGCACCACCTGGCTCCAGATGGTGTTTTGAGGGCTTCATCCACACACAGAGCAGGGGCAAATTAATTAACCACAGCATCTAGGCAGGTACCAGAAAGAAGACTTTTATGGAGTGGTCACATCTGACATCACAGTCTTTTCTTGCAGCCTTGTCCCCCCATTCAAGCATTTCCTTGGATGTCTGGAGCTTGAGGGGATGGTGCTCTGGGCATCAGCTTCCTAATGCTCCCCTCTGCTGAGGCTTCAGAAGGTGCTGCAAAGCTAAAGATGCTCAAGATCCCTTTTTATTTTCCTTGAAACCCTTAGTGGGCCCTGTCTACACATCTCTGTGTGGCCTTGATGGTGTCCTGGCCGTGCGCAGTACGATGTTGCTGGTACAGGCAATGATGCTGAGTGAGTATCTCCCCCTCACCCAAATCTATATGCACACACTCAAAACATGCGTGGGATGGGGGAATATGTTAAGTGAAACAGGAGAATTTCCAGGCATCCTCTGCAGCCACTCCACTCTCATGGAAACTCATTCACACCTCAAGAGACACACTCCCCCTCCCACACCACCAAAATGAGGAAGAAAAGAGAGAGCAAGAGGAAAATCCCCACCAGAGGTTTGCCCATTCAGGGTCTGGCTGAACATCAGGCTGCTGGTCTGCCCAGCAGCTCTGGCTTGAGACAGATGAAAGTCCATGAGGTATGTGACATTGCTGGTGGCATTTCTGCCCATGTGTGAGCAGCTACTCTCCTCCAACACCTTCCCATTGCACCCAGACCCTGCTACAGGGAGTGACATAGGATATATATACACATATATATATACACAGGATACATCCCTATTAACACACAACATTACAATCCAATGAGCACATCAGTGGTAGGTACCTCCTTCCAGCACGGCCTTAAAAATAGACAAAAAAGCCATTTCCTCCCATTCTGAACTCTCCTGGGAAAACACGCCAGCCCATTCCCCCTTCACTCTCTCTCGTCCTGTTCTTCTTCAGAGCCAGAAAAAGGAAAAGAAATTTTAAAAAAAGGCTCCTATTGAATGGCCTGCACACACTGGGTGGGTTTGCTTCCTGACCAAAAAAAAAAAAAAAAAAAAACTTAAAAAAAAAAAAAAAAAGAAAAAAGAAAAACCAACCAACCAACCAACCACAGCGGAAAAATGTGCCCAGCTTAACCATGGAAAACTGGTTTGGCTGGCGTCCCTCCGGAGTGGACAGGATTGCGAGGGACTTGGACTCGGATCCGGGTGAGGCTGTCACCAGCCTGCATGAAAACACAGCTCCAAAATAAATACATTTTTTGAGGGCTCCGAAAAAGCAGAGTGCAAAGGATGGGGATCCAGCTTCCCCTTCTCTTCTCCCCCTCCACCTCACCCCCAGAGAGAAAGCCACCAACGAACGGGAGGACTTTGGGAATAAAAATAAAAGGGTCAGAGCGCTCGCACATTAAATCAGAAGCAGATGTGTGCCTGCTCGCCAGCCTGAGTCACTGCGGGAGGGTGGGGAAGGGGGGGTTATCGCTATTTTGGTGCTGGGTGTGGGGTACAGAAAACAATGTGAGGAGAAGGCGGTGCAGTGTTTGAGCAGGCTTAATATCGGCTTAGGAGCAGGTACAGGCAGGCTCCAGCAGCGGTAGGGTGGGAAGCTCAGCTCGGCAGTGACATTGGCAGCAGCTGCGCCCCATCCCCTGCCGGGGCAGGGCTGCTCCTCCAGACCCTGCCCAGGCTCCCTGGCAGCATCACCAGGCATCCCCAGAGGCACACATCCCTTTTTGGGGGGGTTTCTTGCTGATCTCCCAGTATCAACCCTCCAGGAGGAGCACCCAATCCTCCCCATGCGCTGGCCGAGATGCTGCCAGGCCTGAGGTGTCTCCAGACTCACAGCAAGGCAGAGGCAGGAGTTTTGTCCTCTCTCTTGGGAGGACAACCTCAGCAGCTCAGCACCTCTCTTAAAGCCCTGCTTGCTTTGGGCCAAGCCCCGTAACACGAGCTCGGCTTCTCCTTTCAGCTCCCACTGTGCCCTGTGCTGCTGACACCGTGTTGCCGTTCATTAGGCTCATAAATCCCACAGGTATTTAGGAGAAAGGTATCTCAGATTGGTCTATTCAACTCTGGCATAACTCAAAATATTCTATTCCTGCTTGGCTGTCATGAGAGCCCTTGCAGCCTCATTGGTTTGTAATTGCCATTTCAGTCCTGGAACTCTAAACACACGAGCTCCCGTGCTGTGGCTGGGCCGGAAGAGTTCCCACATAGACATGAGGTGGATTTTGGAGAGGTGTGTTCATGGAAGGTGCCTCTGCAGATGGCAATACAGCTTGCAAAGACACAGCCCCTCAAGCACCACCACCCCATCATCTGAACCATGGGCAGAATGATAGTCCTCAGCTTGTATGGTGTATCAAAGTCAAACCAAACACAGGATGAAAATTCAGGACTCTGTTTCAGAGAAGAGACCAAACAGGCACAGATGTTACCTGTGAGTGTCTCCTCTGAGTCACCCACAGGACCTGCCCCACTGGAGAGGGGAGTCAGGCAGAGTGGGTGAATATTGCATCTCCCCATCCTTTGCTGCCCTGAAGACGAGCTTCACAAGATGCTCCAATCCATGGAAACAAGAGACGACGGCTTTAAACGGAAAGAGTGGAGATTCAGACTAGCTAGGAGGAAGAAAGTCTTATGATGAGGTTGGTAAAACATAGGCACAGGTTGCCCAGAGAAGCTGTGGGTGCTCCATCCCTGGAAACATTCAAGTCCAGGCTGGATAGGACTTGGAGCAACCCAATTTAGTGGAAGATGTCCCTGCCCAGGGCAGGGGGCTGGAACAAGATGACCTTCAAAAGTCACTTCTAACCCAAGTCATCTGATGATTCTGTGGTCCCATGACCACTTTTCATGCAAGCCAACATTGTCCTGGCCACACTGAAGCCCCAGTGAGACGCATCACATCCCTAACTCTTGAGCTGGGCATTTCTAGTGGAAATACTGCCAGGTTTCAGCACTGTGTGGTCAGGGAAAGAGGATGAGACTTTCATCCAGACTTTTTATATGTAAACCAACCATCTAATGAGCTCTCTGAAGACCACACAGGTAACATATGAGCATAACCTTATAGCATGGCCCAAGCACCAGATATCCAGAGGTAACTCCCTGTCTTCCAGGGATGATTTAATCCAGCTCTCAAGGTTACAGAGCAATTTAACTGAAGATCTGGGGTCAGATTCAGATTTCATTTTTATCTCAGCTCCTCCTGTGTGCCAAGTCCCTGGTTTCTCTGCCAACCCGGTTGCAAGCTAAACAGCAGCTGAGTCCTCAGCTCAGTCCTCAGCTCCTGCAAAGCCTCACCCGCCTGAGCAATCCGCACGATCTGGCGGGGCCCACCCATGGCCAGCTTGGTAAATATAGTCAAAGCTGGTGGAGAACCAACAGAAGAAAAAACATTTGAACTCTCCCTGGAAGAAGAAAAAACCAAATATCCACTGCTTAGATGTTTCACTCAAACACATGGAAAAAAAAAATACTGACAATCAATGGGATTAATTTTTTTAACCGACACTTCTGCAAGTAAGAAGGGGGTCTGTGGGATCAGGTCCCTCAGCAGGCAAGTCCTATGTCCCAGTTGACTTTTGTACATGCCAGCTCACAGTCTGATCTGATTTAAACCAGCTGAGTTGTAAATGAGGCTTATAATGGAATTGGCAAATGACCCTTCAATACAGCATCACAAACCGACAGCACTCAAAAATAACCAAGGGTCGAGTCAGGACTCAGCTCTCAGCCAAGGGTGAGTGCAGAATCTGGGATGCATCATGCCACAGGCTACCAAAGACCCCAAGCAAGCAGGGAGAACTGCCAGCCTCTCCCCACTTTAGAGGGGTGACCCTTCCAAAACAATAACAAAACAAAAAAACAAAATAGAGGAAAGGAGGAGAAAACGCAGCCCTGACATGTAGAGAGAGACAGTCTTGCCTGTTTGTGTTGGCCTATGCTGAACTCCAGGCAGTTTCCAACTGGAGCCCAGAAATGCTGATGGTGTTTGGAGTCTGTCTGCATCCCTCCCATGACGTGAAGAGGCATTCAGGATGATGGGCTAGGATGTTGGTATTTTTTTTTCCCCTAACAACTATATTTACTGTTACATTTTGAACTCCCCATGCTGTCATTACAATGTCAGATGAAATTACATGTGTGATAACCATAACATCGACACATGCACAAGTTCACAGAGGTTTTACAAGGAAACAGCTTCAAGGGAAGAGGGAAGCTGCTCACATGCCTCAACTCAAAGGGGATGTCCAAAGGAGTCACTGAATTACAGGGCACTGCCTACAGCCTCAACTTGGCCTTGCTGGAACTGAATTGAACATTTTTTGGGGGGCTTTCCTGGGTAAAATGTATTCTTATTTATCCTGGTGTAATTCTGGATTGACTCCAGGGATTTAACTGATGTTGTTCTGGATTTGCACCAGCACAAAGGGGATGAGGACGTTAAAGTGGTCTGCAGGACAGACTTGCAGAGTGATCTTATTTTCACTGGGATTCTGTACTGGAAACACTGTGACGGTCACAAATCCTAGAATGGTTTGGAGGGACCTTAAAGCTCATCCAGTTCCAAGCCCCTGTCATGGGCAGGGACACCCTCTCCTAGACCAGGTTGCTCCAGGGGCCATCCAACATGATCTGGACCACTTCCAAGGATGGGATATGGGAGTGCAGAATGAAGATAGCTACACCACTGAAAAACCATCTTTTATCAAGGCACAAGATCGCCTTTCACACATACGCCCCCTACAGAGCACTTCAAGACTGAGGAGAGATGCTCTCTTCTGATCCAAGATGTGCTAGAGCCATAGGAAAGGAACCCCAGCTTGTCATCCACTACTAGACCAGAGGTAACTGCTCCACAAAGCTCAGCCTTTAAGGTGTTAAGAAAATCCCAATTTCTGCCAGGGAAAAAACAGCCATCAGATTTCTTCCAACCTGCTATGGGCAGCTGGGTGAAGAGAACTTGGCCGGTGCTCCTGGAGTACGGTTCCAGCAGCAAACTCCAGAAGAGAGGCATATCTTCCTGTGGCACAGCTGGGTGCATAAGGCAACATCTGTACAGCGCTGACTGCATCTGCTTAGGGGGAAATGGTACAAGTCTAACTAGGCTGGTCCAGTTAAAGTGCCACAGATTCCAGAGAAACTGACAGAATGTTATAGATCAACTTTGCAGTGCATTGTGACACACTGAGACAGACTGAGAGAGCTGGGAATTTGGCCTGGAGAAGAGAAGGCTCCAGGGAGAGCTCAGAGCCCCTGCCAGGGCCTCAAGGGGCTCCAGGAGAGCTGCAGAGGGACTGGGGACAAGGCATGCAGGGACAGCACACAGGCAGTGGCTGCCACTGCCAGAGGGCAGGCACAGATGGGATATTGGGAACCAGGAATTGCTGGCTGGGAGGGTGGGCAGGCCCTGGCACAGGGTGCCCAGAGCAGCTGGGGCTGCTCCTGCATCCCTGGCAGTGTCCAAGGCCAGGCTGGACAGGGCTTGGAGCAACCTGGGGTAGTGGAATTTGTCCTTGCCCATGGCAGGGTGGGTGAAATTGACATTTCCCACCTAAATTCTTCAGTGATATCCACACCTCTGGATGTTTTGGCTCTCAGCTCCTACACGAATTATCTTATGGAGCAGCTGCTTTGCTCTTGCTTTCTTACACCAAAAAGAAGAAGAAAAAAACAAACCATAACAACCAGACATCTAACACAAGAGCAACACCAAGGACTTGTGGGCTGGAAAAGGGCACTGCACGTGCGTGGGGAACACATGGCTGCTTCTTTGTACTCTTCCCAGGGTTCAGGTTTGATTCACCTCCTGAGCAAAGGACTGGAGGATGCTCTGGGTGTGTGTTTGTGGTTGGGCAATGTTCTGAAGAGCAACAGCACACATGTGGAACCAATCACACTATCCTAGGACCTACTTTTTATCCTGGGTGGGAAAATACCAGTGTTTCACCCCACTTTTCCTGCCATCTCACTGTCTGTGCTTTGCATCTCCCTCCACAGCACAGGTAAGACAGCCCCTGGTTAAATGTATTGCAGTGGTTACTCTCTAGGAGAGGAAAACTCCTCAGGTAAGGGGCTACAATAAAACCAGACACTTGAAAGCACTGACCTCTCCCTTCCACCACCCCACCTCCCACCTGTGATCTCTCTAACCCACATGATGTTGTTCCATACATCCATCACACGAACGGAATACCCCTCGCAGCACATTCATTTCTACCCTCCCCTGTTTGTCCACGAAGACACACAACCAAAAGGGGTGTGGATACAACCTCTTGCATAGTTTCAAACGTACAGATATGTATATTTTTGTTCACCTAGTCCTTCCCAGGGATGGGCAGGAGCCCAGCAGCTTGCTCACACCACACTTCAAAGCCACGCACCAGCGCTGGATGAAACACCAGCACCGCAGCACGCCGGGGACTTTCCTTTTCCAAGCCAGCTCTTCAAAATATTTATAAAGGCACTTAAGCCCCGTTTTGACCGCTGCCTGTGTTTGCAAACCCTGCCCTGAGATTCGTGTCAGGTCGTGGGGAGTTCCGCTGGCATTGCTGACATACCTGAGGACAGGCAGAGGGACTGGCAGAACAAAGCCCTGAGTTATTGCAGAGCTGTGCCCTCCGCCGGGCGCAATTATGGTCAGAGAAAACCCTTGTTTATAGCAGGATCCTTCCAGTTGGGGAAAAAGAGATTTAATTACAAGGTAATGGTGCTGTGGGCGTGTGTGCGAGCGCAGTGCAGATGCGGCCAAGAGTTGGGCTGCTCCCCCTGCCCAGGTGGTTGCTGGTGGGTCCTGCTTTTTTGGAGGTTAAAAAAGGGGGATTTGGAGTCTTCCTCCGTGGTTGTTGAAGTCCGAGCACTGAATCAAGGGAGGTAAAGCATGGAAAGTTAAAAATCCAGGAGAGATTCTTGTCTCACCGGGTCAGGAGCAAAAGAAAGGGGATTAAAGGGAGGTGGATGGCCAAATTACCCACAGCTTTTCTCTTTCCTTTTTCCCCGAGTCATGGCCTTGAACACAGGCTCCCTCCGGTAGGTCATGAGACTCACTGAGTGGTTTGGGATGGAAGGAACATTAAAGATCACCAAGTGCCACCCCTGCCATGGGCAGGGACACCTTCCACTATCCCAGGTTGCTCCAAGCCCTGTGCAACCTGGCCTTGGACACTTCCAGGGATGAGGCAGCCACGGCTTCTCTGGGCACCCTGTGCCAAGGCTCCACCACCCTCACAGGAAAGGATTTCTTCCCAAAGTCCATTCTAATCCTGCCCCCCGGCATTTTTAAGTCACTCCTCCTTGTCCTATCACTATCTGCCCATGTGAAAAGTTGCCTTCCATCCCCTTTTGTCATCTCCCTCTAAGCAGTGGAAGGCTGAGGTCTGAGATGGGTTTGGTTTCAACTCCCTTTTCCAAATGGTATTGCAGAATCAGAGCCCAGTGTGAGCTGCTGACATTTTACACAGAGATGGACTACAGGACATTGTAAGCCCAGGAGCTGAATCCTTATTGGGAAAAAAAAAACCAAACCAACAAAACTACTTTTAGATGAAAAGGTGCAATCCTGCTGGACACCCAGAGCTCCTCAGTGCTGCGTTAGCCAAGGTACATGCTCATCAAATGCATGCATCAGAGAATATTTTTGTAGCTCTGTCTTTTCTGCCACTAATTTTAAGGAACAGAGTGCGGTTTCCTCTCCTGTGTTTCTCATATTTAGCTTAAAAATAAAATTTGAACCTAAATCAAACCAAACAGCTTCTTGCCCAAGGTGGTAAAAAAAAAAAAAAAAAAAAAAGCCTCTTCTATGGTGAACCCTTCAGGAAAAAGGAATATAAATCCCCCTGTGGTTCTTTTCCCCCAGCAACATTCAGAAAAACCCCCAAAAGCCAGTGCAAAATTTGCAGTGGGTCCTTCCTACCTCTGCACACGACTTCTGGGAAACATATAAAACATCTACCGGAGCACAGTCTGATTTATACTTGGAGCAGGGCACCTTTAATGGCAGCAGGAGTGTGGGTGTAAATCTCCAGGCATGGAAAAATCAGACACACAGCCCCAGCCCTCTGGATCCACTCTGCTCTGAATGCCACTGAATAAAAATGAGGCTTTATGGTAAAAAAATAGGTACATGTCCTTCTGCTGGATAGGAGAGATTTCTAAGGGTGCAGTGCTATAAATAATGGTTCAAACCAGTTTTGCACATGTCTTGTGCAGCCCATGATGAGACACTGAACAGGTATTGAGAACACCACAAAAATTATCAGGGGGGTGGAGCCCCTCTGCTCTGGAGCCAGCCTGGCACAGCTGGGGCTGTGCAGCTGCACAAGAGAAGGCTCCAGGGAGAGCTCAGAGCCCCTGCCAGGGCCTCAAGGGGCTCCAGGAGAGCTGCAGAGGGACTGGGGACAAGGCATGCAGGGACAGCACACAGGCAGTGGCTGCCACTGCCAGAGGGCAGGCACAGATGGGATATTGGGAACCAGGAATTGCTGGCTGGGAGGGTGGGCAGGCCCTGGCACAGGGTGCCCAGAGCAGCTGTGGCTGCCCCTGGATCCCTGGAAGTGCCCAAGGCCAGGCTGGACAGGGCTTGGAGCACCCTGGGACAGTGGAATGTGCCCCTGCCCATGGCAGGGGGTGGCACTAGATGGCCTTTAAAAGCTCCTTCCAACCCAAACCACTGTTTGATTCCATGGAGACCCAGTGGGTTGAACTAGAAGTGGAGGCTGTCATGCCCTCTCATCCATCACTGCTTCCCAAAACTGTAAGCCAGCTGTGTTCACATGCACAACTGTTGTCGTAGAGCAGGATGGGAACGAGAAGACTCCAAGTCGAAGGCAAGAGAATGAACTCTGATTTATTTCAAATGCACCGCTCTATTTCTCGAGAACATCGTGCAGACTAATTTCATTGGTCTTAGAGTAAAACCATCTCACACCATTGGTGTGCAGTGAATGACACACGGTGGCAGAACATACCTACAAACAATGTGAACAACAAGATAGATTAGAGAATTATTTACATTCTTTCCCAACTGTCTCCCAGGCTATCGCCTGGTTAGAAAACCTTCTCTTTTTCTCTCTGACTGAACTGAGAATATCCACACACAGCCAAGCATGGGTTGTGTCACATGTGCCCCAGGATGTGCCCACCCCACACACAGAGGGAGAATGCACCCCAAAGCAGTGTCCTCTCCCTGCTCTTTGCACAGGGGGGGTCATGGGGACAGCTCCCATGTGAATGGGGACAATGCCACACTCACTCCTCTGTCATGCAGGCAACACAGCCCTAAGATCTTATGCCCATCCTGACTCCAGAACAACACAAATAAAAATTAATATCCTTGGGAGCCAACAGGGATGGGCAGCAAAGCTCATGTCTGCCTCCATAGCCCAGTTTAATAATTCTCACTATTGCCAACTCCTGCTGTTCAGACAGTGTCTGCCCTGTCTGCAGAGCAGAAACACACCCCCAAGAACCCTGCTCAAATCCTAAAAGACCTTCTTTCTCCTTTGACCTTCACCAAGGGCAGGCTGGACCTCTGCTCTTCAGGTGCATTTGAGTGTGAAGGCATTGGAGGAAGACCCATGTGAGAACAAAGAGGAGACTGCTTCAGGAAACGCATGCTGAAATTAGAAAATGAAATAAACAGCCAGTCCTAAAAGAGAAAACTCCTGCCATAAAGTAGATTTTGAGGGGAGGGCAGAAAGGAAAGAAATGGTTGTGCACTGCCCTGCTTTGCTAAACAGGCAGATGGGACCTGTATTTCTCTTCTGAAACTTTAATGGAAGGATATGATTCTGCTGCAAGCATATTTTATATGCCTGGCGATTAAAGAGGAAGGAAAGGGCATAATTTATAGAATTGTGAAACACAGAGGATAGCTTTCTGGCTGCAGTGTTTCTTTATTTTCTTGTTATTCCTCTTAGTCTTCCTTTTGCTCCTAGGCTTGTGAAAGGTGATGGATGGGCAGTGGTGGAGACAGAAATCTTCCTATTATATTCACAGGGCAGGTACTGAATCAGCAACCACAGTGGCTACAAGAGCTGCACCTCCTCTGAACAAGCCTGAGACCAAAGAAAAAGTGTTTCTGTGTGCCCTCATTCTTCCTACAGTGCTTTCCAGCTCCTACAACTCCCTCACCTCTATGCAGTTAGCAGGCTTCAGTCTTTCAAAGAACAAATTTGAGCCTTGCTTGGTTCTTGATGTAGACAGGAACATGACACGGCCAAGCTCTTGCCCCATCTGATCCCCCTGACCCTGCATTTTATGGACAACTTGCCAAACTCTGCCAAGATCCTGGCATTTCCCACTCACCCTACCTCAGAGGAAGCAATTACCACCCACATTTGTCTAGACAGACACCTTGTAGACAAAGAGCTGGCGGCCAAGAAGGTGCCCAGAACTCAGTGGCACGTCCTTGCACTGAAGATGGCCAGGCACACACTCGGCTGAATGAACAAAAGTGGTGCCCAGGGATCGAGGGAAGTGAACCTTCGGTTCTGTTCATCACTTGTGAGACCACAGCTGGAAGACTGTGTCCACTTTGGAATCTCCAGAGAGACACTGCCATTGTGGAGGCACCAAGGTGGTCAGGGAGCTGGAGCACACAAGGTAAGAAGAGAGAGTTTTGTTCAGCCCAGAGAAGAGGGTGTGAAGGGGGAATCTAATTTTTTTCATCTACCTACCTTATGCAAAACTATAGAGAAGAAGGAGTCAGACTGTCCTCAGAGCACGAGAAGTCAGGGGCAGAAGTTTCAGCAAAGCAAGTTTATATCAGATGTAAGAAAAACATTTCTTAGTAAGAGGCTGGTCAAACCTTGAACCACGAAACCAGAGAAATGCTGGGATTTGTATCCCTGGAGATGCTCAAAACTCAACCACACAAAAGCATGAGCCTGACTGAGAGGTAGAAGTTGGATCAGGAGTTTTCAAAGGCTCTTTCCACCAAAACCATTCCCTGACCCTGTGCTTCAGTTGTGCAGACAGGGAGCCAAGGCACAGAGCAGATGAAATAACAGAACCACAGGTATGCAGGCAACCTGCACCTGAGGCCACATCTCCACAGAGCAACCTGAAGCCCTACCCTCAATGCTTTTGAACATATTAAACCCATCACAACAGTCATGTCTGTGTGCTGGGCTTTCTGGGGTCATCTGCTTCACTGGTAGAAGGCTGAGCTTCTCCTGCTGCAAAATTCTTTGAATTTTTATTTTTTTTTCAACTTCAGGGCCAATTCAGCAACTCATCTTTCTGCTAAGACTGTCAGTGAAAGTGTAAACTGCATGGCTGGTTTCTGTGATGTGGAACCATGCCCACCAAGACTTGGACCAGGACTGTGCAGCCCATTTCACATCAGCCACCGTCCAGCCCACACTTGGCAGAAGGCTGAAGACAGTATCAGCCATGCCTGCATGACTCCTGGCATTGGGCCATTTCTCTCCAACCCTCTGAGCAGCCACGATGTAAATCTTGCTCTTCTTTCACTAGTCTTTGCCGTGACAACAGAATCACTTGGCTGCCCACACCAGCTCTCCTTGGGCGTTTGTCAGGGATGCGTCAGTGGAAAAATGAACTCTGCACCCTGGCGAGGAGGGCGAGCAGCTCCTCGTGAAGCTTACCCCTGCTGCCCTTTCTCAGCTCACACGTTTGCTGCAGGAGGAGTGCAAGTCCTCGTGAAATCACTGTGAATATTTACCTCCACCAGAAGCAAATCCATATTCCTCCCTCCCGATGAATAAGCAGGAAGACCTTGCCCAGATAAATGCAGGGTGAGAGCTTTGCTTCCCTTTCAGTACCAGCACTCCCATGCCTAAATATCTCCATGAAATATGTGTGTGTGCATGTGTACACATCCTTTATTCAGAGCTATATTTACTCTTTAGAGAGAAGACTGCTTGTCCCATTGAAGCCAGAAAGAAGGAAGAAATTCTTTACTCTGAGGCTAGTGAGGCCCTGGCACAGGTTTCCCCAGAGGAGCTGTGGCTGCCCCATCCCTGGAAAAGCTCAAGGCCAAGTTGGACAGGGTTTGAAGCAACCTGGGATAGGGGAAGGTGTCCCTGACTGTGGCAGGGGGTTTGACTAGATGAGCTTTAAAAGCCCCTTTCAAACCAATCTATGATTCTGTGATAGGTCAGCTGAGTCCTCCTGTTCACCCCAAGAATGCTGCAACTCCTGGCAAAACAGAGAAAAACACTCCCCAAAGTTGTAAAACTGAGACTCTCTAGCAATTCCTACACATCACCTAAACATCTGGGGTTTTTTTTCACTGTCTGGAACCTCTTTCATTGAACCACTCTAACTCTATGAATTGCAGAGTCTGGTCAGGGGATGCAGGACCCCACTGTGTGCTGGGCCATGTGGGAACATACAACCCTACAACCACCTGCAGGGAGACTAGCAGAGGCTAGCAGAGAAGTCATGGGGGATGGACACGGTGTGGATTCAGCTCAGGAAGCTCACACAGTTAAAAGACCATAAGCATGGGAGGGTGGAGCCCTACTTCTGTCCAGAGAGAGGGAAGGGAGCCCATCCCCTGCTGAAAGCTGTGGGTGGACGTATTGCACTTGGCCAGCCAGAAGATTAAGGCAGGTCCCCTAATTGAACATTTCCCAATGGGAGGGAGATTAAAAAAAAGCAATTTGAGGGGTGGAAAGAGCGCAGGTAAAACATCATCTGGAGAGAACAGGGTGGGCAGGAGAGGCTCCTCACAGAGAGGGGTGAGACGAAGGCTTGTGGGGCAGAGGAGGATGCTGGCTGCACCAGCCACTGCGTGCTTCAAACGCGGGCAGCAGATAACACATGGAGTCATGGAGCAAGGTGGGAGGAGGTGAAGGAAGCAGGCAGGAGAGAAGATTACAGGAGCGCAGGGAACAACAAAGAGGAGGAAAACGGAGAAGGAAAAAATTATGCAAGGCCTTGAAGGTCAAAAGAGTCAACTTCAAAAGGATTCCTTAAAGACATAGAGCAAATGCCTTTATATTAAATTATTTAGTTTCCACACAAATCTAAATAGTATATGGGGGGGTGGGTGTGGGGGATTGCCTCCCAACACTCTATTTGGCACAGAGAGAAAACAAAGTGGAAGGATGATAAGAGAAGTCTGGGACTCTTTTTCTAATGGACGAGACAGGGCTGGAGTTGGCAAGACCCCCTTGCAAAGGACGCAGAGTGAAGCGGAGGAGGCTTTTCAGGAGAGGAACGATGGGAATGAGTAGGACTTATTCTTTTTGGAACTGAAAAATGTTAAAAATTGACTAGCTCAGCCTGAAACAAAATGTTTTCCTAAATTCCAGGCATCTGTTTAACCAAAAACACAGCAAACACCGAGTTAAACAAATCATGTTGCCTGTGAGAGTCAAAACTCTCACTTTGTAGATGCTGAAATGAAACGCTTCCATTTTTTTACAATTCCACCATTAATCTGACAAAACTGACCCAGACACAGAGCAGTTCTTTTGTCATCAAAACCTTCACTTTGTACTGAAACATATTTAGCTGAATTATCTCTCCCCACTGTACTTAAGGAAGCTAAAGTGAAGTACAAAGCCAGAAGAGTCGGCTCCTCTATCCTGGGGCGTTCAACCCATCGGCAGAGTTAAAATCACTGACAATCTATGGCAAGCTAATGTCAGTAAAATGGTACCCAACAGGAGGTTTGAAGCCAGCACAGTGAGCTCTACAATAAGTTCCAGTCCTTTAAACACCATGCTTAAGTAAAATATTACAGCAGGTCATGTTTTAAAGCAGGCAGAATAGGTGAGGAAATCACTGAGGACCCATGAGGATCCTCTTGGAGGAGAACAGAAATTTCGCCTTTTTCATCTCCCTGCCCTAATCACCCCCACTTTCCTACTGACTGCCTGTGCTTCCTTCCACTCCACACAAGTTTTATCATGTGCTCATCCAGCGGTGGATGGCAGCAGGGACTTGTGTCACTGAGGCAAAGACATGGTGCTGCTAAATCAAGTATTTGCAGGGCCACCACAGGGCCCAACAAGGTGGTAACCACTCACACTGGAGAAAGAAGACACTGGAAGAAAGCGACTTGGTGAAGGCCATAAGGCAGGTCATTAGAGGAGCCAAGAGTTTAGTCCTCCTCATCTTGTCCTCCTGTTTTTGCCCACCTGTATCCCAAGTGTTTAGTACTTTCCTCTGTTCAGCTTTGACCTTACGAGTTCCCTTAACCTTCTCCTGGCAGTTTCCTAATGGGCAAATAAATCTCTGGAGAGTATCTTAAATTCTTTTTTATCACAGACTGTATCAGTGTGATAATAAGATCAGCCTTCAGACTCCCCATTAAGTCACAGAAGGTGTGGTCATCAGTCATGCTTTTCCCAGACTTAATTGCCAGACAGACACTTTAAGTGGAAAGTCCACCTAATGAGCCCAATCATTAAAACATCCCTGGTTCCTATTTGAGATGGAAAATTATATTACTTTAATAAGGGGGTTGCATCTTTGCCCCCCTATTCAATCATGCAGCACAGGAAAGGTGAGACTTCTCTGCAAGTTTGCCTTGGATGTGTTTCATTTAAATACAGCCCCCTGCTTCAGGCAAGAAAAAGTAATAAAACTCTTCACGAAAGGAAAGCTGGGTGGTTGGAGAAGTGGCAGCAACCAAAAGGTGAGCAAAGGAGTCAGCACTGATGGGTGTCACCACTGACACCAGGGATGCTCCTGAGAACTGTCCAGGTGGAGACGGTGGAAGAGCCACCACAGTGGCTGTGCCAGGGTGGAGAAGATGTGACATCTGTGGGGTGTGTTTCTGCAAAAGGCCATACGGGGATGGATCAAGTGGGCTCTCAACTGTGACACTTCTTTCCGAAACAGTTCAAAAGAATTGGCTCCATTTGAAGAAAGAATTGGTTGTGTTGGCCGCCTTCAGGACCTGCACCAGGTAGGAGAAGTGGCTGGGCAGCTGCCAGGAGGTTGGGAAACTGAGGTGGAGCAGCTCACTGATTCAAAAGCCCTCGCACGGGGCATCTCCAGCCAAAGTGCCCAAAACGGGGATCAGGCTGCAGGTCCACTGCAAAGGGGTTATCCTCTCCTGCCCTGTCCACTTCTGACAGGAATACTTTCCCACCTTTCCATCTCCCACCCCTACTCATCACGGAAAGCTTTGTCTGGGAGCTCAGCCTAGGTAAGACCAGCCCAAGTCCCTGGTGGTCTTCAGCCACGCCAGACACCTTTGGTTAGAAGCCATCAAGCCCATGGAGGTGCCCCAGTTGGCATGCTCCCACCCCAAAGCACCGGCGGTGAGAGCTGCTCCGCAGGGAATCCCAGCGGGAAGCCCGGGCAAGCCTAAGTTACATCCAGCGGCGGCTTTGCCAGGTGCTGGGAGCGCTGGTTCAGAGCGATCCCTAATAAAAACAAAAGAGGCACGGAAGGGCGTGTTGCTTTTGGGTAATAATACATCTTAGAACTGCACGGTGAGGCAAAGACAACGCCACACCCTAAGCCACCCCAAGGGTGTGGGCCTTGTACAATGATTCGCCCACGCCCAGAGCCTCCGACGACAATTCACATCCAGCGCCGCGCAAGGATCAGTAAATACCGTATCTCAAACCAGGAAACGACAGCTTTTTCCATGTGCATGGAGGGAAAAAAAGCCAAACCAAAGATGTGTCTCAACGTGAACGTCACCCCAGGCAGATCCACACTGCCGCTGCGCCCCGTATTTTCTGCACTTCCCCTACAAGAGGCCAGCAAAGTCAGTGGCATTCATAATTTGAGTTATATTAAGCATCAATTTTGGAGTTTTTTTCATCATTTCCCTTCTAAAGGGGAAAAAAAATCCAAACCAACAAACAAACCAACAAACAGAGATGATGGAACTATTTAAATGCATAATTACATTTTGATAACAACAAAGTCATGCGAGGCACTTAATAGATAATAAAACAACAAGATCTCATCACACCCAAGCTCATTTTCACAGCTGTAAATCTACTTCTGGTAAAGTTGCCGGGAAAAGATTTTACTATTGAGTAATAATGGAAACAAAATAGCACTTATTAAAGGGAAATGGGAGCAAGAACTCATCAGATGTTGAAAGACAACAGAGAAAATCAGTTTGTTATTAGGAGACAGGAGAAATAACACTGTTCTGTTGGTCTGAGATATTGGCAGCGAGATGTGTTGGTTATTTACAGAGATCCCACTTTTTTTCCCCCTTCTAAACCACAGTGCATTTGCTGTGATGTTCACAAAAACAGCAATTAAAGATGCAGCTCTAGGGTTGCACCTCCAGGAAAAGCAAAAAAAGCAGCAAAATGAAAGTGTCTCCAGACCTATGCCTAATAATTTCTGAAGTCAGGAAATTCAAGTTGTTTTTCCAACATAATTTAAGTTATGTTTCCCCACAAATGCACCTAATCATTAAAACAAAAAAAAGAAAAAAAAAGAAAAAAAAAAAAAAAAAGAAGAGATGATGATTGCAATAAATCTGCTTTCTGAGCGATCCCAGGAAAAAGGCAGTGGCTTTGAGCCTGTAGGAAGGATAGAGCTAGTAGAGTTACTGTGTACCTGCCTGAAAAAGGGAGGCTCAAAGCTTTCCTGGGGCCAGGTGGTGTTCCCAGGGAGGAATGGTTGTTGCATTATTAATGAGGGAGAAGATGCGACCACCAGGGACAAATGAAATATATATTCCTGGCTGGCACAGCAGACACAGTTCTGGTAGCTCAGGAACAAGGGGGTCATGCTGGATGTGGCTACTTGCCCTCAGGGCAGCCAACTGGGGCAGATCAGGAGATGTTTGTACAGATAATAAAACTCCTGCTCCAATTTCTGAATCCTGAGAGGAGGCTGGAGAAAAGATGGATTTTATTTCTCCAGCTGCAGCACTGAATAACAGGAGTGAGGCACAGCCCTACTGGTGCACACACAAGCAAAGAAATAAAAATATCCAATATTATTGTTTACTGATGATGGCTCAGAGCATGTTCAGATCTGACTAAGTTTCTACTGGGCAAGGTTTTATTATCATTATTATTATTATTATTACTATTACTACTACTACTACTATGACAATTACTGTTATTATTACTCTTGGTATTAATTGGAGTGACCATTTAAACTGCACCAGTGTCTTACAGCTACAAGTTGGATGCTCATTCCCTTAAAGGCACTGTGTAAGTGAGACCAAGGAAGGAATAATCCATTCCTAATGCCTGTGGTCCAAAGAAACAGTGGGAGAAAAAAAGAGATTGCTTGTTTTGTGCAGAAGAGGAACAGAGAGACTTGATGATTTGCAAAGACCATGGATGAAGCCCTCGGCAGAGCCAAAATTTGATGTTAGCTTTTACAAATCCCAACTCAGCCCTCTGTCTAGACCATCAGCCTGAACTAGCTCTCATCTGAGGCTCAGCTTTATTCAAGGATAGAGGTGGCCTAAAGCTCAGAGGAGCTTCAGGTCAGGGCCACCCCATGGGTTCTGATGGGGACAAACTTTTCTGAGCAGGGGTGCTGTGACAGGACAAGGGATTAAAGTTTTAAACTAAAGAAGAGGAGATTTAGATTAAGTATGAGGGAGTTTTCCATAACGAGGATGGTGACACCCTGGCACAGGGTGCCCAGAGAAGCTGTGGCTGCCCCTGGATCCCTGGAAGTGTTCAAGGCCAGGTTGGATGGGGCTTGGAGCCACTTGGGATAGTGGAAGGTGTCCCTGCCCACGGCAGGGCCTTTAAGGTTCTCCCAACCCAAACCACTGAGTGAATCCCATATGCCAGGTGGTTGCCATGTGCTGAACCTCGAGCCCACACCCCTGGTTGGTGGCACCAGCCCAGCAGCCAGGTGGCTCAGCCCATCACTGGTAGTGTTCTGGCGCCTGGCAAAACCGGAGGATGTTCCAGTGCACCAGGACAGAGAAAGTGACCCAAAGGGAGCTGGGATTGGCAAGGTTTGTGCTGGTGGCATCACCCAGCACCTCCACAGTTCAGCTGGGATTATCACTGGATAAAACCAAAATGATGTGGGAATGAAAGAAGAGTGGGATTCCAGGGAAAAACAGGAATAGTCAGAGAAGCTGGGAATGACAGCTTGTTCCATCTACCACCCAGCCTGGCAGGGTGCTGGGGAAAGGGCAGGGTAGGGCAGGGAGGGTTTTGCATGCAAGTAGTGATACTCAAAAAAAAAAGTACCAACAAAGTGAGGCTTTAAAAAATATAAACAGTTTTGGGGAACAAACACAAATGGCGTGCAAGCTAAAAATAAGCAGCAGAAAGTGAAAAAAGGGATTAAAGGAGCCCAAAAGAAATAGTGAACAGCAAATTGCAGGGAATTGTTCGGCAAACAATAAAACGCTCCTCGCCATCTCCCTGCAAAAGGCAGATGGCACTGGGAGAAAGCAACCCCCGACAAATGATAGCTGCAGAAGGGGTGAAGGAGGAGGGGGAGAAAATTTCAGACCTGGCAGATTTGTTAAGTGGTAATTTTCCCTCTGTCTGTGCAGAAGACAAAGGGGAGGGAAAGCTCCCCAAGACAGGGATTGTATTTCACTCCGCGGTTGAGAAGGCTTTCGAGTGTCTGCAGATAGCAGCAAGAAATGGTCCTAAAAAGATTAGAGCTCTTAAGGTAGGGCAAAATACTATATCCAGACAACACACTCGAGTTTTAATGACAGCGAGGAGAGAATTGAGTGAACCATTGTCTGCTGCCTCTAGGAAACCAAAAACTTAATTTGAAACAGCACAGGCTCGAGCTGGACTTTTCCCACAGAAAGGCTTTACTCCTGCCCTTTAAGCATCACTTTGTATCCTTGACACATATTTTTCATTCATCTTTTTCCCATAGCCAACACAAGTTTAAGGGCCTTCTGCATTTTTAGAGTGATTTGGGTGGCTTGGCTTTGAGCATCTCCCTGTCTAGAATGCACCTCTTCCCCCTGTATCCCTCTTGCCAGGCTATTAACTGTGTTTATAGATACCCACCTGACAGATGAAGAAGGAAAGTGACTTTCCAGAGATGCATAGGGAATGTGCTGGAAAAGAAAATCACCCTGGGTTTTCCAAATCTCAATCCCCAGACTATCCCCTGCCCTTCCTACCCTTAATTCCACTATGGGCTTGCTAAGTGGGTGCAAACCAGCAGAGCTTCCATACAACATACTTTACACTGGGACCAAGACCAAGCATCACATCCAGCCTTAAATCACAGAACTGCAGAATCGTTTAGATTGGAAAAGCCCTTTACGATCATCAGGTCTAAGTGTTAACCCAGTGTGGCCAAGGCCACCCCCACATTTTGCCTGGATTGGGATTTTTGTGCCTCCCCAAAAAATGAGGCTGATTGCTATGACCCCAAAGTAGCCCATTTGCCCTTTGGGAGTTACCGGGACTCCCCTGGCACTGCCTGGCTGGGGACAAGGACAAAGCAGGGCATTGCTTTGCTGCAAGCCTCATCACTGCATATTCCAGGGCAAGGGGCGCGCCACTGTCATCCCCACCGGCCCCATCTCCAGCAGGTGACACTGAGGTGGCTCTGCCATCCCCCATCTCAACTCCAGCATCCCCCAGCCTGAGACTTTCGCTGCAGGGACCCCCCTGACCTTGCCCGGGGCTCTGTTGCTAAGAATAAAACACAGAGGGCTGTGCTGTGCTGGCGCGCGGTGGGATAATTGCAGGGAAGCGGCTGCTGTAGCCCAGCGACCGCAGTAATTGGGCACGGGCCATCCTGCAGCCAGGTTTCCCGTGCTATTATCCCCTTATTAACAGAAAGCAAATCTACCTTTGCAGAGGCAGCACTTCGAGCCTGGAATTATGCGGTGTGGGGCTGCAGGGAGGCATCCGCGGCATCTCTGCAACAGCCTCAGCCCTTTGCCACCCAAGGGGTGGGTGCTGGCAGGACCCACAGGATGCTCCCGCCCAAGTCATGGCAAAATCCCAGCCACAGAGACCCAAGGTCCCCTGTGGTCATTGGAAAGGTGAATGTTAGACTCAGCCACATGACGGTTGCCCTCATGGAGGCAGGCGAGTGAGATTTGTTCTATTAACTAATTAATCCCAGCAGCATCCCTCTAAGGTATGGCAGGGAGTATTAATTTAATCTCCCAAGGAGGAAAGCTAAAGGTCAAAAAGGCTTGAATTTCTCCTTGCCCACCTGGATGGGGGCCACAAGCTGAGCATTCATGGATTTAGGCTGGAAAATAATGCACAGCACCTCAGCTGGGATGGTCCTGCCAAGGTAGCACAGGATGTTAAATGTAAAAGAGGCAGAAGTGACAGCATCATTTTAAGGAGAATCAACCCACAATGCCAGGGCTCTCTTTGCTGGAATACCTGAAAGCAAAGTGCTGATTTCTGAGACACCCAAGGAAAAGGTGGAAGTCTCTGCAGGAGTTTCCTGGACTTCCATGTCAATGTGATCATGTGGCTTTCCACGGCGAGAACTAACACAGGTACTTCTCACCATCCCTGTCTTATTCCAGGCTAACTTTCTCTATGAAGCTCAACTCAGAAACAGTCCTGAATAAAATGTGTGCCCGATCATGACTTCTTACCTGCCTCAGAAAGTAGGTAGCAAGGCGTGAGTCAGGATTAAAGCTGGAAACTAGATTAAGTGCCTCTATCCAAAATGCAATCAACAATGAATAGAGCAAGGTCTGGCACATTTATTTTTTTAATGGAAGTTTATTAAGGTCTTCGGGGCCTTACCTGAATCTTATCTCAAATTTGAGATTTGCTTTGAAATGTATAAAGTGGAGCACAAATCTCATAAGGAGCAGCTGAGGGAGCTGGAAAGGGGCTCAGCCTGGAGAAAAGGAGGCTCAGGGGGGACCTTGTGCCTCTGCACAGCTCCTGACAGGAGGGGACAGCCGGGGGGTTCGGGCTCTGCTCCCAGAGAACAGGGACAGGAGGAGAGGAAACAGACTAAAGTTGTGGCAGGGGGTGGTTTAGGTTGGAAATTAGGGAGAATTTCTTCACAGAAAGTGCTGTCCAGTCACTCCATGGGCTGTCCAGGGCAGCAATGGAGTCTCCATCCCTGGAGGGATTTAAAAGCTGTGTGGATGTGGCATTTGGGGACATGGGTTAGTGGTGGCCTTGGCTGCACTGGGGGCATGGTTGGACTTGATGGTCTTGGAGGGCTTTTCCAACTTGAAATACTCCATGTTTCTATGATTCCCAGTGAGGCTCACTTCTACCTCCCCCAGTTTCCATGGCAGGCAAAGCCCAGCAGATGATCTACAGAACAATCTTAACCATGAATGTCAATAAACTCAAGACTGACACAAAGAATTATCAACCCTGAGTATTTCCATGCTTTCCTCTTTCTCTCCACCTCTTCTTAACGCAGCTTTTAGCCTTCCTCATTTCAGCAATTAATCCCAGCCCTTCTGAAAAGGCTGAGTCCTACAAGCTTGAAATCATGTCCACACAGAGCCAAATCAGCACAGATGTGCCAGAGAGCAATGCAGTCAGTTTTTCCTTCCCCTGAAACTTGAGACTACTTCTGCTCAGTGTTGTGGTGCTCTGCAGACTGGGGATGTCAGGACCCTTCCCCAGATGGCAAGCAAGAAGTCACCCTGGGAAGATTAAAGCAGAGAGAGAAGACCTGGGTTGCCTTCTGCATTTTTCAGCCCTTCTCCATCCCTTTGTGAAAGGCTGGTGCTGTTAAGCAACTATGTAAGAGATGAGAAGAGTCAGGGGAAATAAATAATACATAGATGTTGAAGTGTGTTGCCAAGGCCACCTCCAGGATGGATCTGTACCCTCTGGACAGCTGCCTGCTCCTGCCCTGGAGAGATGTCACTGGGAGTGAAATGGAGCTCCTGGGCAAGACATTGTTCCACAGTGATGCATCAGAAAACCTTGCAGGTGACAGAAACTGTAATTGCTGTGCTTAAACTTCACTGGCCCATTCCACCCCTGTGAAACCCAGCTTTGCTGCTGATTTCAGCAGAAGAAGGAGGCATGTGCCCCTACCAGGGCAGCTGGTAGGGATACCTCTCCCCAAAGCCTGGGCAAAGCCCTGCTGCCTGAGCAGAGGGTTCCTTGTACCCCTGGGGCCTCGTGGATGTTCTGGTTTCCATGAGGACCTCAGCAACATTCTTCATCTTCCCCAAAAGCAGCCCAAACCAGGTGCAGAGAGTCACCAGCCTGGAATAAAAGGGATCTTAGACCCAGTGTCTTCCTGGGGTTCAGGGCAGAAGTGTCTTGCCTGCAGAGGCTGCAGGGACCCCTGGGAGCTACACTGCATCCCACCAGCCCCATCCCCAAATCCTTACTTCAACAGCAGCTTGGCCACATCTGCCTCTGTTTTTCACAGCAACCCCCTAAGAGCTCAGTGGCACTGTAAGAGCAGTAAGAAATAACATATTTGACACTCCAACTACATAACTGGAATGCAAAATAAAAGGTATGTGGTGTGGCTGGATGCAGCCAAAACCATGGTGTGAGGTGCCCTGACTCATAACACGGAGAGCTGGCTGTGCCAGTCGTGCCAGCAGCCCACTGAAAGGGGTCCTGTCCCCAGTCTGTCCTTCCCATGGGTTAGGAGGTGAGGCATCACCTCTGGAGCAGGATGCCTGTCCCTCAGCAATGACACAGAAGCATCCAGCCCTGATGCACAAAGACACCAGGAGGGGCTGGGAGGTGATGGTGAGGGGTGCAGTCATTGGGGTGGCAGCTTCCAACCTTGCTGTGATGGAGAAGTCCAGGCACACTCCTGCCTCACTGCTGCTGCCTGCAAAAAGCCAAAATACCCCCAGCAAAACACTCTGCAACCCACTAACACCCCTCTCCTCTCCTGTGCCCACTGCAGAGGGCAGCTGGAGGGGCTCAGGAGACACAGCACAGAGGGATGCTGCTGGCACTCCTAAAATAAGATACCCACAGATAGTCTAATGTCTCTGCAAACCACCACCCTCCCCCCGACACACATCTGCCAAGATCAGAACTGGCTGCAAAGACTGAGGATGTTTTTTGAGAATTATTAGCTGTAGCTGTTTGCACGCATTCGCCTCACAAAGCCACTGGGAGGAGAGGGGGGGAATATTCTTCCTGTTTAGTACAAAAATATAGGTAACAATTATGAGGCAATAATTGATTCATCTGATAGTTTATTAACTGGAGTTGGGATGTGGAACTGACAGGCTCTGCAGCCAGCCTTTCATGTGACACGTTATTAAAGGCTCTTTTTCTGGCTCCGAATGGCAGTGGCTGGAAGATCAAAGGTCAGACATTTCAAGAAGTAAATTGGTTTAATGTGGCTGCAGATAGCCTCACAAAAACCTAATAAATATGCAGCGAAATGTAAGGAGAGAAAATTGTGGACAAGAGAGACAATTACTTTGAAACCAGGATAAGAGCAGCGCAGGCTCAAATTAATCAGTGTTAGGCCTTCTTCTCTCTGTCTCAGGATTTAGTATTCAGAGCAGGAGCCCAGCTGATAGCTGGGATGTGTGCAGGGAGCATTGATACCCAACACCAGAGCCTGCTGGGGGAAGGTGCTCATCTTCGATCCGCAGCTGGGGTGGTGCTGAGAGCCACCTTGGTTTTACAGGTACACCTGAGACCCACAGCAAAGGATGCTCGTGAGTACCACAGGACTCTGTGGTGGCTGGTGAACAGATTAGCAGTCCAGGGCTGAAAATACTCCTAAGAGGATAGGCTGGCAGAGCTGGGGCTGTGCAGCTGCACAAGAGAAGGCTCCAGGGAGAGCTCAGAGCCCCTGCCAGGGCCTCAAGGGGCTCCAGGAGAGCTGCAGAGGGACTGGGGACAAGGCATGCAGGGACAGCACACAGGCAGTGGCTGCCACTGCCAGAGAGCAGGCACAGATGGGATATTGGGAACCAGGAATTGCTGGCTGGGAGGGTGGGCAGGCCCTGGCACAGGGTGCCCAGAGCAGCTGTGGCTGCCCCTGGATCCCTGGAAGTGTCCCAAGGCCAGGTTGGACAGAGCCTGGAGCAACCTGGGACAGTGGAAGTTGTCTGTGCCCCTGTCCTGGGGGAGGCTGGATCTAGGTAATTTTGAAGGTCCCTTCCAAACAACTGTTCTCTGTGTACATGATTTCATTTTATGACCCTGTGGGGAGCCATTGGTGTGTCCAAGTAGGTTCATGGCAGCACTGGATCATCAACTCACAGCCCAAACCCATTGTCCATGGATAAAAAATGAACGCAGAGGGGCTTAATTACAAAAAGTGATGCTTTAAGCTCATCTCATTTTTAGCTTGATCTCGTGACATTTTCAGAAATTTGCCTCACTTATTTTTAAACTCCAGATAGTGATAACTGAATTATCTGGCTTTTGTTTGGATTCATCAAATGCTTTAACTCTAACAACCTCTAAACACACACAACAGAGGATTTCTTTGCCACAAAGTCACAGGTTCGGTCCTTTTAATTACAGGTGAGAAAACACCCACTCCAGCTCTTTAATCTGGAAAGGGACTTCCCACATGAAAATAAAGTATGATATTCCCAGCACAGCTGGAAACAGGAGCACAGGGAACCCATCCATGAAACAAAATGTCTGGTACCCATCGGACAAGCAGATGAGGGTACAACCTCTTTGTATTCCCTCTGCAGGTGACCTTCCCCAGCTGAGTCACTGTGATCCATCGTGGTTTACTCCAGCCCCACCAGACAGACAGACAGGGATTGAGCAGCAGGGTTGGTCTGTGATTCAGCAGTGCCAAGCCTTGCCTGCTCACCCTCACAGGGACCTTCTGCAAGCACCTAAAGTTTGGGACCCAAGGGCTGAACAACTCAGTAGAATCACAGAACCATTCAGGCTGGAAAATCTTGCTGAGTCCAACCATTCCTTCTCCCAGCACTGCCCAGCCCACTACTGACCCATGTCCCCAAGTGCCACAGCCACATGGCTTTTAAATTCTCTCCAGGGATGGGGATGCCACCACTGCCCTGGGCAGCTGTGTCAATCCCTGACCACCCATTCCGTGAAGAAAATTTCCCAATATCCAACCTAAACCTCCCCTGGCCCAGCCCGAGGCCGTTCCCTCTCCTCCTGTCTCTGTTCCCTGGGAGCAGAGCCCGACCCCTCGCCCCGGCTGTTCCCTCCTGTCAGGAGTTGTGCAGAGCCACAAGGTCCCCCCTGAGCCTCCTTTTCTCCAGGCTGAGCCCCTTTCCAGCTCCCTCAGCCGCTCATTAGACTTGTGCTCCAGACACTGCCTGACCCCCACTGCCCCTCCTAGGACATGGTCCTACACCATCAGCCATGTTCTCCATAGCTGGAGCAAGGATGAACGGGATCCCTCTGCCCACCACATCCCCATTCGTGGCTGTAAACCCCTCTGCCCAGAATGGACCTGCACCCAGAACAGCCCCCACACCTCCCTGGTGAGGACACCTTGTGAGAAGCCTTGGGGATGAGGCAGAGAGGGACAGCTGGTGCCACCTGTGTCCTGCTGGCCAAGGGACAGTTCCAAGAGAACCCACCCTTCACGGGTCAACAACAAGGAGAACTGATGGGACATGGACCTCTGCATCTGCAGCCCACACAGCCAGCTCTTGCCCTGAGTTATCTGCGTGTATATTGCTCTGCCATAAATCAGGAGCCCTGACACTGTAATTTGTATCTGGGGAACCTGGAGCAATTACAAAATCAGCCCAAACACCATTTGTTTCACAAGATTTTGCCCTTAGTTAGCACTGTCGTTCTGCTTTAATTGCACTGTAATTAATTGCAACAAAACTGTTTGGAAAGTGCATGTGCACAGTGGAAGGGCTGGAATATTGCAACCTGACTCCTCTGTTGCAGCCATAAGCATAAAATCTGTCATCCTCTTTCTATACAAAACTTAACATTCACTTTACCACCTTGTATCCAGAGGATCTCCAAGACCTCTCAAAGCCAGACTCGTGGAACGCGACTCCTTGCTTACTTTACATTCAGGGAAATTAAGGCTCAGAGGAGTTAATCTCTTTAATTTCTCTTCAGATGTGACTAAGAGGGCATAAATTGCCCGAAGTAAACCAGGCCCTGTCATGGATGTAAATCACAGCCCCGCAACACTCAGAGGTTCTCATGTTCCCTTGCAGCTCCCAAAGCCACCCAGCACCTTGAAGAGGCTGGGATCTGCCTCCTGTCCACCGAGGGGGTTGCCTCGTCCATAAATTGAACGTGGAGCAAAAGATCTCCCTAAAGACAGACAGCAGTGAGAGTTGGAAGTGATGATGTCCCACCCCTGGAAGTGTCCAAGGCCAGGCTGGACAGGGCTTGGAGCAACCTGGGGTAGTGGAAGGTGTCCCTGCCCACTTCAGGTGTGTGGAATAGGTGATCTTTAAAGTCACTTCCAACCAAAATAATTCTACAACAAAGGAAAGCAAACCTGATCCATTCTTTCGCAGTCCATTCCTTTTTAGCATCCAGCTGTGGCATGGAGATACTAATCCCAGCTGAGGTGGGCTTCCAGAGCCCCCTCCCAGCTGGCACTCTGCCTCTCAGCACAGACTGCAACAGCAGCCATAATGTAATTGCTGGGCAGCCACTTGGAAATGAGAAGCCACCAAATCCACCCACAGCTGCCTTGAGTCTCATCCCCTGAACAATTATTTCTGTGGAGGGAAGTCAGCTGCACTGTAAGTCTGCATCCCTGCAAGGCTGGGGAGAAGATCTGGAGGGACACTGGAGACAGGAGGCAGGGATGAGCCGATGTGGCTCATCTCCTCCCACACACCCTCAGTGAGGGGCCGGGACAGTGACTTGCTGCTAAGGCAGGAGGGGACATCTCCCATTTTGAAATTGCTCAACATCCATAACAAGAAACTCTTGGGTATTTTTAAACTAAACAGACTTGCAGAAAAGCATATACTCTTGCTTTTCCTCCCTCTTTGCTGTTTTCTTTTTCTATTTCTTCTTTTTTCTCCTCTTTCTCTTCTCTTCCTCTTCCCTCCCAGAGCCACATGGTGGAGAAAGGGCCCACATTTTGCATGAAGGCAGCAGTGCCAGCACAGGGGCCTGTGGATCCACCTCTACAGCCACCCACCTGGCACTGTGGTGTGGCACATAAAGAAATTCCATGGCAGAGGTGAGGATGCACCTGCTTGGAGGAGCTCATGGCAATGGGAGTCAGCCAGGGAGCGGGCAGGCAGCAGCAGGGGGTCCAAAGGCAGCAGCAAAATGATTGGGATTATCCCAGCAGCAGTGGCTCTGGAAGATCCAGCTGATCTAGAAGACCTCCCAGGCACATGCCTAGAGAGCCTGGGGTTTGGCTGAGGATCTGCTCCATCAGCTTCAACTCACCTTGGCAAAAGGTGCCCAGATACCATGGTGACGGGCTCAGCAGGGATAAACACTGAACATGGGTGTGGGTTGTTTGCATAGTTAGGAAGCTGGCTGGTCTCCATCCCTCCACCCTGCCTCCTCCCAGCAGTGCCAGGACCTCAATCCAAAGTGGTCTCCTTCCTCCTCCTGGGCTGGCTCATCTGCGGGCAACACGGAGGCACTTCCCAAACTGGTTTCCTGCTAGGCAGCGCAGGGTGGGGGACAGCAGTGCTGGGCTGCTGCTTCTGTCTGGGAGGTGGAAGTCATTTGATGGTCCCCACATCCGCCTGAATCCACATGGAGACAGCGCAGAGATTTTTCATGGTGTGGACAGTCCCTCCTCCTCCTCTTCTGCAGCTGCCAAGAACATCAAGACCCTTGCAAAACCAACAGATGGGATATGGTGGCCTTTCACCCCCCGCAGAAAAAATCACTCAGGACCACCACACACCCATTCCTCAGGTGCAAGGGCATCTTTTTGAGGAATAGGGAAGAAGGCAATCCTAGAGTAGCGAGAAATAAATCTATAATTAAGGCAAGCTGCTCACATGAGCGATACTCGAGACTTATGCAGACCTGTGAGCAAAGTTGCCATCAGGCACGCAGCTCCTCTCAGGCTTCCAGTAAGGAATAAAAAAGCTCTGACTAATATAAAGAGGCCTCCAAATCATTCTTGGCAGAAGCATCCCAGCCTCAGATCCCCTCCCTCTATTCATCACTAAAGCTTTCTCAGGCAAAGGAAAATAAACCGTGCAGCTAACTCACTGACCTGGCCTGCAGCAGGGTGCAGCTGGGTGCTGGCTGCCCCTTCTCCAACATTAAATGACAATGTAATAGCATATATGTACGTTATATTAATTTTTATATTGTATGTAAATTTACAGTATGTATTATACTCAAAAATTGTACATTGTACAGGTGTATATATTTATAAATATATTATGTATTATATTTATATAAAAAATATATATATATACATGTATAAAATAATATAAATATTAAGGGGAATAACGACACGCAGATGAGACCCATCTTGATTCCATATTCCCATCTCCATCCTGCCAGGAAGACAGGGGCACTGGCAGGGACAGGGATGGGTCCTCCCATCACTGCCTGCTTTTCCAAGATTATCCACACACACTCAATAATATCATGTTTCTCTGCGGTCTGAGATACTTCACCTTTTCTAATTCCTTCCAAGTGCATAAAAGCATTCCACCAGGGACACTTAATGGGAAAAAGACCAGGACTATGAACTGGGCAGGGAAGACTCCAGTTTTGAAACTATTTTAATAGCTTGTTATTTAATTAAGAGCAATAGCTCTGAAATTATGTCAGTGAAACTTGCTACTTATTTATTAATTAGAGGAGGAATTTCAAAGGAGGCTACGGGAGTTAGGTGCTGGACAGCCCCAGGCTTGCTGGAAAATCCCAGGTTTCTCCAGCTAATGCTTGCTCAGTGCTCAAACACGCCGGCTCTGACTTCTCACTGCTTGGCACCTGAAGTAAACAGTGTCAAGCACAGGCAAAAAGTGAGTGTTAAATACTGCCTGTTCTAGATCAGGGGTTTGGAAAGTCCTTGCTGCAGAGGTGGGAGTGATGGAAGGTATTGCAAGACCAGGGAGAGACCACAGAGCATCTCCTTTACCTTCCCAGGAGTCTTGCTGGGCTGTCCTGGTGTAGATACATCGGGATATGGGCTGAGAAGCCTGTAAAAGATTTCTCCTCTGATGTGGGGTGCTAGAGATGCTGAAGGCATAAAGGCCTGGCCATGCCCATGGTATCACTCCCTGCAAACAGCTCTCGGATAGACCCAGCAACGTCAAAATCCTTCCAGGAGGAGAAACCCCTCTCTGATTCCACTTCCACCAAGGAGAGGGAAGGAAGAAGTCCTATTTAGCTTCACTCCTCCAATATTGCACCTGAGTGAACTGTAGGCGGGTTCCACATCCCCTTTCTGGGGGCAGAAGAAGCTGCAGGTCCCCGCACGACCGCGATGAGCGTTCCCGTCCGCCCAGCGCGCTCTGGGAAGCAGCGCCGGGATGGCCGAGCACCGGTTCCTCCTCCGCTGAGCACATTCCTCCCCTCCTGTTTTCATTCAGCCCAACCTTAAACAAAACCACCGCTGTTGTTTTTATCCGCGGTGCGGATCTGGGAATTGCCTACATGGGGTCAGGGGAGCTGGAGAGGCAGTTTGTGCTGCTGAAACTGAGTTTCATCTCCAGAAGGAGCTGGTGAAAATGTGCTTAGCTAGGCATAACACTCTGCCCTGATGCATCCTGTTTGCCAGTGAAGAAGCAAAAAGTTCCCAGATCGACTGAGATTTACACCCAAGCTCCAGACGTGGGGTCTCCAGATAAAGGAGCTGTGGCTTCCCCATACAAGCCCCGCTTGCAGCATGGGCAGTGTGGAGCAGGTCAGCTTGAGCTGGGCTTAACCCTGCACCAAGCATCAACCTCCTCCCGACCATGCTTCCCAGCATGTCTTTAATCACAATTTTTCTGCCAGCATTAAACCTTCCAAGACATTTTAACTGTACAAGACAAAAATGAGATTTTTTTCTCTCAAGTTTTCTGCAATGAACAACTGAAACAGAAACTTCTTTAACACAAATACTAACAAACAAGTATTAAAAATATATAATAGAATATATATTATTTTGTATAATTGTAGATATTTCTATCTGTTATATATTTCCATCTACTGAAATATTTATATTAATATATATTCCTATTCTACTCTATTCTATTCTATTTTAAATATTAACTGCCTCATGAGATCTCTTCTGCCTACACAGCTGGACATACTGGCAGATCTGTTTTTGCACTGGTATTTCCCATCTAAAGCAAATAAACATATAACTAAGTTGGACCTTAAAAAAAAAAAAAAAAAAAAAAAAAAACCCAAGCCCCACGAATTGAGAGGTTGTATCGTACAGGTGCTGATGTACAGCCAAAATCTTCAAGCTTGGTAAAGATTCAAGATACCAAGGAAGGAAATCAGACAGAGATCCACGGGTTTGAGTTCAAACAGCAATTAAGAACGCATGTAAATGGCGATAGATTAGTACAGAGGATCGCTAAGACGCGCCAAAGACTTCCAACACGAGCACGATTAGCCCCCGAGCAATAAATTCAAGTGCCTTCCCCTCCTCTCAATATCCTGCAAAACCCCTAAAAGCTGGGGAGAGAGAGTGGCGGGCGGGTGGGGGGAGAGGGTTTAAAAAGTAAAAAAAAAAAAAAAAATCACATATTTCATAAGCCAGAAATACAGCGTGTGACCCACCTTGCCTCTCCAGGTGCCGACCCTCGTGCTCCCCTCGGCTGCCGTGGCTGCGCGGGAAATCCGGCAGCGTCGCTCCCCGGGTGTCTGCAGCCAAGCGGAGATTGTCCTTTATTTATTTGTGTGCAGAAAGTTAAGCCTTTCTAGGAGCGGTTGGGAGAATTCACTCCCACCACTCCCTCTAAACCAAAAGTATTTGGCACCAAGCCCTCCTCGTCCACCTGTACTATTAATGTCTAAACAACACACGGGACACGGACTGATTATTTGTCGGTTTCCTTTTTTAAACCAGCACACAAAGTCCTCCAGAAAGAAAAAACTGGGGTGTTTGTTGAGTTTTTTTTTTTTCTTTTTTCTTTTTTTTAAGATTTTTTAAGTCTCATTTTTCTTAAAGCAGGTTTATCTCATTCTTTTCGTTCTCTGCTCAGTGAGACAATCCCCTCCCTGGTCTAACTGGCGACCCCCGATTTGCCCCCACAGAGGTCACTCTGTGGTTGACTCTCCTACGATCTGCTCCGCTTCCCCTGCAAACTGCACCCACCTCAGTTGGGCAAATGTGGGGGGGGGGGGGGTGAAAACCACCTCCTTTGGAAAAACAACTGGCTGTAATTCAACTGAAAAATTAGGCTTTAATGAAATGCACATGAATGACCCGAACAAGCAAGAAGATATAGAGACAAAGTATCTTCAGACAAGGAGGGTGGTTACTCAAGCCCCTAGTTACTGAGTTGCCCTGGTGACAAGACCCCCAACTCGGGTGTCCAATCCAAGGAAGGAATGACTGAAAAACCTTCCCGAGTGCCCAGTGTGGGGTTTCCAAGCCCCACCCCGAGCACTGAGGTTTGGAAGCCAACTCCTGGCCACCTCAGCTACGCCTCCTGGGCCAACAATCCCATCCCGCACGCACCTCCTGTGGCCCCTGGCCACAAGGATGTCCCCAGAGGAAGATTCACCCCTCGGGAGCCGGTCTCAGCAGCCACGAGCAGCCTCACCTGGCTAAGCCCAGCTCTCTGGCATGCACACAACCCCAGAGGGTTGGCCATCGTGTTGAGTGATAAATAACTGGGCTCCCTCCTCTCCTCCTCACTGGGTGCCCCAGGGAACAGCTCGTTCTTGAGATTCTGCCCCAATTTAAGCAGTCACACTGAATAAAACACTGCATTTCATAAAATGCTAGTTACTTTCTGGCACAGGTATAATAACAACAAGGAAATAGATTTTTTTTTTTTTTTTTTTTTTTTTTTTTTTTTTTTTTTTGTTAATACAATAAATTCGATGACAGCAGCTGGACACCAAGCTCCACGTTACATGTTTTTCTGATGGTTTTCCTCCAAAGAGGCACATTTAAAAAAAATAAAAACAAATCACAACCAAAATTGTTTATACAAGGGAAATCTTTCTGAAGCACAAGGCAAAATCAAGTGTAAGATAGCCTGGGGCAACCTGGCACTCCCAGACAAGGCTTGGAAGAGCTCAGTGCTCAGCGCATGGTTACTTTTGAAACTTTTATTACACGCTTTCTCAGTCTGTAGGAAAAAAAACATCAATGCTGTTTCCATCCCCACACCCAAAGCACTATCTGCAGCTCCTCTGACTCCTGGGTTTCTAAGGAGTGTCTGGGTAAATCAGTACATGAAGTCGGAGTGAACAATATATCTGGCCCCAGATAAGGGCAGAGCAAAACTTGGGCAGCATCCAGTGACTGTCAAGGTCGGCATGGAGAGGAACACCAATTACCGCCCACTGCTTTTCCTGGTGCTCCCACAGCTGGCATCCCCTGTGGGATGGGAGCACCCGTGCAACCACCCACCCAAGCTCCTCAAGCAAAAAACCATGCAACACTTCACTTCTCACAAAACCTAATTTCCACTCCCCCCTCCCATCAAAAGGATTTGCCTGCATCAATTCACCAAAGCCAATGTGTTGAAGAAAAAATTACATCTCTCCCTTGCTAGAAAAGCACGTCGTTCAAGGTGCTGCTTCTCAAGATGGTTTAGAATCAGGGTGTACGAAAATGTCCTCAGCACCATGGAGGTGTCAGAGCATGTCCAGGGTAGGGAATGGAGCTGGGAAGGGGCTGGAGCCCCAGGAGCGGCTGAGGGAGCTGGGAAGGGGCTCAGCCTGGAGAAAAGGAGGCTCAGGGGGAACCTTGCGGCTCTGCACAACTCCTGACAGGAGGGGACAGCTGGGGGGGTCGAGCTCTGCTCCCAGGGAACAAGGAACAGGACTAGAGGAAATGTCTTCCAGTTGCACTAGGAGAGGTTTAAATTCAATATTGGGGGAAACTTCCTCGTTGGAAGCATTGTCCTACGCTGGCACAGGCTGCTCAGGGCAGTGGTGGAATCCCCACCCCTGAAGGGGTTTCAAAGTTGTATGGATGTGGGGACATGGATCAGTGGTGGCCTTGGCAGTGCTGAGGGAATGGCTGGACTGGAGGGCTCTTCTAGCCTAAACTAATTCCAACCCCAAATCCTTGCAAGCCAAACCCGGTACTTTAATACAGAAAAATACCTGGGTGTGGACTGTGACAATTGAAACATCTCAGTGGTAACTTTGAGTCCAATACCACTGCAGACCAATTAAGGGTTCCACTGAACCCTGGAAATTATTTGCCCTTTTCCATATGAAATTAGCTCACTATTTTTTTTTTTTTTATCACTGTTAATGGAAGGTTGAACAGGTCCCCTACACTAAAATGAGGAGAAAATAAAGTACCTCTAAGAAGGTGTGAAATAAGAACAGCAGGAGAAAAAGAAGAAAAGGTTGTGCCAGACCCCACCTTGATTTACAAGGATAACAGGAAACACCTAGTAAAGATATAACAGAGAAGGTTGCAATGATTGCTTACCACAGGTAAGGAAAACTCTAAATTCAAGTATTTTCAATTGAAAACCTTCCAGAAGAGTACTTGAAGGAAGGTTGTCTAATCAGAAAAATAAAGAAACTATCATCAAATGTAACGATTTTCATGGGCAAAATATATTTTGACACAGTTTTGAGTGGGTTGGTTTGTTTGTTTGTTAGTTTGTTTCTTTTTTGTGTGTGGGTTTTTTTTTTTTATTTTTCTGAATTTATACAATACCTTCCTTTTGCACTTTAGTTAGTTTTCCAGGCTGATTTTAAACTTTCTAGCTGGAGCCCAATAGTCAACTTCAGTGTATACAGCTCTCTGAGAGCTAGAGGAAGATATTTTTTGCAATGAGACTTACTGCATCAGTCACATTTTTCAAAGGAAAATAATTTTCCTCCTCAAACATCCCTATTTCATTGCCAAACTGCAGTGGTTAAAAAAAAAATTCTTTTTTTTTTTTTACAGGTTGATTTTGCTAAGAAATGGAGCCCATAAGAATATTTCCCCCCCACTAAATCTCACTGGAGATGCTTGGAAATGGGAAACTTGGAAAAGCCTGGGGAGGTTTCCTCCAAGGTGTCCATCCCACACACTCTCACGTGTTTCCATTTGCCATGGTGCGTGTCCCCGTTAACTCCAACGTGGCAAGAAAGTTAAACTTGCTCTAAGTGCTTCCAAATGTTGGCCTTATTTTTAAGAGTATGGGGAAGGAAGAGATGTGAGCCCACAATGCTGACAAACACCTTCCTCGCTGGGGCACCAGCAGGGCAGAAGGGAGTAGGATGGGGACCTCACAGAACTTGTTTAAGGTCTCTGTGCCCATGGCACAGAGATGAGCTGCTGTTTTTCCATCTTTAAAGAGAACTGTGGACCTTAGGAAAGCATGAATGGGCAGGTATTTCCTTGCTAGTAGTCCCACACCCTGCAGACGAGGAGCAGTTTCCAGCAAGAGGCTGAATTACCAGTTACCCCATGCCACAGTCTGGGCAGATTCGCTGGTCCAGGATGTGTCCATATACAAAGCTGCTGCTGCCACAATACCCTGATCCAAAAAATCCAAAAAGCTCTACAGGAAATCAGTGAAAACCAGTGTTGATGAAGTGCTTTCCCTAAACAGCCTCAGTGTTTTCATATTTGAAACCTTAATGGTTGTAATCCAGATTGATCCTGAGGGATCCCCATTGTTTTGTTACAGAAAGCAGAAGTCAACGAGGCTCCATTGTCTCCAGCAGAAGGACAGTCAATTACTCTACCCAGAGTCTTTCTCAAGGAAAGGAAGCACAGTTGGATTTCTTTCAAGAAACAAGCCTGGATGGAGCCAAGGTGATATTGAACAGGTGTATGAATATATATATGTGCAACTACATGGAAGGATTTTCCTACATCATATGGCTTCACTGAGAAACTCTTGAAAGAGCTGTCCCAC